>NC_141160.1:55836733-56200483 GCF_053477565.2 Lygodium microphyllum | reverse complement strand
GTTTGCTCTTTCTCCACCGCCGATGAACCACATCCTGCATCCAGGAGGGATCACCTACTATTAGCGACTTCGACAACTACTACTACATCCCAGGATAGTATATCTCCCTGCATCTGTTACATATACACATTGCACCACTTTATCACAGCCGACAGTTGTTCCCCTATCACAGCCGACATTTGTTCCCCTTTTGTAGCCATTATCTGGAGTACTAGAGCTACATACGCACATACACATACACGACACTTATCACACTCACAGCACCGTATTTTCAGTTTTCAGTTTTTAGCTTTTCATTCAGCACTTTTATTTTGGATAGCTGGACCTCATCAGTTGTATCACAGTTGGTCTCATAGGCCAGTTTTGGTCTTTAGAAGACATTAATATAACTTTCTTTCTTTCTTTCTTTCTCTCTACCTCCTTCTCAAAGTATGTGAAAAACTATGTTCGAAAAACTTTAAATTTAAAAAAGCTTTAAAATGATTAATTAAAGAAAAGTTTAATCTAACTGAGAGAGAGAGAGAGAGAGAAAAAAATTGATTTAAAAAGAAGTTTGATTTAATTAAAGGAGAGAGAGAGAGAGAGAGAGAACCTAGGCCCTACACATGAGAGAGAGAGGGGGGAGGGGGGAAGAATTTAATTAAAAAGGGGATGGGGAAAAGAAAGAGAGACATTATAAGCGAGAGAGAGAGGGGAAGGGGTTTTAATTTAAAAAAGGGAGGTGAGGGGGGGGGGGGGGAAGGCTTTAATAAAAAAAGGGAAGGGGAAGAGAAAATGAGATATTGCACATGAGAAAGAGAGGAGGGAAGGGGGTTTTGATTGAAAAAGGGAGGTTTGGAAAAGGGGGTAGGTTCAGGAAGCCCTCTGGAGGTTTGGGGCTTTTCGAACCTATAGCTAAAATGATATAGTAGTAAGATGTAAGTCTGATGGCTCATTAGAGAGGTGCAAAGCCATATTGGTAGTGAAAGGATATGCCCAATAGTATGGGCTAGATTATGAGGAAACCTTTAGTCCGATTGCTAAGATGGAAACTTTATGAATTGTTATAGCATTGAGTGTATCAAATGATGGAATCTTTATTAGATGGATGTTAAAAATGCTTTCTTAAATGGTAATTTGGAAGAAGAGGTTTATATGGATCAGCCAATGGGCTATGTGCATCCCAAATATTTGTCATATGTATGCAGATTGAAGAAAGCATTGTATGGCTTAAAGCAAGACCCATGAGCCTAGAATGCTGGGATTACTTCCTACTTGCAAATACTTGGGTTTCAGCTAGGAAAAGTTGATCATAGCCTATTTATCAGGAAAAAAGAGGCATGATATGTTTGGTGCTCTATGTAGATGATTCGGTGATTACAAATGATGTCATATAGGGCATTGATGACATAAAAGCTATGTTGCAAAAAGAATTTCATATTGCAGACTTGGGAGAGCTGAATTTTTTCTTAGGCATTGAAGTTATGTGTATACCTCATGGGATATGGATGATACAAAAACAATATGCACAAAATATATTGGAGAAGTATGGCATGCTAGAATGCAAACCCATGGACACACCACTGGAGCAAAATGTAAAGCTGGTCGATGATACATGAAATGTGATAGAGAACCTAACTATGTATAGACAGATAGTTGGTAGTATGATCTATCTCACTATCACTAGACTGGACTTGAGTTATGCAATTGGTTTGATAAGCCAGTTTATGTAGCAGCCAACGAAACCTCACCTAGATGTTGTGAGGAGGATTTTGAGATATGTGAAGGGTACATTATCTTATGGGTTGTTCTATGAGCATGGTAATCCTGTTGAGCTTATAGGTTACTATGATGTAGATTTGTGGGCTGGCTATATGTATGATAGGAGATCAACCAATGGATATGCATTTGGTCTTGGAAGCAACATGGTCAGTTGGAGTAGTAAAAAACAACCTATTGTGTCTCTCTCAAGTACAGAAGCAGAATACAGGGGTGCAGCATTGAATGTGTGTGAGGCTGCTTGGCTAGTTAAGTTCATGGATGACTTAGGAATTCATATGGATAAACAAGTCAAGCTATATTGTGATAACATGAGCACTGTGCCTCTAACAAACAATCTAGTTTATAATGCGAGATCAAAGCACATAGAGGTACACCACCATTTCATTAGAGAAATTTTCTTGGAGGCAAGATAGACCTCATACATATCAAAACTGAAGACCAAGTGGCAGATATCTTTACCGAATCCCTTGGTAGAGATAAGTTCAATAATTTTAGATCACTTCTTGGGATATAAGAAGTGACTTGAGCTTGAGGGGGAGTGTTGAGATATGCAATCTTAGTCTATCTACTACCTGCCAACTCTATCCAACCAGTAGTAGATTAGTTGGATGACATCTGTGTGTAATAAAGTTGGTCAAACTTAGCTGGTACAGTTAGATTAAGTCTCTTTACACTACTTGAATTAGGTTGTAGTACATTGTACTTTGTGTTACTCAGGTAGAGTAAGAATGATGAAGAATGAAGAAGAAGAAGAACATTGAGAGCTATCTTCTCTCTGTTGCCTCTATCTCTCTCTCATCTTCTAACACTTTTGTTGAAGATGTTGCGGTAGTACTCCTCTTGTGTTTTGGGATGTCTTGCTTGTTCTCACTTTCCCTCTCTCTTCATCCTTCTTCACTTCTCAAATCCCTTTCTCCTCTCCTTATTCTCCTCACCTCTTCCACTTCCATCCTTTTTTTCATATTCTCTATACCTCTTTGTTTCTCCTTCGTTTCTCTTATTCTTCTCTACACCTCTTCTACTTCTTCCTTTCTCCTCTTCTTCTTCTTCTTCTCTACTTCTTATTCTTCTCTTCCCTTCACTCTCTTCACTTGTTATTCTCTTCTCTTATCTTGTCCTCTCCTTCTTTTTATGTCTTCTCTCCCTCTCCCCTCTTCTCTTCCCTTCACTCTCTTCACTTCTTCCTCTCTTCTCCTACCTTCTCCTCTTCTCCACCTTCCATTTCTATCTTCCTTCCATCATCATCATCATCATCATCATCATCACCTCCTCCTCCTCCTCCTCCTCCTCCTCCTCCTCTCTCTCTCTCTCTCTCTCTCTCTCTCTCTCTCTCTCTCTCTCTCTCTCTCTCTCTCTCTCTCTCTCTCTCTCTCTCTCTCTCTCTCTCTCTCTCTCTCTCTCTCTACTAGCAATGGGCACACAAAATGGTATTATCCTTTCCATTGGCTATCTCTAGTTTATGTAGGCTAAGTGTTTAAGGTATCATGCATTTTGATAGTTGTTTGATCTCTTTTGCTCCTCTCATCCTGTGAACATTGAGTATTCAATGGAGTGTGAGTTTGAACAAGTGGTGGCATGGAGGCCTTGGTAGGATCTTGTGATGATGGAGTAGGCGGTAGTGAGTTTGATGACAATGAGGCATAGTGGTGTGACTGGCAACTATAATTTTCTTTTTGTCTTTTTCTTTTTATAAAAGTTTTAACTTACTCCCCCTTCCTTCACACTCATATCAAGATTTTATGATCTTTATCCCTCAAGAATATTGTTCTTGGGGAGGTTGCTATATGTATATCCTCTACATCACGTGCATTCAAGGCCTATTTATAAATATCCTTATCTGTGAATTTTTCCAGAATAAAACATAACCCTTTTATTTTCAATCTATAAATAACCCCTTTATATTATACCATTCTGTATGTAAAAAATGGTATTTTAAAAATACATTATTTTGAATCCATGTGATGCACACATATATTCATGAGTAACTTACCCGAGACATCGATATGCCCTCATCTTGACTTCAAGGATAGGTTGGATTGGAAGACCTATATGATAGGAATCTTCATGCTTTTCATGTGCTACATTGAAGTCCAAATTATAAGGGCAAGGTAAAATATTTCTTATTTCAAGTGTAAGTTTTTATTATATTTAAGGGAGATCTTTCTAAGATTTAATTGGGGTTTGGCTCTTTATTACAAAAGAAACTAGCGATGTTGTTTACATAGGATATCTTCATTCATCTAAGTAGCATCCTCCTTATGATAGTCTTTCCACTGGATAAATACTCTTTAATGGTCCTATTTCAAAGGATAAGTTTCTTTATATTAAGTATATTTTTAGGTTGAAGCTCAAAGACTCCTTGGCTTAGCATTAAAACTTGTTGATCATCAAGAACATAATTAGTATTGGGTATATAACCTTTTCAAAGGCTAACATGAAATACATGGTAAACTTTCATGTGTTCAAGAAGTTATAGCTTGTAAGCATTGAGCCCTAGACACTTGAGAATTTTATAAGGTCTACAATATCTTGGTCTTAGCTTCTTGTATTGCCCTAAGGAGAAGGAGCTCCTCTTAGGATGGACACAAATGAAAATCATATCTCCCTCAAAGATCATTTCTTGTCTTTCTAGATTAGCATATGATTTTTGTCGATCCTTGGCAACTTGGATATCTTGTCTAATAGCCTTAACTTGCTGATCCATTTCTTCCAACATCTTCATGGAAGCTTCTACCTTTAAGGTGGGTTCTAAAAATTTTAGCGGAGTTAGACAATCTTGTTTGTACAGAGCTTAGAACGGGGCCATTTGGATGTTTTGATGATACAATGCATTGTAAGAAAACTCCATAGAGGTAGGTATTGCATCCATTGTTTAGGCTCTCTACGGCAGTAAACTCTAAGTATGTCTTCAACGACTTAGTTAATTCGTTCAATTTTCCCATCAATTTGGGGGTGATAGGTAGTGCTAAAGCAAAGTTGAATACCAATGGCCTCAAACAAACTCTTCCAAAAATGAGAAGTGAATATAGAGTCACGATCACTAATGATCCTTTTTGGTAGACCGTGTAACCTAAAACTTTTCTTCACAAAGTTCCTTGCAATATTTGATCAAGCCTTGTAGTTGGTTTTAACTAGCATAAGGTGAGCAACCTTAGTTGGCATATCCAAAATGACTAAGATTGAGTTATATCCTTCTTGGACACAAGGTAATCCAATTTCAAAATCCACGCTAATAAATTCCCACTTCATTCGTGGAATGTCAAGTAGTTGGAGCTTTCCTAGCATTTTGACATGCTCAACCTTGACCCATTGGCAATTCAGACATTCAATGACATATTTAAGTACATCCCCTTTAAGCTTTTCCTAGTGAAAGATTCTCCTTACTGTATTGAGAGTCTTTTCATAGCTCATAGGTCTTGAGAAAGGAGAATTGTGGGCTTCCCAAACTATCTTCTTCTTGAGGGCTTGACTTCTTGGAATGCACAATCTTACTTTGAAGTAGGTAAGTCCCTCTTCCATAGAGAAGTTCAAATACTTGAACTTGACTTTAGGGTATGACTTTTTGGATAGGACTTCTCTTATTATCTGTGGATATCTTGGGTCCTTACTTATTCTTCCTTAGCCACTTCTAGGACTGGATTACTAGGCATTGACAACATTGCTATTAGATATCTCCCCTTAGAGGGCTCTTTTGAGATAAGGGCATTGAGAAATACTTTATAGCTTAGAGCATTTGTAACAGCATTCTTCTTACTTGGCCTATACTTAATCTTGAAGTCATACTCTTACAAGACTTCAATCCATCGTCATTGCCTCATGTTTAGAATAGGTTGTGTAAAGATCCATTTGAGGATTTTGTGGTCGATGACTAAGGTAAACTTGCTACCAAGAAAATAGTGTTTCCATAATTTGAGAGCATGAATTATAGCAAGCAATTCCAGATTATTGGTAGCATAGTTATTCTCATAAATCTTCAGTTTTCTAGAAGAGTTGGATGGCCTTCTTGCATGAGTACACAACCTAATGCAAGCGAGCTTGCATTAGTGACAACTTCAAATTCTTGGTTTAAGTTGGGTAGTTTTAGAATAGCAGCAGTGGTCAAACTCTATTTAAGCTTCTCAAAGCTAGACTACTCATCAATGGGAGTCCATATAATGACAATTTGCTCCTTGAGTAATTCAATCAAGGTATAATCTTTATTAAAAATCTTGTACCATCCACTTAATCCCAAAAAACTTCAATCTTTCTTAACTATATTCGAGGTTGTCCATTCTTGTATATCTTTAACCTTGGTAGGGTCTACAACAGTTCCCTTGTCAGAGAATATAAATTCAAGGTACTTAATCTACCTCTTATAGAGAGCACATTTCTCTTTCTTGGCATAAAGCTTATGTATCCTCATTGTTTCACGGAGTTGAGATTCATGATATTCTTCTTTGAGTAGGTTAGGATGTCATCGAAGAATACAATAACAAAGTCATCAAGATAGGATTAAAAAATGTCTTACATCAGCCTATTAAAAGTTATGAGTGCATTGGTTAACCCAAAAAACATTACAATAAACTCATAGTGGTTGTACCTTGTATTGAAATTTGTTTTTTGGATGTGCTCTTCTTTAATTCTTATATGATAATAGCATGACCGTAGATCAATCTTTGAAGATATAATTGCACCTTGAAGATGGTTAAGTAATCCTTGGAATTGTATATTTATTCTTAATCATCATTTGGTTTAGCCCTCGATAATTGATGCAAAGATGGAGGAATCCATCCTTTTTCTTTTGGAACAATATTGGTGCTCCCCATGGTCCCATGATCCAAAATCTACTTGAGTTTTTCATTCAACTCAATGGCTTCTAAAATGGACATGCGATAGAGTCACTTTTGTTACTTGTGCAGCTCCTAGTGTTAGCTTAATCTCATGATGAACTTCTCTTGGTGGAGAAAGTTATGTTAGCTCCTGAGCAAATACATCGACATATTCTTTAAGTCAAGATGGCTCTTCATTGGCTCCCTTCTCTTGCACAATCTTATTAAGTTTGATTAGGTATATGGGCAATCCTTTTCTCAATCCCTTCATGATCCGAGTGTTAGAATGCATGGATCTAGAGCATGGCTATGGCAGATGAAAGAGAGAGAAGACTCATGATAACATTGGCTAGAGACAATGGCTCTCACACAAGTGAATTAGGTTCCAAGATGGAAGCATGGACTCATAAACACAATCTTGTGTGTGTAGATAATGACACTAACTGAAATGACAAAAAGTAAAATGACATTGAATTCAAATGATAGGCAAGTATAATGATTTATAGTCTTTTGGTGGGTAGGTAGCACTTTTCACCATTGTGCTTATGGGATTCACTCCCTTCTCCTAGATTGCATGCATTTCCCCTAGCCCAACTGTTCCATACAAAGAGGCTACACTCAATGTGATTGCCTAAATTCTCAACACCAAGAAGCTTTTTTTAGTTGAGTTCTTAGGTTCCCAGATTCTCCTTGAGTGGTTACTAATTTTCTTTTTTGATCCACAAATGTGCTTTGATCTTTCCCGCAATGAATGTGAGTGTCATTGGGGATTAGCCAAGGGGACTAGCCAATCCATCCCTAACAGGTACTCCTAAGCTCCTAAATTCATGATCTGAATCCCATATTAGAAAGATTTCCTCTTAAATTAAAATCCACTCTCCTAGTGTATTGAGAAAAAATAGCCTCTCAAACCCAGTTGCCAATTCTATTCATGATTTACATGCATGTTCAGTGTTTACTCTCCTCTTTGCACACTTGAGTGAGATAAATGAGTGGGTGCTTTCATAGATAATCAAAATCTTAAAGGTTTTATTGGCATCTGAATTACTTAGAATTGATGGTTGGGGCCCTTCTTATTGAGAGTAGCATGTACTCTTGCTCGCTCCATGTTCGCTTCTAAGGTGGGATCTTCTTCTTCCTCCATCTCCTTATTCCTTTCCTTGAGGGTTATTTTGGCAACCTCCCTTTGTGGCTAATACTACTCAATTTTAGCCACAAAATTGCCCTTGGAAAATTGGTTGCCCTACCTTCAGAGAACTTTGTGTCTAGAATCTGCCACTCTTGGATGTTGATTGAAATTCTTGTATAATGGGCCTTGCTCAACTTAATGTATCTTGTAGTTCAAATGGGCAGATTGCTTCAAGATAGGTATCTAACGAAGAGTTTGGCATGTGACAAAACTTTGACACTTGTTGTGTAATGTCCATGGATAGGGCATACCTCAAAAGGGATACAAATCTAGAATAATAAGCCTCTAAGGTTAGCCCAAATTACTTCAAACTAAATAACTCATTCATTTTTAGTGTATAGTAAGGTAGTGGGAGATAGCACATGTGTATAGCTTCCTTCAGCTTGTCCCAAGTAATGGTTGCTTTTGCAACCCCTTGGTCCTTGCATAATTACTTCCACTAAAGTTAGGCTTTGCATGTTAATTTTAGTTTACCTATCATTGCTTGATTTGAAGGAGCAGGTCTTCCTACATCAATGAAGTAGTCCTCCATAGATTCAATCCAAATTTTCACTTCTAATCGGCATTCTTTTCTTTACCATCAAACTCAAGCTATTTGATTTGTTTGAGAAGGATTTTCTTCTCTTGTACCTCATCCAGGGTTAGAATAGACATGGAAGCTGTAATGCCCTAAATTTGTTAACATTTGCAAGATTAGTTGTATGTCTTGAGCACTTACAATACTCCCCTCTCTTTAAGGTTTCAACACTTGAGTCTATGAAACTCAAGTTTATAACATATGACTAGTATGAAGTACATGATGTTACAAAAATTTGAGACTATTTTGTTATTCACGCTTTGTGACAAGGCGAATCGAATCTCTTTATTACATTGAGTTGATAGTTAGAATCAAGCTAGGAAAACTTCTTGGGTTACAAAAATTCTAATTGTAAAATTTAGATATCTCAATGGTTTTGTAAGTTGGGGGTTCATCAAATATTTTTAGGATGTACTTTTAGAAAATATTTAGGAAACCATCTTTACAATAATTATGGCAATGTGAGTGCTCTAAAATGGCAAGATGCTCAGCCAAAAGAATTTGAAGTATTTGGTTATAAAGATGACGATTCTGGTAAATTGTTCTCCACCTATATTGAGGATGGGACTTAGGCACAATTCATCTAAGATGAACATCTTGATAAGTTCAAGATCCTTCATCCATTTGATCCTCTTAAGGTTGTTTTGAAGATATGCAAGTCGATATATGTTTTTCGAGAACCTCATGAAGCGATCTTGCCAACCAAAGTCAAGGGAATGCATCTGAGATAAACATTGCTCAGAATACTAAATCTTTTTGCAATTTTCATGGTTCTGAAAGAGATCTTGTTAGAGTGAGTCATTCTTGCACTAAATGTTCTTTTAACAAGGTTGCAAAATTTATTCCTATATATTTGTTTTATTTTGCTCTGATACCACATGTGATGTATCCACTTGATGCATCTTTGGTGGCACTATATAGTGGTACTTCAAGATGATTCCTCCTAGGCAATGCCACTCAGTAGTCTTTCGAATAACATGAGGATTGCTGCCTAGACTTTCTCGGTCCACTTCGCAATGGAGGCTCTTGGCAATTCCCACAAGAATTCCACTTGAATTTTCCATTTTTTAATGTAAACCAAAGTCTCATATTTGGAGTTATCTAGCATCATCTTTTGAGCAGTTGCTTATGCTAGATTACTTGAGCCGAAGTTGACTTGTATCGCACTTGGTTTTGTTAGAAATCAAGCTCACCGTCAGTGTGTCTTTATCTATGACCGACATCTATGACAGCTAGTGTGTGCAGCTATCTACATGTGACTACATTAAATAAGTTGGGTTAGTAGTCACTTGGTGACCTGACTAGAGTTAGTCTGTCTAGTCTACACTTACACTAGGTCACTTTATCTTTGTATTGTATGTGCTTTTCAGTTTAGAGAGTGTGGAACATGAAGAAAGGACTTTGAGAGCTTGAAGGCTCATGGATATGGTGTTTCCCTGTCTGTCTCTCCTCTTTGAACATGGTATCAGAGCTTTGCTAGGTTGAGCTCTCTGGAGCAGGAGGGAGTCAAGAAGACTTGAAGAAGCTGAAGAACAAGGTTTTTTGAAAACAAAACAGGCTGCTATTACTCTGTCAAGGTATGCATTTGCTCATTTTGGACTCCATGCTTTATCATAGTGGTTGAGGCCTTTCTGGGAGCCTTGGTGGGCATCTTTGAGCATATGTAAGTGATCATTGAGCCTCATGATGAGGAGGACCAGCTGTCAACCAGATCTGGAAATCAGTGTGAACTGCGCATGTTGAGCTGGGTGGACTGCAACCTGTCAAACTTCAATGGGGCACTTGGACAAGACTCATAGGGCATGTATGATCACTCTTGAAGGTATCTGAAGTGTACAAGAGGTAAATGCTTGTGTGGGAGCTCTGTTATGAGCTGGAGTAACAGACACAGATCTGTAATCAGTTTTGAACTACTGTAAACATGAATGAACAGCATGCATTCAGTCATTATTGACATACAGGAGCCTTGTACTACACTTAGAAGGCATATTTGGAGCACAAGAATGTGTCAAAGCATGTATACATTGGATCAAATGTCTTGGAGCTGAGATTTCTTGCTCAGAATACTCAGATTTGAAAATCATTGACAGGCTGAAAACTGTCATACACAATCAATGACAAGCATTGTGTATTACTGAAGCAATACAGGTCATCTTGGGGGTTCCATCATCTATATGAACTGACCTATACATGCTGAATGTATGGAGGATTGAAGCAAGCAATGAGAATCATTGAAAACTGAATTCTGAAGGTGAAGTAAATGTAGTCACACTGTCTTGGTTAATTACAAATAGTTCATGAAGTTTATGCCATTGGTCAATGAAGACAGGTTGTCTATGCCTACTCAAATGCTCATGTATTGAACTTGCCACTACAAAGTAAATGTATGACATGGTCAGAAGACATTTTGGAGCTGCTTGGAGCTTGTTATGCTGAATTTTGGTTGACTACAACCAGCAACTAAATTTGTTGACACTTGTATGTGCTGGTTATGCACTGTTCTGTGCCTCTATGCTCATGTCTTGACTGCCAAATGTACTAGCAGCTATCTGGAAGGTTTTGGAACATGTATGACATGATTTCCACTCAGTTTTGGACTTCAAATTGCTGCTGGTTACTCACAGTTTACAGTTTTTAGACTACATGTATGTACCCTGGTAGTGAGGTTACAGAAGCTTAAGCTGAAGCAAACACATAGCTTATGTATTGACAGTTATACCTACAGTTGAGACCACTTGTTTGTGGGTGGTTTTGGGGTGTCAGTGGGCTGAAATACCCTATTTTTTTCTGCAATTTAGTGCAGAAAACTGTCATAAACTGTTACGGACTGAACTTGGTCAGTCATACTTATTGGTCTGCAGGGAGTCAGGCACTTGATAGATAGTCTATTGCATCATGGCTAATGCACATGGGAGTGACAATATCACTCAGATAGTTGGAGAGAAGTTGGACAACAAGAACTTTGCATTATGGAAATTCAAAATGAAAAACTTTCTGGTTGGCAGAGGTTATTGGGATCTATGTACAGGAGATGAGGTTGCTCCTGAGTTGCCTACACACAATCCAACAAATGAACAGAAAAGAGCTTACAGGCTATGGAATGAAAGAGCATGCAAGGTGCTGCATTGGTTTTCTTTATGTATATCTGATGCTATGGTAGTTCAAATCACTAGATGTGAGACTCCGAAGGATGCTTGGGACATACTGATGAAAAATTATGGTACCATGACACATGCAAGGAAGATCCAGTTGAAATAGCAGTTCAACAACATGTCTAGGAATGGCAAGAGCATCTAGGTGTATACCACGAAGATTAAGACCATAGCTGATCAACTTGCTACCATTGGCTCAAGTGTATCAAAAGATGATATGATTGTTGTCGCCTTGAATGGCTTAGGCAAAGAGTACAAAGCTTTTGACACTTCCACTTCTGTCAGAGAAGAGCCCCCTAGCTGGGAAGAGCTAGTTGCCTTGTTGCTGCATGAGGAAGTCAAACTTGGTTTGAATATAGGTTCCAGTGCATCTCAGAGTAGAGACACTGTGTTATACTCTAGCCAGCGTGGTAGAGGATCTACAGGTCGTGGTTCATTTCGAGGTCATGGTGACACTCGTAATGCTTATGGACAGCAGCAGCAGCAGATTAATTGGCATGGTGCAAATACACAAAACCAGCGTGGATCTGGCGGGTTTAGAGGCAGGGGGAGATCACCCTGAGGTAGAGGTGGTGGATCTGGTTCATGGCAGTCATCTGATCAGTCCAATAGGGACAAGGATTGCCATTATTGTGGCCGGTATGGGCATATTGCAAAGGATTGTTACAAGAAGCAGGGAGATATGAAGGCAAAGGGCAGACAGCATGGGCACTATGCATCTTCCAGTGGTTCTCATGATGAGCCAATTGATAGACTCTTTGCCATGCATCATGTATCTAAAAATGCATCGAGACATGATAGAGATGACAGATGGTACATTGACTCTGGAGCGTCAAACCACATGACACCGCATGGAGAGTGGTTTGATGAGATGGTTGCAGGTACACATGGTCATGTATGTACTGGGGATGACACCCAACATGACATAAAGCATAAAGGGATTGTTCCTCTTATGATGCCTGATGGCAAGAAGAAAGGCCTGCATGATGTATTACATGTGCCGACCATAACAAAGAATCTGTTGTCTGTGGGTCAAATGGCAGAACAAAATTTTCAAGTGAGGTTTAACAAAGATGGGTGTTTCATTGAGGAGTATGGAAATGGCTGCAAGTTAATTGCCAAGGGCAAAAGGGATGGCAGATGTTTACATTGGATGCGACTGTTCTTGGACTTAAGGCAGCCATGTTTGCTCATCATGAGAGTGCCATTCAGGATGTAGAGATTTTGCACAAGCAGATTGGACATGTCAATGTACAAAAGCTGAAATCTATGCAGCAAAAGGTAGTACTTGGATTACCTAAATTCAAGTATAATGATTTTGGTCATGTATGCCCTGCATGTCAGTTTGTGAAGTAGGCACGGTTTCCTTTCATGAGACATGTAAAAAACAGCATTAGGCCTTTACAGTTGGTGCACTCAGATGTCTGGGGTCCTTCACATAATGCTTCTTTTGGAGGTCCATGGTATTATGTCTCATTCATTGATTATTTCAGTAGGTACACTTGGCTTTATATTTTGAAGCATAAGGATGATGTGTTTGATGCATTCAAAGACTTCAAGAAGCATGCTGAAAATGAATTGGGCTGTTACATATCATGCTTGAGATCAGATGGAGAAGGTGAATATGTCTCAAATTTCTTTTTACAGGTATCTTGCTAAATATGGGATCAAAAGACAGCTCACATGTAGTTATACACCGCAGCAAAACGGTATTGGAGAGAGGAAAAACACGGTTTTGATGGAGTCGGCTAGAGCTATGCTGAATGAAAAATGTCTGCCAAATGGTTATTGGGCTGAAGCAGTGATGACTGCTGTCTATGTGTTAAATCGAACCCCTACAGCAGGGATTCATGATGTCACTCCGTATGAATGGCTATATGGTCATAAACCTAATATTTCGCACTTGAAGGTATTTGGCAGCATTGCATATGTGCATATACCAGATGAGAAGAGGAAGAAATTGGATCCTAAGGCAGTGAAAAGTGTGTTTATAGGATATGCACAGGAATGGAAAGCTTATAAGTATTATGTACCTTCTTCGCATGAGACACTCATAAGCAGAGATGTGGTATTTGATGAGTTAGCATCCTGGTATGGGAATCCTATTGCAGTGCCTACTGATGGCTCACCCAGTATGAGTCATGCTGAAAATACTCCTGTAGAGGGTACTTCCATGAGTGGTCAGACAGGTGATGTATCATCTACAGTGAGTCCTTGGACAGGACGATTGCGAAGTCACACTATTGAATCCGCTGACACGGATATGTTAGTGAGGGGGAGAACAGATAAGGAAAAATAAAAGGTTTTTGAAGATGTAACATGTCCACTCACTGCAGGTTATGATTCATCTAGCAGTGACAGCTTAGATAGTGAATTGGGGATTCCGTTTGTTATGACGCCAGGTGCTAGGCAAAGCCGTTATGTGCCGCCTCATGAGAGGCAAGCTCACAGTGAGCCACAGGTTAGGAGATGAGAGAGGGTCAAATGACCTGTTGACAGGTATACTTACACTAGATATTCACCTTGTCATTATGCTTATATGACAAAAGTAACAGGTTTTAGAGAACCAAGTAAGTTTGATGAGGCAGTTGCAGATGAGAATTGGCGTGCTGCTATGGATGAGGAATATTCAGTTTTGGCTGAAAATGGTACATGGGATTTGGTACAGTTGCCTGAGGGCAAAACACCTATTGGATGCAAGTGGGCGTATAAGGTAAAATGTAAATTAGATGGATCATTGGAAAGATATAAGGCCAGGCTGGTTGCAAAAGGGTATGCACAACAGTATGGTCTTGATTATGAGGAGACTTTCAGCCCTGTAGCAAAGATGGCTATAGTGAGAACTGTGATTGCTTTGGCAGCAGCTAGAGGCTGGAAACTATGGCAGATGGACATAAAGAATGCATTTCTCAATGGAGAATTACAGGAAGAGGTTTACATGGAACAACCTGAAGGCTATGTACATCCAGAATCTCCAGCACATGTATGTCGACTGAAAAAGGCATTATATGGGCTGAAACAGGCACCCAGAGCATGGAATGCTCGCATCAGTAGTTATTTGCAGCAACATGGTTTCCGATTGGGAGATGCTGATCATAGTCTGTTTGTAAAGAAGACAGATAGTGGCTATGTTTTCCTAGTTGTCTATGTTGATGACTTAATCATTACAGGAGATGATGAAAATGGGATTGCTGAAATAAAGACATGTTTAGAGGCTGAGTTTAAGGTCAAGGACCTTGGAGAGCTGAAATATTTTTTGGGGATTGAGGTTTTCTCTACACCTTAAGGCATATGGCTGCTACAGAAGCAGTATGGTCATGACATGTTACAACCCTATAAGCCGGCAATGACAGCCAGAAACCAAACATACAAGCCTATCCGAGCCAAACCATGAATGAGAGCGCTAGAGCTACATAAACACTTTGTTTTCTCACTCACTCTGATTTCCAGTACCCGAAATACACTTAAGAAGAGCTAAGAGCCTGGTCGTGCACGATGGACAGAAAAGAATATACCTGCACACACATGCACCCAGTGAAGGTAAGTTAAGGACTGGTTGTAATTAACAAGGAACTCACTTAGACATAAAACCTTGAAGAAACCCACCAGTAAGAGAAGATCCAAGATATAGATAGATGATCGAATCCCCAAAAGTAGGACCAAGCAAAGAATACAGCTAAAAAGCTGGATGCAACAAGGATCGACACTATCGTGGAAGTGGATCTACCCGGCCTCATCAACCTTATCGACAACTTAGTAGAACAGGAAGTATTGGACATGAAAGAGGGCAGCTCATGCCATAGAAGCAACAAAGAACTTGACCTAGGATATTTTACTGAGGCTATCCAATAGTTAGTAAACAAATATGATGCTCAAACCCGGCTAGAACACTGCAGCAGACCTGCAGAGCACATCATAATAGATCTTGAGGAGGAGAGAAAGCTAGCACGTAGGGCTCTACAAGGCCTAGCCGCGTACACCCAGGATTAGCAAACTAAGAGCTTACATTAGAGCATGGAAATACGAGAGATCCAGAGAGTGCTAGCCCTAGGAGGCAAAAATCAGATAGAGAGCGAGAGAATGCTAGAAGGAGACCTCACACTGAGCGAGGTTCTGAGGAAGCAGATGATAGATAGCACAGCAACAGAGCAAAGCAATGCAGCATTGGCAACATCACTACTGGCAAGGTTGGGAGTCAACCAAGGCTCTAAGAGCCAATAAAAAATTTGAGTGGTAGCAAAGCAACTAGACAAACACTAAGCAAACGATGACCCGTATAGCTTTATGGAGGAGTTCGAGTAGGTCTGTGAGGCCAACGGCCTCACTAATCCCATTGAATGCTCACAAGCTTTTGGTCTATGCTTGGGTGATAAGGGTCGGACTTGGTACATGATTCTGAATACTGTGAAGCATGCCAATTTCAATGGCTTGAAAAATCTCTTCATTAAGAGATTTTCTGAACCTGGGTACTCCAATAACCTGCTAGTGTGAATTATGAATGTCAAGCAAAGAGAGAAAGAGGGCATCCAAGATTACGTGAACCATGTAAGAAGCCTCTTCAAGATAATCCCTATGGATGATGAGAGACCAACCGAAAAAGAGATGTCCATGGTATTCCTTAATGGAATACAAAGTGAAGAGCTCTACAAAGCCTTGCACCCGGCAACTCGAGCTTGCGGCGATATGTGCTAGTTTGAAAAAGCTATTAGAGTGGATGACCAACTCAAAGAGAGAAACTCCCAGAGATCGAATCGAGAAGAGTTTAGCGCTAGGGATTCTGAGAGGGCTTCAATGTTGAGTGAGAGATCAGGCCCAAGTGCTCAAGATAAAGGGAAGGGCAACTAATTCAGGACAAGAGCTAGTAGAGATGAAGATGGAAATAGCTAAACTGTAGGAGATGATGAGACAACCAACGTGTCCACACATCCAATGCGTACATTGCAACGGAAACCACCTGCCAGCCGAGTGTCATGACCCTAGGTCATGACCTGGCGCTAGTTGCAATAGGTTTGGCCATGACACCATGCATTGTCAACTACCTCAGAGGCTCCCATACCCATAGCCTTACGATCAACCTTACCTTGCAAACAAGCCACCAAACTTCTTTGGAAGGGGAGCCCCATTGGCTCTCCCAACACCTAATGATGCTAAGCCGACCATCCCTAGGATGGAGATAAACCATGTAGGTATCCCTAGACCACCTAGACCATGCATAATCCATCCACCGAGTGATACTCTAGTCCACTACATGGAGGAGCCGAACGGCGATGAGTCTCATGTAAACCCTTATGTATCATACGATGAATAAGGCAACATAGTCCTTATGAACCAGTATCGGTGATGGCATTAGGTAGAGGGAGAGGCACAGGCCTAAGAGGGCAGACCTAAGAGCCAAGACTCGCCATCACCTAGGACACGTTTCTTTGCCCTGCCTCGAGAGGGAGCAAATGACCTAAGGTGAAGAATCACTCATCTCTTTATCGATGGTGTTAGGTAGAGGAAGAGGCATATGCCTAGGAGGGTAGACCCAAGAGCCAAGACTCGCGATCACCTAGGACACGTTTCTTTGCCCTGCCTCGAGAGGGAGCAAGCAAATAGTAGAGATAAGGCTCACCTAAGGTGAAGAATCACTCATCTCTTTATTTATTTCCCTAGATGGAATCCATCCTCTAGCTCGGCAAACAAGCCATTGGTTCCATTAGGGTTGTTCAGTGTAAGAAACTCGATGGAGAGGCCACACTTATCCCATTGCATGTTATGATTCGATGTCGGAGCGTTTGCGGCCGAAAGTCTATTGCGGGGGTAAGAGATAGCAGGGTGAAGGGAGATTCAATGAGTGGAGTAGACGAAAGAGAAGGGGTTGAAAGAAAGAGAAGATATGAAAGAATACTCACAGAAAGAAATAGAAGATGTAGAATAATACTCACAGAATTGAAGCATGTCGGTTTATTTCTCCATTATGAGAAGACAAATCTCTTGTACACAAAAACATATCCAACAGAGGTAGAAAATTAGTCTCTACCACTACATGAGCTCCCATAGAATACTCCCTATCACACTTAAGGGCTATCACTACATCCCAAAGCTCTCTTTTGACTTGAGAGTACCATCGTTGGCGTTCATTGAGGACCTTTTCTCCAAACCGAAATGGCATATCTATTCCCATTAGCATCATCCTGACCCACCGCCCAACCAATGCCAATTGGGCTTGTATCCATAGTGAGAATAATAGGTTGCCCATTCTCATAATTTTCTCTCTTTAGCATTTGGGCTCCAATCAATAAGCTCTTTAACTTCTGAACAACCTTCGTATGCTGTTTTTTCCAACAAAGCCTTTGCCCTTTTCTCAAGAGCTAATATAGACTTTTAGCCACATGAGAAAAATGTGGAATCCATATCAAGTAAAAGACACATGCACCCAAAAACATTCTTACCTTGGATACATTCAAACATGTCTCCCGCATCCTGCTTATGGCATCAATCTTTACTGGTGAGGGCTTTCTTCCATGTGGTCCACACATGTGCCCAACAACCAGTACTTCCTCTACTCCAAAAATTGATTTTTCTCCTGGCTGAGTCAAATGCACTTCTTCAAGACGGTTCCAAATCCTGTCACAGTCAGCAATATGATCAACCACAAATCCCCTACATCCCTGATCATTCAGCTCTTCATTCTTCTCATGGATATCGCACCCTTTTATAACACATCATTAAGAAAGGGTAAGGTAAATTGAGGAATATACTCCCTCAAAACTTTATGCATAGCATTCATCATATGCGCCACTAAATCGGTTGCCCCCTGTGAAAGCATACACATCCTAACCAATCCAAGTGGTGTCTTCATGGTAGTGATATCCCAGCTTTCTAATGCAAGCTAGAACTGATCATATCCTGAATATAAATCTCCCAAAGAGTAAATTGCCTTGCCTGCAAATGCTTCTGTAAATTCATCCACTATCGGGCCTGATCAAACATTCCTTATGGTGACTTTATTAACTGGTTGCAAATCCTGTATAAACCTCAAAGAACCATTCTTCTTTGGAACAGTAAACCACTGATTCGAATATGGAGCTGAAGAGGGCTCCAAAATCCGCATCTTGATCTTCTCGTTCAAAAGCTTCAACAACTTAGGCAAATATGCCTGAGGTACTGGAATACGCTTTAAATTCCATGGCACATGAGGTATTGTAAAGTTCACCACAGGTGGCAACTATGGTCAGATCAATACATCCAATTTCATCTAGCTAAAATGTAAAGGCTTTCCCATGCCTTGCCAACATCTGCAAGAAATAAGCTCTTTCTACAAGTAAAAGAAAGCTTGCATCACCAATTTTCATCTTTTGTAAAGTTTCAGCTGTAAATTTATGTCCCACTCCATGTGGATCCCGTAAACTAGGCTGTTTAGTCACTTTTTCAGCCAACCCATCACTTTCAGGTGGTAAAAGCAAAGCCAGAAGCTTAACCTTCTTTGCAACTGTTTTGTACTTTGTATCCACCCTTGCTTCAGCCCTGTTTTGTAGCCCATAACATTCATGCTTAGCAAAATCTTGCATGACTTCATACATTTCTAAAGTGTCAACATAAATAACCTCTTTTTCTGCCATCACTACAAGGATATGAGACTATAGCGATGGGCGTTAGCGGCGACAAATAGCAGCATCGCTATTAGCATCGCAAATAGCGATGCAAATAGCGACACAAATAGCAATGGTATCCAGAGCAAAAAAATACGGGCCAAAACCCGAGCGCATCATTTTTTGCGCATTCACAAAACAGAGAGCGAGAGGGAGAGCGGCCATCTTGCTGAGAGGGAGAGAAAGAGATCAAGAAAGCTTCTCATCGCCACTGCCGCCATTCATGAAGAAGAGGAGGAGGTGTACAGAGGGCAAAGAGGAGCCGCCAAACCCTTCTTCGAGTCTTTATGATGAGTGCATTGTCCATTCTTACTTTGGTTTTGTGTTTTCTCTCTCTCTCTTTTACTTATTTTTTGTATAATTTGTGTATATTGAGAGAGAGAGAGAGAGAGAGAGGAAATGGGAGAGAAAAAAGGGAGAGGGAGAGGGAGGGAGAGAAAATGAGAGAGGGAGGGAGAGGGAGGAAATGGGAGAGGGAGGGAGAGAGAAAGAGAGGGAGAGGGAGAGGGGGAGGGGGAGGGAGAGAAAATGAGAGAGGGAGAGGGAGTTTTCTCTCTCTCTTTTACTTGTTTTTGGTATAAAATATGTGTATTGAGATAGGGAGAGAAAATGAGAGAGAAAGAGAGGGAGAGGGAGAGGGAGGGAGAGGAAATGAGAGAAGGAGAGGGAGAGGGAGGGAGAGAGAGAGAAATAGAGGGAGAGGGAGAGGGGGGAGGGAGAGAAAATGAGAGAGGGAGAAGGATTTTTCTCTCTCTTTTACTTGTTTTTGGTATATAAATTCGTGTGTATTGAGAGAGGGAGAGGAAATGAGAGAGAAAGAGAGGGAGAAGGAGAGGGAGGGAGAGGAAATGGGGTATAATTCATGTGTATTGAGAGAGGGAGAGGAAATGAGAGAGAAAGAGAGGGAGAGGGAGAGGGGGGGAGAGGAAATGAGAGAGGGAGAGAGAGAGGTAGAGGGAGGGAGAGAGAAAGAGAGGGAGAGGGAGTTTTCTCTCTCTCTTTTACTTGTTTTTGGTATAATTCATGTGTATTGAGAAAGGGAGAGGAAATGAGAGAGAAAGAAAGGGAGAGGGAGAGGGAGGGAGAGGAAATGAGAGAGGGATGAAATGGGAGAGGGAGGGAGAGAAAATGAGAGAGGGAGGAAATGGAAAAGGAAGAGGGAGGGAGAGGGAGAGGAAGGGAGAGGGAGAGAGAAAGAGAGGGGGAGGGAGAAGGAGGGAGAGGAAATGAGAGAGCGAAAGGGAGAGGGAGCAAGGAGGGGAAGACTCAGACTTGCATGAGATCTTGAATATTCCAACTTCAAGGGCATCATAGTCACTAAATTGCCTAGTATCTCTTGATACTAATCACCTAGTGATTCTTAACACTTGTGCTCAATTGAAACTGGAATTTTTTGGAGTTGATTTGTTGTTGATCATGCAATCTCAAAATGGGCAAGGATTCACCGACATCCGGATTCAATGGTGTTGGATTCCATACATGGCAAACTAGGATCGAATTGATCCTAATGAAGAAAGGCTTGTGGTCAATCACAAGTGGTCAAGAGAAGAAACCAAGGGAAGCTGCACTTTCAATTGTATGGGATATAAATGATGATAAGGCTCAAGCTATTATCAAGCTCGAACTTGATGACAGCTACATTCATCATGTTGATGATTGTGAAACCTCTTACGCGACATGGGATCGATTAGAAACCTTATTTGGAGCTCTTTCCAAATCCTCAAAATATGGTTTACTAATTGAATTTTTTAGGCTCCACATGCAAAGTAATACCTCACTTGTAACTCATTTGAATTATATGGAAAGCTTGTTGATAAAACTTGCAGGAATCGACTTGAAGATGGATGAAGACATTTGCATTGGAGTGCTTCTCAAAAGTCTTCCACCTGAATTTGATAATGTGTCTACCACATTAATCAAATGCCAAAGACAAAGCTTGTGGACATCAAAGCCTCTCTTCTGGAAGAGGAAAAGAAGATCAAGAACAAAGGAGAAACAAGCATCCCAAGAGGAAACCAACAACTCCTCTATGTGAAATGGAAGAAGAGCGTAGTCTGTGACTTTTGTAAGAAACGTGGGCATATTGAGAAATTCTGCTATGCTAAGAAAAAGTCTCAAAGAGCATATCTTGCTATAGTCAAAGAAGATGAAGACAACATTGAAGAAGAAGGAGAAGATGAAACCCAAGATCAAAAGGATAAGACTCACTAGTCCCTCTTTTGTAGCTCATTTTCTAATGATAGACTGTTTTAAAATTCAACATGTGGACTTGCCTGATGTTCCCACCATAAGCTCTTAAAACTCCTCATGTAGCCTCTGCACACTACAACCTCTACACACTTAGTGAGGCCTTGTAACAGCCTCTAGCTTTGTATGGTTGTTTTTTCTTCCATGTCTACACTTAGCAAGGTTCTACTCACGACAGCCTCTGTATACTCAGTGTCTTTTTCGGTTGTGATTGAGGAGGGGTGTTGAGAAATGTGCAATCACATCCACCATAGCCTCTTTGTATGGGACAAACAAGGCAAAGAAACAGACTACAAATAAATCTTTAGACTAGGTCATGTATGCATGGTTTATTAAAACCACTATTGTTGAATACCATGGTCTCTTTCCACCTATCTCCACCTACCAATACCACCTACTGTAAGCCTATAAAAGGCACTCATCCCCACACTCATTCAATTAATCATTATCAACCAGTTGTACTTGCATTATGCTTAGATAATATTAGTTGTTCTTCCTTGTCAATGCTTCTGTCTCATTATGATTGTCTGTTTGCTCATCAGTGATCGTCCATAGCATGCATTCTCAGTATTTTAACAAGATGTATACACCCTGCGAGGAATGGACAAGGTAAAGGTCCACACCAAGGACAGCGTCAACTTGGCAAATATTCTGGACCCTGAAATCCAACTCCAAGCCAAGATGGTGCATGTGTTGTTTTCTAGCCAAATGTACAACACCGTCATGAGCTGTATTAATGTCCTATTGTTAGAAGGAATTGCAACACAGCCTCTAGATGAGGTGAACCTCAATGGTTTTGTGAGAAACACCATCAAGTCCTCAACAAAGTCTTTGGCAATAGGAGGACAGCCTGCCAAAGGAGAATCCCCTGCCACCAAGGCTAAGAGGAAAGCTTCATCTTCAAAGGCCTAAACCATTAGATTTGGTGGGGTCCTTGTCGCCATCATCAGGGAAGCCTTGGGACAAGTTCAGGAAGGAGTGGATGATATACCAAGCAGGTCGCCACCTCACCAGGAGCAAGAGGCACAGTCTAGTGAAAGGACACTGAGTGAAAAAGAAGAAACTAGGGAACAGGAGGAGAAGACTAGCCGATGGAGAAGATGAAGAAGAAAGTTGCACGGGAAAGCAAGAAGAGGAGAGGAGGAAAAAAGAGAAAAAGGACTTGCAAAAGGCTCGCAAGGAGTCCAAAAAGGCCAAGGAGGAGAGAAAGAGAAAGAAGGAAGAGGAGGAGGAGGAGTTGAGAAGAAAGGAGGAGGAAGACATAGCCCTCGCAATGCGTAGGTCCATTGAGCAGCAGTCCAGGGAGGACGAGTCAGAGCTCATGATTCCGCTCTTAGAGATGAAGGGCTGATGATGTCAAGCGCCCACGTGCCAAATTTTGTGTCACCTGTAGTAGTGCGAGAAGGCAAGGGCAAGGCCCCAATCACCCCTATTCCCACTCTCGTGGTTCTCCCCACCACCAGAGCCATGTCCACACCCAGTTCTACGACCCAGGTGGATGGCAATAACCTAATGGCTTGGGTCCAATACTTTGAGAATAAATAAATAAGCCACAAAGTAGGAGACAGAATCCCTCTGGTAGGAACTAAAAGACTGGCAACAACAGACGTCGAGTCAAGGCAGGACCCGAAGAGACAAAAGGTGGCAATCTCCACAACCTCCATCCCCGTAATAGAGAGGCCACCTATAGAATATGACAAATATATCAATGAGCTTCTCTCTCAACTAGAGAAAGTCAAGGAGAAGAAAAAAATAGCAGTAGCAGAGCTAGAAGCCAAAATAGAGGTTATGGCTGCATCCTAGTTAGAGAAAACACATGAAATAGCCATGGCCCAAAGGGAAGTTAATGAGCTGAAGGAGCAGCTACATGCTAAAGAGGATACCGAAGCTAAATGATAGGCACGATTGGACGAAGAAATCAAGGCCATATGATGCCTATAACGACACAATGAAGAGATCTACAAGTTAAAATGGAGAAGATTACTAAAGCCACAAAAGAACTGGAGGAACTGAGGGAGGAGAGAGTACATAGATACGAAAGAGAGGTGGAAAGATTGACACAAGAGGTAGCCTCAGCACAGGAAGAGCAGCAGAAGCTAAAGGGAGAAATGGAAGATCAAGAACCGAGGCTGATGGTGCTAGCTCAGAGGCAGGGGGAAAGCCTCAAAGACATGAAGAGGAGAGCGAAAGAATGGGTCAACCAGAATGAAAAAAGAGTCAAAACCTTGGCACACTATCTAGCTCACGTGGAGAAAGAAAAAACATTGGCGGAAAGTAGAGTAGCAGCTGTCCACATGGGTTTCGAGGCCTAGCAATGCGCCTTCCTCAATACGCTACTCGATGTTACTTAGACAAAGGAAGGGGAGGCCGTTGAGACGATTAAGAAGAAGCTTGAGATTTCATGCTGGGCCCTAAAGGCAGGACTGCAGATGCCGATGCAACTTGTGGAAATCTGCCTAAGCTCCGAAGAACAAAGAAAGTATCTATTGCAAGCAGGCCTAACTTCACAAGAGGTGGATGCGTTAGGGTTCACCGAAGGGGCACAGCAAGAAGCCCGACACAAGGAGGAGGCTGGAGTAAACATCAATATGGGACCTCATGAAGAAAAAATTGGTCCCATAGCCTCCCTCTTTACCTTAGCGAGATGACCAACAACAGGTGGACACCTCCGAAGAAAGAAGAGCTGCACTCAAGGAAAAAAGGAAGCAGATGGTGGGGGATGCAAGGAGAAGGCTCAAGGCCAAACCTATACAAGTACCACCTGCACCTAATCCCCCGAGCCAGGATACGATCCCAACAAGCTCCCACACCAATTTGGTGATCTGGAAACAACACGAGACCTCCAGAAACCCCTTTATCTTGAACTTCCAATTCCCCGCTAACTTACGTAGGGTTTTACCGATTAGTGGAAGAGGTAATCAACATCGGAAGCAGCCTCGAGGAAAAATGGTTGATGGAGAGAGCATAGAACCCCACCCTCTAGTGCACAGAGGATGTAAAATTTTGGTAGGACAAAATTTTTGAGGTCCTGAGATCAATGCTAGGCTATGAGTGCTAGCCTACATGGAGAAGGCACCTCTATGACATAAATATGGACACTTGGGTGTGACGTTATGCAGCACCCTCCCATTCGAGTGCAACAACCCAATACTCATTCCATACCCCCAAAGAATGGGAGTGGATTTTGACCCCAATGTCCATGGTCAATACGATTTTCCCGTGATCAACAATGCAAATTATACCACACTGGAGGAGGCCCTTTGCTTCACCCCCGAAAATCTAGGTGACTCTATAGTCTGTTTTGTAGAGGAATTCTCCTCGTGCCCTGACCCTGCATTCATTACTACCTGTAATTATCTTAAGCTACTTAGGATCCTACTTAGGAAAAATCCAACCCCCCCAAGAACACAACCTTCCACCCCTTTTCTTTGATCCCAACGCCATTGATAGAGCTGTGTCATGGCTTGACTAATAATGCATGCCACTTTTCTCCCTTTGTTTTGTTTATCCATTCTAGAATATATGAATGATAGCCACTTTACATGTTGCAACCATCCATTTCTCTCTACACCACTCTGCAAGTCTACCCAAACCTCAAGGGATACTTGCAATATCGGCAATTCCTAAATAAGTTCCTTAGGACCCATTCTCCACTCCACTCAGATGATGAAGCTTAGCTCTCATCTTGCTTATGTAGTTTTCACCCAAAAAAACAACGAGAACAAAGGGAAGTACGAAAGAAAAAGAAAGCAAAGATGAAAAGTGAAGAAATCACAATGAATAGCAATCTATCCCACATGGGCCACGGTCCCTACACCTAGGGGTTCTCAAGTTAGGTGCCTCTGGTGGCCTCGATCGGTTAGCTCCGTCCCTAACCCCCTAGCTTCATTTTGATTCCTCGCTTCATGCTTAGGCCACATCAAGGTCAAGACACACCTAGGAAGGTAACACTCGCCTATGGTTAGACTTGTCACCCTAAGCCACTCGCATTGCACCTCCCTTATGCACAAACTGATTCCTCAAGTGTGGGGCATCACCCAGGCTTATTGCTTGTGGTTCAACCCATCTCCCAGTCCCACTAACCCGATCACAATGCACCACATAGAACGCCCCCAAGAAGTGCACATTCTTTTCTTTTCAGGTGCAAAAAAAGCTCCAAAACCCAACTTCGGAGGCCCCATTATCCATGCAATGCGCTCTTGGCCTCCACCACCTTAACCAGGTGATCCATTTCTTCCCAAGCCCAATTCCTTTGCGGCCCCATCATCATCGACTCACACGTTCGCCCTTTCTCGTTGAACCTTCATTAGCTCAAAACAACAAGTGTCTCGGAACTAGCACCCACCTAAGAGAGGGGCCATCTTATGCGATAACGTTCCCATGTAGGCAAACCAAGGCAAAGGCAGACTGACGCAACCAGACAAAAATGAATAAAGAAGCTCATTTGGAATAGCATAGGAGAAGGCAGCCACGGAGGGCCAAAGGACGGGGGATCTATCTAACACCATCTTAAATTTCAAAGATGGATCCATCCACCTGCCATCTCCAAGCAGTGATCCTTCTAACACCATCTTAAATTTCAAATATGGATCCATCCGCCCACCATCTTCAAGTAGAGATCCTTCTAACACCATCTTAAATTTCAAAGGATCTTGGAGGTGAATCCCTCCACCATCTCCTCTCTTCTTCTTCTCTTCTCTTCTCTCGTCTCGCATATGGCTATGGAGGATGGAGCTTGGAGGAAGAGGTTTGAGGATGCTTGAGCTTGCATCATGAATCGTGGAGCTATCAAAGTGCTTGAGAGAAGAACCAACTCAACTAGGTATCAAGGTATGCTCACTACACTCGTAGAGAGGGATAGCGCGTCAGCTATGTGAGAGGTACCCATTAGTGCTCACTTGAAATGCTTGAAACAATAAGCGGTCCATGGGCCTTGGCGGTTGAGTGTGAGCTTGAAACAATAAGACCCTACTATTCTTAGGAGGATAGTAGGGAGTCTCATTTACATGACTATCACAAGGTCAGACTTGAGCTATGTTATTGGCCTTTTCAGTTAGTTTATGCAAATGCCTAGAAAGCCTCATTTGGATGCAAGTAGATGCATATGGAGGTATGTGAAGTCCACTTTACATTATGGACTTTTTTTAAAAGGCAAGTAAATATGTACAGGTGTTTGGATACAAAGATGCAAATTAGGCTGGTAGCATGTCAAGACAGAAGATCTACCAGTGGCTTCATATTTTCCCTTGGTAGTGTATCAGTTACATGGAGTAGCAAAAAAGCAACCTACAGTTGCTTTATCGAGTACAGAGGTTGAGTATAGAGGTGTTGCTATTCCAACATGTGAGGTGGTATGGCGGCAAAAGTTATTAGGTGATTTGGATATGCAGGGAGATGGTCCACTTGTCATTCACTGTGACAACATGAGCAACATACAGCTAGCTAGGAACCTAGTGTTCCATGCTAGGACAAAACACATTGCGGTGCACTACCACTTTGTGAGAGAGAAGGTACTTGTAGGAGAGATTTACTTGGTATATGTCAGCAAGCATTGGGTGTAGAGAAGCTTCGAATGTTTTGAAGCTTACTTGGACTTATAGAGATAGGGTTGAGCTTGAGGGAGAGTGTTGAGATGGCAGCTCAACATGTGTGGACATTGATTATAGATCGCTTGGCTAGATGGGTCTGCACGTCTATACTTAGCATGTCGACGGTCATTATGATACTCACATGGTCACTAACTTATCACTTATTATATTTAGTTTGTTACACCTACCTAAAGTTGGCATAGATATAGCACCAATAGACTAGTGTATAGTCAGTTATGCGTTGTTTGACTTAGTAGGCTAGTTTCCTTTATGTTGTATCTTATCTTTACTTTGTGTACATTGTATTGTGAGTGGAAGAAGAAGAATAAACTAGCACGAAAACGTTTTGGCCTCCATCTCTCTTCTTGTGTTCTTGAGTGAGCTTCCTCTTGTGTATACAGTGTGTGCTTGGCACAATAGCTCAAGCAAGTCCCCCCACCACACAATTCTTGACAACGATTCTTTTGTCGCATGCTTAATTTCTTCTAAAGGACAAATTGATTGAGAGCTGTAGGAAGTAGGCATACTACCTACTATGAAAGTAGGAGGCAAACAGCTTTGAACAAATTGAGATGTATTTCCGTCTAGAACTTGGTTCTTAACACATCCACGTAGAGATGGACATCATGTAGAGACTCCAAACATGTAGGTACCGTGACGCATCTAGGAAGAGATGGTCATCATCATCTCTACATACAGATATCCAAGGCAGACATGGAACCTCTTGTTGCATCTAGGCAGAGACTAGAAGCTTGCTATTGTATCACTTCTCTAAAAACCCTTCTTCTAATGTAAACTTATTTTTTTCCATCAATAATTATTCCAAAAAATTTACTTCAGTCAAGGTTGAGATGTCTCTAGGTAATTCTTCTTTCATCATAGGCTTGATTTCTTCTAAAGGGTAGGATGCTTGAAAATTGTAGTCAATAGGCATGCTACCCGTGGTGAAAGCAAAAGGCAAAAATAGGTTGCCTACTATGAAAAGTTGAGCTCTAAAAATAGTATGTAGGTTGCATGCTATGAAAACACTATGTTATAGCTAGGTTGATCAATGGTCATTAAGTACTTCTCTTGTTTTAGTACATTTTAGTAGTTTGTTGTTCCACCTTCAAGCTTATTGAAAGCTACGTTTAGACCCTAGAGTTTGTGCAAAAAACCTAGTCGCTTTGGAACATTGCCAATTAGACTGTTGCTTAGATTGGTAAGATGGAAAATGTGCATTGAAATGACTTCAAATAATTGGTTTGTATTTAGGTACAAGGCCACCACCACAATACACTCCCAAGTTGAGTGTAATATGCTTCTTGACATGAGATTCTGGGGCATAGCTACTACTCAAGATGGATGCCTATTGAAACCCAAAAAAACTTGGGATGGATCCCTACTGAAACCTAAAACAAACTTGTAAAGGAATGGGCCAATAAGGGCATTATGTGAGAGGACTAGATACTCTAGACTTACAGGCCTTCCAATCTGTATTCTCTCTTCTTGACTCTTAGTATATATAATGTACAAAATAAAAAATTGCCCAAAATTTACATCCATGTGAAGATGGATATCATGATCTGTACATAAAAAAAATTGTTTGAGATGTCAGGTATTCTCTCTTCTTGGCTCTCTTAGCATATAGATGTACAAGATAAAAGATTACCTAGAATACAAGATTTACTACATGTACCAAGGTGACGATTACCACACAACCTACTTGTACTAAGATTCTTAAGAGGATAGGTTGAGGAGTGTACTAGACAACCTGCATGTACCAAGCTTAGAGGACTATGCCAAAGAGCTTGCTTGTATCAGTTATCTCTTCTCCTACTGCACCTACTATGGTGCCCTCGGTCAATATGATCTTATAAGATTTTCTGAGTTTGCTCTTGCATGTTTTTTTGCTTGTAATTTAGAATTGAAAATTCTTGTATTTTGGGTCATACATGTGGTGAACAATGCATTGCATGGGTTTATGTAGTGGGATTAAGTCTCTTCCTAGTGATCCATAATTATACGCATGCTTTTAGTCATTTACTAGAATTTCTTCAAACTATTTTGATAGATAAAGATATAGATAATTTCATGCCAGGATTTAGATTTGCAAGAAAAATCACTACATAAAGAGCATCAGTTGAAGTTGTTGGTTTTTATCTTTAAGATAACACACAAAATCAAGTGTATCTGCCTATAGGTCTGGGTCAACTCAAATTGGCATTGACCATTCCTCTCTCAATAGTGGCCATTACCCTAGTTACAGTGTAGAAAACAAGAGTCCTACTTCTTTTCTAGTGTCTTGTATGATAATCTGGGCTACTGTAGTTCTTCAATCCAGTCATTATGTAATTTTGTTATAGTTGAAACTTTGCAAGCCCACATACTAGAAAGAGAATCAGCCATTATGTTATCTTTGCCCCTTGTATTAGTGATGTCAAAATCATAATTCTGTAATGTAGCTACCCAACGACATTGCTTTGGAGTGAGATTTGACTGAGTAAGGAAATACTTGAGTACCCTGTGATCACTATGTACTCTGAATTAGCTGCCATATAAGTAATGGTGCCACTTCTTGATCGCATGCAAGATAGCTAACATCTCCTGGTCATAAACATTCATGGCCATTTCCTTATATGTAAGCTTACGGCTCTCAAATGAAATTAATCCATGCTCCTAAAGCAAAATAGCCCCAATGCCACGGCCACTAGCATCACACTGTATAGTAAACTCTTTGGGGAAGTCAGGGCATACTAAGATAGGAGCAGAGGTAAGGAGTTCCTTTAACTGGTTGAAGCTACTATCTACAAGAGCATCCCAAAAGAAAGCCTCCTTTTTCAACCTGTCAGTCAAAGGAGCTGCAATTGCCGCATAATGCTTAATAAATCGGCGATAAAATGAAGATAGACCAAGGAATCCTCTAAGAGAGGTAGTGGTAGTAGGCGTTGGCCAATCTTTTATGCATTGCACCTTCTTGGGATAAGCCTGTATTCCCTTTTCACTGACAATATGTCTCAAGTATTCCACTTCAGTCTGCATGGAAGAACACTTCTTCTCCTTAGCAAAAAGCCTATGATGTCTCAATACATCAAAAACCCTCCTCATATGTGCCAAGTGATCCTGTAAAGTCTTGCTATAGATCAAGATGTCATCAAAGAACACCAAGACAAATTGAAAGAGGAAAGGTTGTAAAATCTTATTCGTCAGGCTTTGAAAGGTAGCTAGAGTGTTTGTAAGCCTAAATGGCATCACTAAGAAATGATAGAGCCCACAATCAGTCTTGAAAGCAGTCTTGACTTCATCACCCTCTCGCATGCGAATCTGATGATACCCTGACCTCAAATTAATCTTTGTAAAGAATCAAGCCCCCTTAAGCTCATCAAGTAAATCATCAATCCTGGGTATAGGATACCTATTCTTCACTGTGATCTTATTGAGATCCCTGTAGTCAATGCACATTCTGAAAGATCCATCTTTCTTTTTGACTAACAGGACTGGGGATACGTAAGGTGAAGAACTTGGTTCAACGAATCCCATTTCAAGAAGTTCTTTGATTTGCTTGGCTACTTCCTCTCGTTCACACTTTAATAATCTGTAAGGTGGCTTATTGATTGTCTTTGAGTTGGGTTCCAAAAAAATGGGGTGATCCACTGCTCTCTTAGGAGGCAATGAAGTAGGTACTTCAAACAAATCTCTATACTCCTCAAGAAGAGCTATCAAGGCTGGATGGTTTGCTGAATTATTGGGTTGATCTTGTGTTTCTTTATTCAAATGCAAAACAAATATTTGTGAGCGCTTCTTATACTCTCTTTTGAGTTGTTGAATGGTGATAAGCTGAAAATCTGATCTACTAGGAATTCCCTGTAAATGGATAGGCTGTCCATTGGAGATAAACTCCATATACAACTATGAGAAATCCAAAGTGATCCTGCCTAGTGTCATCAACCAATCACAACCGAGTACAATATCTATAGGCCCCATTTCCAGAGTGATCAGGTTTACCTTGGCTTCAAAATTTTCAGCCAACTATAAAGAAACCTGTGGGCAAATCTGTGTACTGATTTCCTCTTCACCATTAGCCACTTGAACTCTAATGGGCTATTGTAAGTCAGTGGGAACACAATTTAGCTTGTCCATGATGGACTTATTCACAAAACTATGAGTACTGCCACTATCTATCAAGATGAACATTGGCTTTCCACATATGCTTCCCTTCATACGGAGTGTATTAGGGCTCTTAGATCCTGTCCAAGCATCCATAGAGATAGAACAATTAGTGGCAGCAAGCGGCTCACCACAAGATCCACCTAGGTCAAACGGAACACCTCCACCTGGATCAAAAGGACAAGAGTCGGCTGGATCATAGAAATACTCTTGCCCAAATTCCTCCTCAAGATCTTCATTTTTAGCATTAAGTGCCATTGCATTAGCTTCATCTATGTCATCTTCAAAATCCTCAAAAACCAACATACTCTGAAGCTTAGGTTTGGTATTTTTTTATACACACTTTGAAGCATGATCAGGTGTATACTTTTCCCCACACTTGAAACATAAGCATTTGTCCTTCCTTTCTTTGTAAAGATCCATAGGAATAGATTTAGGATTTGTATTAGCTGAGATGGACTTAGGCTTGCTGTCCCCCTGTTTGAAATCAACTCTTGGACTGTTTGCTGTCCTGAAATTACTTTGAGGCCTAGAAGCATTGAATGGAGGATAAGTTGGTACCCGTAAGCTCCCATTTGGCACATGATTACTGCCATAAGTGTTACCAACTTGTCCATGCTTTAAAACAGTCCTTCCTGTCCAAAACCAGGCTGAAATGAAGATTTTTTTCTATACTTTCTTCCATAGCGCTCTGCAAGCTCAATAGCCTTAAAAAGTGAAGTAGGATTTTGTGCCATAACATTAGCTAATAAAGATGGCTCCAAACCACTAAAGATGGCTCCAAACCACACATAAACTTGTGAAGCTTAGCCTCATCACTGATGCTTTCCACATACATGGTTAGGTTGAGGAATTGGTTTGTGTACTCTCTTACACTTAGGCCCCTTTGTTCCAAACCATACCATCTCCGTGCTAACTTCTCTTTCTCAAGAGGCGAAACAAAGACTTCAGCCACCATAAGTGCCTTGAAAGCTTCCCAAATCTCTACAAGTATATTTTCTTTCTTGATATACCTCCACCAAGTATGGGAAAATCCCTCCAAATGCAAGGAAGCAAAGTGAATCTTCATGTCATCAGTTTTAGGATATATGTTAAAGTAGGACTCCATCTTAGAGGTCCATTCCTCTAAATCAGATGGTGAAGATGACAAACCATTAAATTTGGCTAAAACAATTTTGTCCTTAAACTCCCTTTCATAAAAGGGTTGCTGTCCCAAAATTGGCTGATTAGGATTACCAAGTACGGAACCTCCAAATTGAGAAGGAAATCTTCCAATAGGTGGCTGAGAATTACTATGTAATATTCCTGTTAGTAAAGAACCCCTAGAATTTTGAGTATGCAGTCCAAAAGCTTGAGTATTGGCCCCATTCAAGCTGCCCAAATAGTCATCATGCCTTTGTGAAGCCTCTCCTACTTCATACTGACTATTTGGAATGCCTCTTCTTCCAATAATCCCATTTCCATGACCATTTTGGTTAGATGGCTGAAGTGGGGCTGAAGGGCCACTGTTTGAACAAGCCTTCTCATTAGCTTCTCTTGATGCCATTTGCAACTGCATGAATTTAGAAATTTGTGCCATAAGTTGTTCATTGGATTCCACCAACTTATCAATAGAAGCCTTGGTTTGATCAGTAGATAGAACCATCTGCTCCATTCTTGACAAGATGGCCTCATGTCGTTCCCTATGTCTTTGTTCATGGGCACACAAAGTATTATTGAGTATACTCACTTCTCCTTGTTGTTGAAGCTCTTCAAGGCTCTCTTGAAGTTTACTATCCATCATGGAATCCCTGATTTGCTGAGCATAATCTTCCTGGACCTTATTTTTGCCTTTATGTCCTGCCATAGTAGTGCAGTCCTGCAGTACCCCCTGTCAGAAAAATGGCTATAAATTTTGCTAGGAAACTACGATTTCAGAAATTTTTATTGCAAATCGAAGCTAAGAATGCCCTCTTCGAGATGAGCTATAGCACGCTATAACAGGTTTAGGACAGAAAATTTTGTAACTGGATTTCTGAGTCTGAACTGTCCAGTCCTACACCCTGTCTAGACCTGTAAGTACCCTGTTTTGACCCTGTAGTGCAAGATAGTAATCCCAAATGGTTACCAAACCCTATAAAAGGGTATATAGGACCTGTGGGTACCCTGTAGTACCTACACCTGTACTTCAGTAATGAAGGGTGTACCTGTAACCACCTATAAGTACCCTGTAAGTGCCTTGTAAATTCCCTGTTTTACCGTGTTTGGGTCCTGTAGGTACTTGAGCCCTTGGAAAGTCTTCAATATTCAATTCTCCACTCGCTGTACTTGTGTGAGGGATAAAATGGCATGAGAGGCTCCCTACACGGGCTCCGAATCACTGGGAGGTGGGCAAAGTTCCCCCTGGGTCGGTTGGTTATACCCCTTTGGGATCTTCGATAGTGAGGGAGGGTCACCTCTCTTTTGTCCCACTATCTCCCCCGGCATCCACCTTTTTCCTCGGTGGGAATATCAACATGGAAGAGGCTAGTATTCTAATCAATCAGCATGAGATGCATTTCTGAAATATTCATTCAACCTTTCATGAGATGCAATTGAATGAAATTTTGAAAGTTTGGGATAAGAGAAGGGTCTTACCAATGCAATTCAGTGACTCACTGATTGGTAGTACTTATCCTTTTACAATATTTCAACTTGGGCAAAAGAAATTCAACAAAAACAAATCAATGTTATGCATAAAGCTGATCAAATGATATCTATGATGAGGTAATGATTGAATCAGAATGAAAGTCAATTGAATAGGCTGAAATCAATGAGAATTAACACTAATATCTGATCTATTGATCAATTCAGTGAACTAATTGATCAATAATCTCCCATCAACAAGTGGAAAAGCCATTAGCAATTGGATTATTGAGAGATTTTAGAGATTAGTAAAAGGGAATACCTCCATTAAGCTTGAGGAATATGATGGATGTCAGCTTCAATCCCATTGATGCAAAAGTTCTTCATAATCCATCATAAATCCGTCATAAAGCTTGAAATCTCCATAGAATCAGCCCATACAAGCTCCAATATGATGAAATCCTTGAAGAATCAATGCTCCGGCCTTGCTTGAACACTTGAATAACAAAGATTCAAGCCCCTTGATGAAAAGCCCCAAAATAATCCTTCCATTTGAGCTACAATGTCATGCACGGGCTGAAATCTCCTCAATGTCTTCAATCTTGGAGTCTATTCGGCTTGTGCTTAGCATTAAAGAAGTCGCGGAGGTTGGGGAAGTCCAAAATTTAGAGAAATTTGAGCTTCCAGATCTGTGGCTATGGCTTCCCTGCTGTGTATTAGGGTTTTGAGCAAAGGAATGGCTGATCAGAGTTCCTATGTGGCTAAAGATTATTGTAAACAAGTGTTTGATGAAGCCTTCAAAGCCTTTAATCAATGAGCTGAAGATTTGGAGCAGACTGAGTAGGGAAGAGGAGCAGGAAACTCAGCACATGTTTCGGCGCAATTTTCGGGTTGTTGACTGGCTGATAATTTACATCATGCTTCAACTATAGTCCTCCTCCTGAAGCTCATGCAACAAGGAACCTTTGCCCTATGCTTTTGTAGTGAGAAATGTTCAGTAGAGAGAGGTATTTGGGAATTTCTTGACAGCCACCATGGAAGCTTCAGCCAAAAGCTTGAAAGAGAGAGAAGAGAAGCTCTCTTTTGAAAAGTAACTCTAGTTTAGTCTCTAACTAAGCCCGGTTAACCATCCTTTACCCTAGTTACCTCCATTTTTGCATGAAGTTTGATGACGACCTGCCATTTAAGCCATTATTCGCCATATTTGACGTCCTGCCATTTAAGCCATTATTCGCCATATCTGACCTTGGATATCTCCAGATGTAGTCTCTTACTAACTGTAGATGATCTGCATCACTCCACTAGTCACTGTCTTGTACCATTTTTGTCTGAAATTGATTTTGAAATAGGAAAATGGGACTGAAAATAGAAGAAAAGAATGGATCAAAGACTCAAGCTCTGATACCACTTTTTAGAGAGAGAAAGAGGAGAGAGAAGATTGCAGAAGAGAGAGAAAGACTGCAGGAAGAGAGAGAAGAAGAGTGACGAGGAGAGGGAAAGACTAGATTTAGAGAGAGAAAAACAAGAAAGAAGGGGAAGCCATAGAAGCTGTGAGAAAGATGGGAGAGAAAGTCTATAACTGTATTAATGTGTCAAAAAGATCTGAAAAATTACATCTCCTCTCCTTTTATACCAATGTCAGTGTGACATGGCATAATATCAATGTTATTAATACTAATTTGTTATCCCCAGCTTCTTACAGCCCCGAGCGGAAGTGTCCAGCCGTTCCCACTTGGGATCGACCTGAGGTCAGGGTTCCTCTCCTATCAGCAAAGTCTCTAGGAAGGAGCTAGCGTCGAGCTCCAAATGTACCACTTTGTGTAGGAACAACAGAGTCGAAGCGGAGTCATGCTGCACTTGGTTCATGGAGAATGGAAAACGAGAGGGATGCAAAGGTCAACCTTTCTACCATACGGCATAACCCCATTCCTTTCCCCTAAAACAGAATAAATAAAAAATTCTACATTTAATATCACTAGGTCTTCATTGTCTTATTATCTCATCATTTGAGAAAAGTTACTAGCTAACCGGGACCACCCTTTCGTAGGACGGACCTAAGTCACGTCCACTGCACTTTCCTCAGTTTGCTTTAGTTATCTAATTACCTAACACATTATGTTTTGATATGCCAAAGCTTCCTTAATTAATCAAATTAATCATGGGTTTCTTCACGTAACTTAGGCACTGGCACAAAAACAATGCCAAGCAAGTTTCTTTTTTTCCAATAACTGCTCTTTATTTATCAAAATCATGGAGTACATCCAATAGCTCGCCCGAAGGCTATCCCAGCAATCTACAAGATTGCTGCTCCAAGCTCTGCCTGTCGACTAGTACACGGGCCTCGAGATCCCATCTTGAGTCACGTTGGCCTCTTGTGCGGGATTTGGAGGCAAGGGATTTATAGCTACAGCCTCCCCTGGCACCCAAGCATCCTCTCACTCTAAGTAGCACCCACGGAGAGACCTCTCGCGGCGGGTTAGGTTCATATACCCAGCACGGTAACAACCCCCTTGGATAGGGCTAGGCAAATAGTCGGAGGTAACTATTCCCTGCCTCTCCCTCCAGGCTTTCAACCTGAAGCATTAGGTGTTTTCCTTGAATTAGTTCCTTGAGCAAAGAGGTCAAATAATATACCTAAGTACAAGCACGAACATTTTGGAGGTCGTTTGCATGACCGATTGCTAAGGTGTGACTCGTTTTTTCCCTGGATGCTCCCAGCATCCAATCTTGGGTCTTTTCGCGACTTGGCAGGAACCCAATAATTTCAAACAAGATTACACAAGCAAATGGTCTTGGTAAGTTGACTTATACTTGCCCTTTTCCCTTGGGTTTTACCTTAGGGTATCTTAGTCCCTATCTCAAGCATTAGCTGGTCAGTCAAGGCAATGGGCATGCCTTATTCACAACCTAACCAAGGGTCTTTTAATCTCTAATTCCAACCAAGCTTAGTTAACATACATGGCAACACATGATTCTTCATTTAGACCTTCAAGAAGTAGCCTAGATGCATGTGATCCTTCCAATTCTCTTAGTGCAGTTCTATGCAAGATTTCCCAATCAACCTTAACCATCATGCACATTGTGCATTTTAGTATAGTTGTATCTCCTAAAAAACTTTTATCTCTCTTTATTTTCAGCAATGAGTACTTATTACTGATGCACTAGATCACATGTGACTTGCGTATATGAAAGTCTATGGTTTTATCTAACGATGCAAGTGCATCTCATGAACAGAAATTAACATTTCATGTGTTTCTTTTAACCATGATTGCAAAACATGAATTCTAAATGACTATTCATGCATTGAACTGGTTAAAAAGCTATCATTTTATGTGAAGTAAGGCGATAAACTTATCATTTTATGTGAGTAAAGGCTATCATTTCATGCTTAAAATCTTATGTAAATTCCAAAATCTACCGTTTCGCGCATGCATCTTAGTACTTAGAGTAAATAGAACCCTAAGACTTGTTCTTGTTCCATGCATGTCATCAATCCTTTCATTCCTTCCACGAGAAATAATTCCTAGTTAATTTTAAAGCTTAGAACCTCGGCTTGATTCGTATGTGTGGCGTTGGTTTCTCTGCTCGCCTCACCAACATTACCGGTAGCTTGGGCGCCTACGCTTCCCGCGACTTTCTTCTTGGGAGCCATTTGTCTCGCGGAGATTGGGCAGTTTGGACCTTAACAGGTTTCGGGTTGACACGTTCGGGTAGGAAAGGCCGTTGGATGGGGTCCTTTGCCGAGAGAGTGGTTTGGATGTGGCTTGATGCAGTTATTCACCAACTCACACTCCCTCTCCTTCTTTCTTTCTCCCTCTCTCTCTTCTTCTTCTCTTCACTTATTCTTCTACTCTCTCTCTCTCTCTCTTCTTCTCCACTTATTCTCCTACTCTCTCTCTCTCTCTCCCTCTCTTCTTCTCCTTCTCCCTCTCCCACTTCTTTTCTCCTTTTGCTCCTTCCCTCTCTTTCTCTTCCTCCTCTCTTCTTTTCTCCTTCTACTCTTCTTCTTCTTCTTCTTCTTCTTCTTCTTCTTCTTCTACTTATTTCCTCTTTCCTTCTACGTCTTCCTCTTCTTCCTCTACCTCTCTCCTTTTCTCTCCCTCTCCCTCCTCTTCTTTCTCTTCTCACCTTCTCCTTCTCTTCCTCTTCTCTCTCCCACTCCTTCTTCTCTCTCCTCACTCCTTCTCTCCCACTACTTCCCTTTTCTCTCCCACTCCTTCTTCTCTCCTTCTCCTTCTCTCTCTCTCTTCCTCCTCTTCTCTCTCTCCCTCAATCTTTCTCTTCTCTCCTTCTCCTTCTCTCCCTCTTCTTCCCTTCTCTTCCCCACTCCTTCTTCTCTCTCCTCACTCCTTCTCTCCCACTACTTCCCTTCTCTCTCCCACTCCTTCTTCCCTTCTCTTCCCCACTCCTTCTTCTTCTCTCCTTCTCCCTTCTTCTCTTCACTCTCCCTCTCCTTCTTCTTCTCTCCTTCTCCTTCTCTTCTCTCCTTCTCCTCCTCTCTCCCTTCTTCTTCCTCTTCTCTCTCTCCCTCCTTCTTTCTCTTCTCTCCTTCTCCTCCTCTCCCTCTTCTCCTCTTCTCTCTCCCTCTCCTTCTTGTCATCTCCTTCTCCTCCTCTCCTTACGGCCCGAACTGGATGGCAATCGGGGAGGGAGATGGCTTATTTGGAGGGCCCAGAAGTGGCAACCAGGGAGGGAGGCGGCTTGTTTGGAGGGCTCAGGAGGGTCTCGCAGCGTCAGTAGATAGGGGGTTGGCTATAGTCGAAGGCCTAGGGGGCCGTTTCAGTAGGATGATGAGGGAAAATTCCCAGTCGATCGGCCCAGGGGAGGAGTGTGCAGCGCCGCCAGCGAGAGGGGGGGAGATAGGGCCGACTGACGGCTAGGGGGAAGGTGGCTCGGGACGGAGACCCAAGGTCCTCTGCAGTAGCTCTAATGGGGGGGGAGGTGGCAATGTAGCCTCGTGTCCCTTTGGGGAGGGGAGAAGCCTCCCCTTATATAGGGGTGGGGAGGAGGTAGGTGGCATGGCCACCCCTCCCACTTGGGGGGCTGCATGCCCCCTAGCACCATCACTCCCTCTCTCTCTCTCCTTGACGTGTTGTTAGCGGGGAGAGAGGGGGAGTAAAAAAGTTTGAACTAATGATATTTTTTTTTCTTTTTCTTTTAAAATTTCTGGGGAGGGTTCCTATGGCCCATAACATTCTCTCCCCCTTAGAGGAATCAAGATGTCCTCATCTCGAGAGGACCTGGGGGTATTGTTGGTTGAGAGTATCTTCGTCCATCTAGGTGGCATCCTCTTCGGGATAATCTTTCCACTGGACAAGGTATTCTCTCAAGGTCCTTGACCTCAAATGCCTCTCCCTGACATCTAGGACTCTATTAGGCCGTAGCTCAAGGACTCCTTGGCTAGGCATTACAATTTGCTGATCATCAAGTACATGATTCGGATTAGATAGATACTTTTTCACTAGGCTAACATGAAATACATTATGAACCTTTAGGGTTGCAGGTAGGTGTAGTCTGTAAACATTAGGTCCTAGGCACTTAGTGATCTTATAAGATCCACAATACCTTGGACTTAGCTTCTTGTATTCTCTCAAGGATAGTGAACTCTTTTTAGGGCGTACGCGGATGAAGACCATATCACCTTCAACGAAGGATCGGTCCTGCTGATTCAAGTCCACGTAAGCCTTCTGTCTATCCTTGGTGGCTTGGATGTCTTGTCTTATTGATTTGATTTGATCATCCATGTCTTCCAGCATCTGCCTTGAAGCTTCTACCCTTATAGTTGGATTCGAGAAGCTCAAAGGGGTATGATAGTCATGCTCGTACAATGCTTGAAAAGGGGTCATCTGAATACTCTGTTGGTAGGAAGCATTGTAGGCAAACTCTACCAGTGGCAAATATTGAATCCACTTTTTGGGTTCACGACAATAATATGCCCTAATCATATCTTCAATGATTTGGTTGACTCATTCTATTTGACCATCAGTTTGGGGATGGTAAGTTGTACTGAAACAGGGCTGAGTCCCAATGGCCTCAAAGATAGCTCTCCAGAAGTGTGATGTGAAGAGAGAGTCACGATCACTAATGATTCTTCTGGGTAACCCATGCACTTTGAATATTTCCTTGATAATAATCTTGCGATGTCTGAGGCTTTATAGTTTGTCTTGACAGGGATGAGATGTGCAACCTTGGTGAGCATATCTACTACAATCATAATAGAGTTGTATCCTCCCTGAACTTGGGGTAGGCCAACAACAAAGTCCATACTAATGAATTCCCATTTCATTTGGGGAATGTCAAGTGGTTGCAATTTCCCAGGAATTTTGACATGTTCCGCCTTAATGCGTTGACAAGACAAACATTCCATGACATATTTGAGAACGTCACCCTTGAGCCTATCCCAATAATAGCTCTTTGTGACCGCATTAAGGGTCTTAGCATAGCTAGGATGTCCTGAGAAAGGGGAGTCATGGGCTTCACAAAGTATCTTCTACTTGAGAGATTGGCTTGCAGGGATACATAATCTTGTCCTAAAGTAGACAAGTCCACTATTGATAGAGAATTCTTAATACTTCATTTTTAGCTTCGAGTCTTGATCCTTGACGGGGATCTCCCTTAGCAATTTTTGATAGACTGGGTCATGACATGCCTCTTCTCTAGCTAGCTCAAGAATTGGGTTGTTTGGCATTGATACCTTTGTGGCTAGTGACCTTGCTGTTGATGGATCTTGCAAAATAAGAGAGTTTAGAAATGCCTTGCGATTGAGTGCATCGGTAACTACATTCTCTTTTCCAGGCCAGTATTTGATTTCAAAGTCATATTCTTCCAACAATTTGATCCATCAATGTTGCCTCATGTTGAGCTCATTCTAGGTGAAGATCCATTTAAGGCTCTTGTGGTCCGTCACTAAGGCAAATTTGTTACCCAACAAGTAATGTCTCCAAAGTTTAAGAGCATGGATGATGGCCAACAACTCCAGATCGTGGGTAGCATAATTCCTTTCATGGCTCTTCAATTTCCTTGAAGAGTATTCTATGGGATGACCTTCTTGCATAAGCACACATCCTAAAGCAAGTGCGCTAGCATTAGTTATACCACTTCCAACTCCTTACTAAGATCAGGAAGTTTCAGGATGGGTGCTGATACTAAGCTTTGCTTTAGCTTGTCAAAGCTAGTCTATTTAGCAGGTGACTATACAATTGCTACTTGCTTCTTTATTAGATCAGTCAGAGGCGCTACAATCAAAGCATAATCTTTGATGAAGATCCTATACCATCCTGTCAATCCAAGAAAGCTACGTATTTCTTTGACAGAAGTTGGTGTTGGCCATTCTAGAACGTCTCTGACCTTGGCTGGATCTACTGAAATTCCTTCCGCTGATACAATGAATCCTAGATTTTCAATCTTTCGCTTGAAAAATGCACACTTCTTCTTCTTGGCGTAAAGCTTGTGTGCTCTCATTGTTTCAAGAACAATGAGAAGCTAGGGTTCATGATTTTTTCCCTATTTAGAGTAGACTAGGGTATCGTCAAAGAATACGAGAACAAAGTCATCAAGATAGGGCCTAAAGATATCCAACATTAACTTGTTGAAGGTAGCAGGAGCATTTGTCAACCCGAATAACATCACTAGAAATTCAAAGTGTCCATACCTTGTGCTGAATGCTGTCTTCGGGATATCTTCTTCCTTGATCCTTATCTGATAATATCTAGATCTGAGATCTATCTTAGAGAAGATCTTGGCACCTTGAAGACGGTCAAGTAATTCATCTATTCTTGGAATGGGGTATTTATTTTTTATGGTTGATTGATTCAACCCTCTGTAGTCAATGCATAGCCGAAGCGTTCCATCTTTCTTCCTTTGGAACAACACTAGAGCTCCCCATGGTGAACTGCTAGGACGGATGTAGCCGTGGTCTAACAATTTCTTGAGTTGCTCTTTCAATTCAATAGCTTCCAGGATGGACATCCTATAGGGCCTCTTTGTGACTGGTGCAGCTCCTGGTGCCAGCTTGATTTCGTGGTCGACTTCCCTTTGAGGAGGAAGTTATGTCAGCTCCTTAGGAAGTACGTCTACGTATTCCTTTAACCATGAAGGTTCTTCCCCAGATTCTTGATTGTGATCTAGCTTATTCATTTTAATCAGATAGACAGGTAGGCCCTTTCTAACTCCTTTTATAATCGGTCTTGCTTTTGCCAGTTGTATTTTTGGCTTAACAACCTCTCCTTGAGTCGTAACTAGTTCCCCTTCAAAATTTCGGAAGGAGACTTGGCCCTTTCCACAGTGGATGTGGGCATCATTGGGTATTAGCCAATCCATTTCGAGCAAACATTTGTGGACACCTAGGTTAATTACCTTGAATCTCACCAAATTCGGCTTCCCACCCAGTAGGAATTTCACCTTAGCAGTTTGCCTAGTACAAGAGACCTCATGACCATTTGCCAATTCCACAAGTAAAGTAGGTGCATCTATTGTGGCTATCCCTAGCCTTTTTGCACAGATCGGTGAAATGAAGAAATGTGTACTACCACAATCGATTAGGGTTTTGAATCTTTTAGCTTCATAATCCGATGGAGTTTGGATCATCGAGATTTGAACCCTTCTTGTGAAGAGCGGCATGAACCGTTGCCCTCTTAATGTCAGCATCCATGGATGGATCTTCTTCATCGCCCAGCTCCTTGTTGGCAATACTGGAGGTTCTTCCTATGGCCATGACGGTGGCTCCTTGGCCATGGGCAGCTCCTTGGAATGGCCCTTGGCAATGTCCCCAACTAAGCTTGGGACACTGCCTCTTGAAGTGTCCGAGCTCGTTGCAATGGAAGCAGTGTAGATTGCGGTCATTACCTGGTGTAGAAACAAAGTTATTGATAGCATTGGTCCTAGCTTTCTTCCTTTGTCCCTAATTCTGACCCTGCGCTCTCTTAGTCTAAGCCCTATACGTTCCCTTGTTCTGATCCCTGTAAGGCCAAGTCCTGTTGTTCCTTGGCTTGGTTTGCACCTCCTGTATTATTGGTGTAGCTCGAATGAGTGCGTCTTGTAGGTTCGTTGGACACATTGATTCCAAGTGGGTATTTATTGGTGGATTTAACCCAGCACAAAACTTTGACACATGTTGTGTCATATCCATTGGTGGCGTGTACTTTAAGAGAGAGACAAAATTTGAATAATATGCATCAAGGGATAGTCCAAGCTACTTCAATTCATAGAATTCATTCATCTTCTATGTGCGATAGGTAGGTGGCAGATACCTCTCTCACATAGCTTCCTTAAGCTTCTCCCAAGTGACTGTCCCTTCCAAGATCGCTTGGTCTCTGCACCACTATTTCCACCAAAGTCTTGCTTTGCCTATAAGCTTAAGTTTGGCGAGCATAGCTTGGTTAGCAGGTGCAATTTCTGCTGCCTCAAAATAGTCCTCCATGGACTCGATCCAGATTTTAGCATCAACATGAACAGTCCTTCCCTTGCCATTGAACTCAGGTGGCTTAATTTGTTTGAGAATGAACTTCTTCTCTTGAATCACAGCTGTACTTAGTGCAAGGGTCGGACTTGGAACCTGTGTTTGGGGTTGTGCATGGGCAATAAGATTCTTTATGTTAAAAACTTATCAAACGTTTCCCATATGACATTAATATGACCAACACAACTTTTAGCCAAGTGACCTAATCACTTAACTCCTTTGCCAACATTTACAATTAGGATAGACAATAGTAAAAAGTTTTATTCATTCATAAGGACATAGCCCTTTGAGTACATTTATTTTGAAAAAGTAGAACAAGCTGATTGGTACATCGGTTTAGGGAAAATAGGATTGTGTTACAATCGGCTACAGGGACTGATTAATAATATGGAGTGGGATCATGGATTTTTAGGAAATGATAAGTCATAGGAAGCTTGGGGTATCCCTTCCTTTGATACCCGTTCTTCTCATAGCACCCTAACACTTTGATTCTGTCGGCAGGGATCACCCGAGTCACTTCTTCATACACATACTTTTTTTTGCTTGACTTGCCAACCGCCAACATGCAAGGTTACATTTGCGTGAGCTTCGACAAAGATGAACAGCTTCACAATCTTTAAATCCTCCATCCACTTGATTCTCTTCAAGTTGGTCTGAAGATACGCGAGTCGGTGGGCTGCTATGTAGTATATTCTTGATTCTCCCGTCCATCTCCATTCCGTAAACAAGGGTAAAGGATTATAGATGCGGTCCAGAATATTCATCATGCCTAGTCTCTGTTGATAATTCGAAGCACACATTGAAGTCCGAAACATAACCTGAAACACCAAGAATTTGTTACATGCTTTGTGACCCTTCAACCCAGCATCCATAAGTGAGTAAGGAAATGTTTTCAACAAAAAACATTGCTCTATTCCACTCACCTTCCCCTGTTGTCCCATTATTCCCGTTATTTTTGTCCATTAAGTTCCCTTGTAAATCTTAGATCCCATTGGTTCGCTCTGATACCAACTATAATGTGTCCGCTTGTCCACTTGTGGGACACACCTTAGTAGCCTGTCAGGAGGAGTGTCTAGAAGGCTCCGCCCGGCACTCGCAGGGAATGACACAAGGTTTGCGATCTAGGTCTTCCCAAGTTTGCCCCAAGTGGAAGTGTCCAGTCATTCCCACTTGGGATCGACCTGAGGTCAGGGTTCCTCTCCTATCAGCAAAGTCTCTAGGAAGGAGCTAGCGTCAAGCTCTAGATGTACCACTTTGCGTAGGTACAACAAAGTCGAAGCGGATTCATGCTGCACTTGGTTCATGGAGAACGGGAAATGAGAGGGATGCGAAGGTCAACCTTTCTACCATATGGCATAACTCCATTCCTTTCCCCTAAAACACAATAAACTGAAATTCTACATCTACTGTTGCTAGGTCTTCATTGTCTTATTATCTCATCATTTGAGAAAAGTTTCTAGCTAACTGGGACCATCCTTCTATAGGACGGACCTAAGTCACATCCACCGCACTTTCCTCAGTTTGCTTTAGTTATCTAATTACCTAACACATTACATTTTGACATGCAAAATTAGCTTCCTTAATTAATCAAATTAATCAAGGGTTCCTTCACGTAACTTAGGCATTGACACAAAAACAATGCCAAGCAAGTTTCTTTTTCTCCAATAACTGCTCTTTATTTATCAAAATCCTGGAGTACATCCAATATCTCGCTCAAAGGCTATCCCAGCAATCTACAGGATTGCTGCTCCAAGTTTTGCCCATTGACTAGTACACGAGTCTCGAGATTCCATCTCGAGTCACATCAGTGGCCTCTTGTGCGGGATCCACAAGCAAGGGATTTACAACGAGAGCCTCCCCTGGCACCCAAGCATCCTCCCGCTCCAAGTAGCACCCACAGAGAGACCTCTCGCGGCGGGTTAGGTCCATATACTTGGTGCGGCTAACAACCCCCTTAGATAGGGCCATGCAGACAGTCGGAGGTAACTGTTCCTGCCTCTCCCTCTAGGCTTTCAACCTGAAGAATTAAGTGTTTTCCTTGAATTAGTTCCTTGAGAAAAGAGATCAAATAATGTACCATAGTACAAGCACGAACATTTCGGAGTTCGTTTGCGTGAGCGACTGCTAAGGTGTGACTCCTTTTTTCCTTGGATGCTCCCAGCATCTGATCTTGGGTCTTTTCGCGACTTGGTGGGAACCCAATAATTTCAAATAAGATTATGCAAGCAAATGGTCTTGGTAAGTTGACTTATACTTGCCCTTTTCCCTTGGGTTTTACCTTAGGATATCTTAGTCCCTAACTCAAGCATTAGCTGGTCAGTCAAGGCAACGGACATGCCTTATTAACAACCCAACCAAGGGTCTTTTAATCTCTAATTCCAACCAAGCTCAGTTAACATACATGACAACACATGATTCTTCATTTAGACCTTCAAGAAGCAATCTAGGTGCATGTGATCCTTCCAATTCTCTTAGTGCGGTTCTATACAGGATTTCCCAATCAACCTTGACCATCATGCACATTGTGCGTTTTAGTATAGTTGTACCTCCTAAACGACTTTTATCTCTCTTTATTTACGACAACAAGTACTTATTTCTAATGCATCGGATCACATGTGACTTGCGTATATGAAAGTCTAGGGTTTTGTCTAACGATGCAAGAGCATCTCATGAACAGAAAGTAACATTTCATGTGTTTCTTTTAACCATGATTGCGAAATGTGAATTCTAAATGACCATTCATGCACTGAACTAGTTAAAAAGCTATTATTTTATGTGAAGTAAGGCAATAACCTTATCATTTTATGTGAGTAAAAGCTATTGTTTCATGCTTAAAATATTATGCGAATTCCAAACTCTACCGTTTCGCACATCCATCTTAGTACTTAGAGTAAAAGAAACCCTAAGACTCGTTCTTGTTCCATGCACGTCATCAATCCTTTCATTCCTTCCACGAGAAATAATTCCTAGTTAATTTTAAAGCTTAGAATCTGGGCTTGATTCGTATGTGCAGCTTTGGTCGCTCCGCTCACCTCACCAACATTACCGGTAGCTTGGGCGCGTACACTTCCCGCGACTTTCTTCTTGGGAGCCATTCACCTCACGGTGTCATCGCGTTAAGAGTTGAAGATCTACCACCGGGGCTTTTAGTGCAGAAGAAGAGTTTAGGATTCAAGATTCGGGAAGGGAAAATGGATTGTGGTTTAATAAGATCCGGGATTTAGAAATGATTTAGGTACGGAAGTAGAGTTCAAGCCTTTTCACTATGTACTTAGCGTACATGAACAGAAGGAATAAGACTAACTTGATTACATCAAATGCCTCTGGATACATACATCATATCATAAAGGATATTTTCAGATTCTCAATTCATTTATGAATGTCAAATGCAAGCTCTAATGGCATTTATTTCAAGTACATAGATGGATTTCAATCCTTTGGTTCAAGTATATTGTTGATAGATTCAATTGCATCCAAGATTTGGGCCAAAGATACATGAAATGAATTGAAAATGTATAATTTTAGCTTCAGCCCTGTTTTGAAAACAGAAAATTCCAGCCCATAATCAAGTTCAAAATGAGTGCATAAACTCAAGAGGAAGCACTTCTAATCATTCATGAACAATGTCCTGAAGAAAAGAGGTCATTTTCTTCCATTACAACCATAAAAATCCCATTTTTGCTCATAAAAATGGACCATAACAGTGGGCTGCCCTATTTATGACTGGTTATTTCAGTCCATAACAGCCCATAAGTCTTCAATATCCTCACCCTTTGCTTGCCCTAAAGTCACTCAAGTACTTGGGTATAAGTCGGGCTTCATTGGACCAAGAATAAGGTAAACAAGTCGTGCATAAGAGCAGGCTGAATACTCTTCTCTCAAATTTTCCTCTTTTATAGACTGTTTCAGCATGCATTTTCGTCAGACTAAAGAGGCAGAGAAGTGGAGCTCTCACCATGTTTACATCTTCAGCAGTTGGGCATGTTGATCTTCACTTTGCATGCTCCATTTTATGCACCATAGCTCCAGCTCTCTCCCGTTTGCCTCAGACAATGCAGCCCACATTTTGCGTCGAAAAACGCGGGCTGCTCCATGCTCAGTCCCTGGTCACTTTTTGACCAGCCTAGGTCACTTGCTGGTCACTTAAGTCTGTTACTCCTGGTCCCATGTGGACCTAGTGGACTTTTGGCAGTTTTTGGCATCTTTCTTGGGTTCTGACCATATTTTTGTACCTGAATTAATTGTGATTTATCATGCAGACTCTCAATTCCTTCCAGATGACCAAGTTGTAGGTTCCCATAGACTTATTTTTCATAAATATACATGGTATAACTGACAATTATATGCTAAATACAAAAGAACTTGTATAACTAAGGTGGTTATTGGAGAACAATGTCTGAATTTTGTATGCAAATTTTCTCATATAACTTCCAGTGAAGCTCTTCTGTGTTCATAAGAATCCCATGATTTATATTATAAACAGTAAACTCTTTGACATTCACCCCCTCCTAACCTGCACATCCTCCGGCATGTGCCATTTCATAAGATTACAGTGGTCAAGGAGGATCTTCTTCATCATCTTCATTCTCTATGTCTCTTTCTTCTTGCATGTCTTCAAGTAGAGGGCTTATATTTAAGTCATCAAGTTCATAAGTTGAAGTTTCTTTTCGTTTGAAGAGTTTGATTCGTTTCCCAGCTATTGGAATCTTTATCATGGTCCCATCCATTTCATCCAAAGAGTAAGTAGCATTATTATGTACTAACTTTTACAACATATGGTCCAAACCATCGCTTGGCTAACTTCCTATGAGCACTATATTGATTGTCCATGCTGCTATCATAGACAAGAACCCAATCATTCTCTTGAATAGCTCTTGGACGGAGTCGATGATGCTTGTCAAACCTCCTCTTATTCTTTAGTCTTGCTGTTTTTAGCCTTTCAATGGCTGTTTTGGCATCTTCTGGCCTTCTTTCAAGTTGCCTTATGCGTAAAGATAGCAATTCTTCTCTATTCATGCCTTCATCCCAAGGCAAGATACTCCATGTGACAATGGATTCCTCAATAGGCATAACGGGTGGCTGTCCATACATAAGTTCAACTGGCATATATCCTGCCACTGCACTATGGGTAGTTCTATCAGCCCATAATGCGAATGGTAGCATTTTAGGCCATTCCCTCAACTTCCCTTTGCATGATTTTGCTAAAGCTTTAAGAATTGGTTGATGGCCTCTTTCACTCTTTCCATTGCCTTCAGGATTGTAGGCTGAAGTAAGAGATAGCTTAATTCCTAATTGAGCAAAGAAATGGCGAGCCTCATCGGCATCCAATTCCCCTCTATCAGCAGTTACTTTAGCAACACATCCATACCTGCAAAATATTTCTTCAAGTAGAAATCTACAAACAGCATGAGTGGACTTTGTTGTCAAGGCCTTTCCTTCCACTTGATTTGTGAGATCTTCTCTAGCAAGTACTAGATATCTCATGTTCCAAATTCCTGTAGGCATGGTTACTAAATCAATAACCCATCTATAATGAATGGATAAAGGATAGGTAGGCTGAAGCCCATCTCTATGCTTTACCATAGAATACATTTGACAAGCATGACAAGACTCAACAAAATGCTCAATGTCTTTATACATGTTTTGCCACCAAAATTTCTCTTTTATTTTAGCAAAAGTGCCCCATATGCCTCTATGACCAGCCAATAGGCTTTCATGGAGTTCTTGCATGGCCTATCTTTGTGTCTTTTTATCTCCTAAGACACGAACAGGTGCCCTTCCTTTCTTTTTCGCATGCCTCCAAAGGTAACCATCTTTAAGAAAAAAACCATAGGCTTTTCTCTTAATTCTCTTGAACTCTTCATTAGTCCAACCTTCCTTCTTTGTCATAGTACTCAAAAATTGGCCAATTTTTAGCCAATCATCTGCATAATATTCTTCTTTAAAGTGTGAACAAACCATAACAAAACATGGAATATGCTGTTTACTAGCTGTCCATTGTCCTTCTTTGGTTGATTCATCCTTCCTTGCTGATGTAAAAGTTGTTTTAACAGCCGAACCTGTTGTTCTTGCTATAATTTTTGTTGTACCTTCATTAACAGCATCATTTATAAACTTTGATTCTTCTTCATCCATCATTTCTTCTTCATCCATATATCTGGCACGTGAAAGCATGTCAGCAACTGGATTATCTCTACCTGCAATATGTTTCAAATCAGAATTTAAGGATTTAATATAGGCTATCCATCTTAGCATGGCTATGTCAGGAGTGGAACAGTTGGTGATCATGCCCAAGAGTGGAAGGCAATCTGTCTCTACTATAACATGTGCGCCCATGAAGTACTCCCTGTCACATTTTAATGCAGTTACTACTCCCCAAAGCTCTCTTTTAATTTGAGCATACCTTCTTTGTCGTTCATTAAGAACCTTTGCTCCAAAACGGATTACATATATGTTGCCTTCAAGGTCGTCTTGTCCAACTGCCCATCCTATTCCAATAGGACTTGTGTCCACTGTGAGTATAATAGGCTGTCCATTAGAGTAGTTAGCCTTCTTTAAAGTGGGGGCTGAAATTAGCATTTTCTTGAGTTTCCGAATAGCTTGAGTGTGTTCTTTTGTCCATAGAAACCTTTGGCCCTTTCTTAGGAGCTCATAAAGACTTTCACCAACATGGGCAAAATGTGGAATCCAAATAAGGTAGAAGACACATGCACCAAGAAATCTTCTCACCTCTGAAACATTTGTACATTCTTCTTGCATTTTGCCAATAGCATCCATTTTGGATGGAGAAGGCTTTCGGCCATATGGACCACACATATGTCCGACCACAAGGACTTCTTCGACTCCAAAAACAGATTTAGCTCCTGAAAGAGTAAGATGGACTTCTTCCAATTTAGACAAGATTTGAGCACAATCATTAATATGATCAGAGAAAAACTTTCGACATCCAAGTTCATTGAGTTCTTCATTTTTCTCATGAACTTCGCATCCTTTGGTTGGAACATCGTCAAGAAAAGGAAGAGTCAATTGAGGAATATAATCCCTCAATACTTTATGCATAGCATTCATCATGTGAGCTACTGAATTTGTAGCCCCTTGAGGTAGAGTACACATGCGGACTAGGCCAAGAGGCGTCTTCATTGTGGTAATGTCACAGCTTTCCAAAGCAAGCTGAAATTGGTCGTAGACTGAATATAAGTCTCCCATGGAATAGATTGCCCTACCTGCAAAAGCTTCAGCAAACTCATCCACAATTGGTCCTGATCCAACATTTCTAATAGTGACTTTATTGACGGGTTGTAAATCTTGAATGAATCGTAAAGATCCATTCTTCTTAGGTACGGTAAACCAACGGTTGGAAGCTGAAGATGGCTCCAATATTCGCATTTTAATCTTTTCATTTAAAAGTTTCAATAACTTAGGCGAATGAGCCCTTGGAATTGGAATTGGTTTAAGATTCAAAGGCACATGTGGGACCGTAAAAATTACCATTGGTGCCACAATGCTCGGATCCAACAGCCAATTTCATGTGGCTGAAATGAAAAGGCTTTACCATGGTTCTTTAATATCTGCATGAAGATTTGCTTTTCAATCGGCAAGAGAAAAGAGTCTTCACCAATTTTCAGCTTTTTTAGACTTTCTGTTGTAAACTGGTGACCAATATCTTTAGGATCACGAAGGCTTGGTTGTTTGGATACCCTTTCTGCCAGTCCTTTGCTTTTAGGTGGTAGAGGAGTAGCTACCGACTTGACCTTCTTATCAACTGGTTGGAAGATTTTGGTAATTGTAATAATTTATTTTGGCTTTATGACACTACCCTGAGAGTCAGACTCCCTCACATGCAAGTTGTAATACATGAATGTGGCTTATGAATATGGTTTAAGAAGGCTGGTCTTTTGGCCAAAATTTTGGCAAGGTGCCCAAGGGAAAAGAGGAAAGCATAACCCTAAAAGAGAGAGGGAGTGAGGGACCAAGGGTGAATCCTTCTTCCCTTCCCATGGATGCTCTCTTATGCCTAGTCTCATGCTCTCAACATGAATGTGAAGGGCCATAGAGGGTGAGAGAGAGAGCGGGTGTTTGCTTGAGTTGTGGAGCCACTTGGTGCCACCTTCATACTTGAGGGAAGGCTTAGGAGAGCTCACTATATTGCTTGGTTTGTGTGCTCCATGTGGGAGGCTAGGTGAGAGCTAGCCTATTGCATCATGTGCTCAACCTCTTGAAATAATAACGGGGTGTCCAAGGTTCCCATTGTTGGGTGTGGAAGCTCAACATCTGGTTCCATTATTGTGACCCTGGGGCTCATTGAGCTCGTGGTCACTCGTGTGTTCTATAAAGAGGAATAGGAGGGGCATGCCTTGCCAACTCCAAAATGTTTGTTAGGAGGGCACTTAGGTTTAACTGTTTCTTTTTAGGTTTTATGTTGTAAACATGTTTGCACAAGCAAGGTAAAGTTGGGAAAAAGTGTTTGAAACTAAGCATGATGGAAAAAAAGTTTCCTTGTTAGCTTTGCAGTTAGTTACATTGTAACTTTTAGTTGTTGGGTGTTAACATTTCTCTTTTCTTTCTTTCTTTGTAAACTAACACTTTAAAAGGTTGGTGGGTGTTTTCTTAAGAGTTAGGTTTTAAGGTTAGTTGTTTGTTTTTAAAAATAAAAGCATTAGCTTTCTTATGCAGTTTTTGGAAGCTCATGCTTCCAAAGTCATTGTCCTCACCTGCTTATCTATTGACCTCACTATCTTCATCTCCCTCTCATTCAACCTTTGTCTCCTCCTCCTGTAGCACACCACCATCGTCGCCTTCCATGCCATCCTCACCTTGGTCATCGTTGTGTGTCTATGGGCCTACTTGCAATGGGCAAACACACTATAGACCTCCCCCACTGTGTGCTTATAGCCCTGCCCTGCTATCACCTTTGCCAACTTCCACTGTAGCCACCCCCTCCATGACCAGCCCTACCATTGCCCCTAGCAGGCCCTCCATAGCAACCACCACCACCACTGCATTCTCTATGGATATAGCTGTCTCACAAGGGATTCACTAGTAGTAATAAGGAGATGTCACCTGCGTGCAAGAAATATATGAAAATATCCCTTATCTACCCCCTATTTATGGGGCCTTACCTTATAAAATGTACCTTCCTCTCCTTAAATAACCCCCCTTCCTTACACTCACATGGTACCATACGGTAAACCTTAGTGGACCCCCTGAGAGCTGTCTCCTCCACCCCTGTTGTTACCCTACACCAAGTTGCCATTTCAAGCTGGTGACATCTAAGGCCTTGGTCATGTCATTCTCCCCTTCCTCATAGCTAAACTCCATGGCCTTGCTCTCCATAGCGAGTGAAAGCCATCCGAGATGATGGAGGTTTGGTAGACAAAAAAATCCTCATTGCCATCATTAGAGTGATGAATCCAAAGAAGCAAGAGAAGAAGGTATTGTCAAAGTCAAGGAGCTGTCAGTGAATTGGGAATTGCCAAGAGGAGCCATCATCACAACTGCCATGGCTACATAGAAACAATTATAGCAGGTAAGGAATCTAGCTTAATACACATAAGTATTTATGGTTGCATGACTTGGTGAATGCTTGATTGAGAGTGCTAAGCTATTCCCTACATCCTCCTCTTTGTGACTCTCATGCCACGCAGTGGGTGGATACTCACTAGAGTGACAGGGTGTTGGTTAATAGCCTGGAGTCATGTGGTCAAGTGAGAGCTACATTTTAGGAGCCGTGTTCTAGAAGCAGTTCGAGCCCGTTTTAAAGCGAAAACATGGCTGGGATGAGTCAACGAGCCAATTTTCATGAAAAATCAAATGGTGGCAGATGGCCGCGAGCTAGAGTTTTCTTAGATGCATTTCGACATCAGGAATCCAACGCAAGTCTTGCTTCGTCAATCGGAGGTCGTTTGACCCCCCATTTATAAAGAAGCTATTGGATCGGGAAGTCATAAAGTGTGTGGGAGAGGCCAGGTTGATGGCGTTCGACGCCACAAAGCCATCTCTCCAATCGGATTGCAAATCGGAGTTCATTTGGGCCTTCAAATCGAAAAATCCATTTGCCGGGTAGTGTGAACAAAAAAGGCTAAACCGGTTATTTTAATCTTTAAACCTTAATGAAGGATTAAAAAGGGAAAAAACTCATGAACCTATCAAGACAGAAGGGGATGCATTTTTTCATGATGCTCCAATAATTGGTGCCTCTCTATTGCTGGTTGGGTGAGAGAGATGAAGATGGATTACTGATCCACACAGAGCGCTCTCCTTTTGGGCTATAAGCACGCGCCATATGATTGAGAAATGAGAAATCTAAAATTTTTAGTCTTTCTCTCTCCTCCCTCTCTCTCCTACAAGGAGCAGTTCTTGCATGTGAAGGGAGATGAAGCCCGGGTGGTGAATGCTTCTCCAGCATGGTACTGGATCCGACTTGGGATTGAATATTGATGATTGGACACGGGCTTAACATTAATGGTAGAGTGTTCTATTGTCCTGAATCCGGTTTTAGAAACCCACAACCATAAAAAACCCGGTAAACTCTATTTTATAAATAAAAAAGGCTTTTTTTAAAGGTTTGGTTGGCCAAATGATGTTCATATTGGATGCAAATTGGTAATAATATTTTTTGCTGCATGTTTGATGATTCTATGTTAAAAAAATCAAAATACATAATGCCATAATGCTGAAAATAATTTATTAAAGCCCGAAAAACATGCATTTTACAAAGAAAATGGGGTTTTCGTTATTTCAAGTTTGATAAAAAGGATGCATGAGGGATGGAATGTGAAAAATGAGTAATTCTCAGTTGTCATAATAAAAAAAACTAGAAAAACTAGTAAGTGCTCTAATTTTTTATAAATAAATATAAAAAATAGTAAAAAATGGAAAAAAATAGGTTGTGATGCTTTAAAAATCAAGTAAAAATATAGATAATGTGTGTGAATGTTTGGAAAGGTTGAGGCATGAGGTTAAGCCTCACTTTAGCCCTTGTTTTTATGTTTTAATGCATATTTATTGCTTTATACATTAAAAAATGATAGAAAATAAAACCCTACACCTATGCAACGATGCAACATATAAGCGGTAGGGGAAAAGAAGGGTTGTGAAAGTGTTTAAGTGTTGAAAATGGGGTAAAGTATGATCTTTTGGCTGTGCATGGCATATAGGCCGATAAAAATTTAAGTTTACGGAGACTAGTAGCACGAGGAAACTCGGTGCTAGTCTCTAGCAACACAGCAACAACAAGTAGATCGAAAATCATTAAAGGATTATTTTGCACACCACATCGCTGATTTCTAATCATAAAATGGTTTCACACAATGGTCATACACCTTTGCATTTTACATGCCACATGTTATAGAACCTGGATGCATAGCACTTGATTGCCTAATAAATGACCAACGTGGAGTATGTGAGGATTCCTAGGCTATAGGATAGATGAGTGGTTCCTTGGGGTAAGTTTAGTGAGGAAATATCAACTCCTGAATCGTTCGATATACAAAAGAGTGGAGCTTATACGTTTGTTCTCTATGTTGGAGTAGCACATCAAGGAGAAGAAGGTGAGTTCAAAAAGTGTGACACTTGAGTGACACACCTCACAGTAAGTCACTAGTGCAACACACCTACACATCTCAGACACATTCACAATGTGTCACAGAGTGACATACCCCACTGTGTGACACATCCACATCATAGTTAGACACAATTCCACATCCTACACACTTCACACTTGTGTTGTGTGTGACACACCCTTGTATGTGATACTTTCATGTGTGACATACCTTCCAGTGTGGCATACTCACCTATATGACACACCTTTGTATGGCATTTAGTGTCCTTGTCACACCTACACCCTCACGTCACTATACTTCAAGTGTTACACACATGTTGCACTAGGTGCCTCTCTCCATCCTCACACCCCACCTCTGATCTGTCTAATAGTGATGATAGTGGGTTGTGTCGACTAGGGGTATCAGCCTCATGTGATACTTGTGTGACATGCAAATACACACTACGCCACACCTACATGTTGCACATGCACACATAAGCACTTTCACACATGAGGCAACACACCAAGGTACTTTCACACCACTTAGGTCACATAGGTGCACCACTTCACATTGATACGCACACACACATACACTTACATATACCTTTTACATGTATTGGTGAACTACGAGGGAGCATTACTACAATTGGGTAACTGTGCACATTGCAGTCTCACAACCTTCTGGCCATCCGTGCATGTGGACACGAAGATGTTTTTTGTCCTTGTGAATGCACTCATCATAGACTTACACCATTAGCCCCACATTCACCTAGGTCATAGCGCGAGCACGTAGATATGTCAGTTTGATATGCACACTTAGACACATGCATGTAGGTAGTACATATAGTCACATGCATCCACACACACACACAATAACTTAGACATGTGTCCAATTACATTTTCATGCACCTAGGCAAGATTTCACACACCCTAAACACATCGTAGGGTATTTATTGCACACACCGCACTAGGCAATTGCACTCGTACATAGTCACCCATACTTGCACCCATCAGTAATGCCCACATAGCCTACACACACCTTACATCTCGCACGACCGTAGACACACAAATTAATCTGCACATTCACCTAGAATCCTTGCACACCGACTCATAGTTGCACATCACCTCACGCAACACATACACACTCACAGACACATAGTAAGGGCACTCTAGGAGGCACTTCACAGCCCTTGTGTTGATGCAAGGTGACACACAATGTCATATAGTGACATGCTTTCTATCTTTATCATCTAGCCCCAACCTAAGGGATAGCCGTGTGGTGAGAAGGTGAGAAGAAGTTCACTATGTGTCCACACATGTCACTTGCAAGACACAAGCAATACATAGCCATCTAGCATGCATGCATAACACGAGGTGAAAACATTTTGACCGCACAAGAGAACTCCTCACAGTTAGTGCAAGCTAACCCACCTCTTTCCACATCTCAACCTTAATCCAACCAATGGGAGGATAATAGGAAGAGGCGAGGGAGGGGGCATGAGGCGTTGCATTGTTGTGAAGCATATGCCCTTATGCATAAGGGTGCCTTAACCATGTGATGCACTGCATTCACATAGCAATTGCACATAGGCACACTAGGGCCACACACACTTGCACGCACTTACACACTCACAGAGGCATGCACTATATCACACCACACTCTTCACGATCATAGCATGGCTAGTGATAAGCATCATGAGGGGAGAAATACTAAGGTAACAAGGAAAAATAAGGAAGTAAACAGAACAAACAACTATAAGGACAGGGAACTAATAGTGCATGGATTTAAGGATTGGTTGTGAACTCTATACTCTAACCACTAGTAGAAATCCAAGCCCTGGCTAGACCTTTGACCTTGCGATCACACATGTACAAGACTCATAGACTGAATTGTTGACCTAGTCAACCAAGTGACCCTACAAACCACATCTGACCCGATGGATAGAGTAGGTGGAAGTTTAGATGACTTCCAAGCCATAATAGATGGCTTTGAGGAGGCCACATGCTTGGATGCCTACAAGATGGCGCCCGAAGCTATTCAGAAGAAACTAGTTGAACTGAGAGGGGAAGGGCATATTGCTCTCAACTGCTTGATAGACATTAACAAAGACAACAAGCTATAGCTTGCTACTATGCAGGTAGAGATGGATAGCATCCATAGAATGCTATTCAACACAGAAGTTGTAGGCACATCACAAGACTTACTCTGATCTTATGCAACACTAGCTATTTGACCAAACCAATATATTGCAAGTTGGGATGCACATTGCACAGACCATCTTGACAGGCATGGGCAACACACCAGCCCAAAGGGACCAATCAAAAATTCCCTTAGTGGGAAAACAATTGGAAAAGTATAAGGTAGGTGACTAGCCATATAGCTTCCTAGAACAATTTGAGCAAGTTTGTGAGGCGAATAACCTCATAGGCAATGCACGAAGGGCACAAGCCTTTGGACTTTTTCTAGGAGAAAAATGACACACATGGTTAACTGGCTTAGAACCCATTTGAAAAGAACTCATATGTGATAATGAAAGACTTGTTTATCAATCACTTTGCCGAAGCAAGCTATGGGGACAACCTTATTGTTTGCCTGATGAACATTGAGCAACAAGAAGGAGAGACCATGAGGACTACCCCTTAAGGTCAAGAGCTTGTTTAATCAAATGCTAGCGAGAGAATAGCCCATGCCTAAGATGGCCACAAAGGCCTTCATCAGGGGTATCCATGATGAAAGGATATATGAAACATTGACTAGGAATTCTAAACTAAACCACTCTATCATTAAGGATGTATTGGATGAGGCTATCCATGTAGACAACCTCCACAAGGAACGTAGTAGAGATAAGCGAGCTATAGGTTCTCATCACGAACCTCGCTTAGGGAAAGCTTCTTCAAAGAATAAGAACACCTTGGAACTAATTTCTAATGTCAAGAAACATCACCAAGAATTGATTAGATTGACCAAATCCCTTAAGGACACTCAACTCTATCACTAAAATTTTCAGGGCATACGCTGTGTTGGAGACCACCTCCCTTGAGAATGCTTGGGGCCACCTTGGGTATGCAATAATGGTGGACCTTTTGGTCATGAAGCTACCTATTGTAGAGCCCCTTAGAGGCTCTGCGCTCCTAACTACGCTTATCTGCAATTCAACAAAACCTTCAATTATCCTAGGCTACTTTTGCAAGGAAAAACTTTGGCACTAGCAACACCTCCTAATCGTAGGACCACATCTAAAAGAGTAGAGATAAACCCTTCAAGGATCCCTAGGCCTCCAATTTTCACACACCTACCTAGCAATGCCCTAGTCCATTTCATAAAGGAACCCATTGAGGAAGAAGAATATACTATTAAACCCCTTCATCTACAATGACGAAGCTAGTCAAACAATCCTCATGGACTATAGGCTAGTTCCAATCATAATGTTAGGACAATAACGCAAAAGGGGGACACCCCTTGCTAGAGATCCAATTGTGTGCCCAACTAGAGGTCAGTCGGGGCACGTCTCATCCAGGTTCCCACAAAGGCAAGACTAGTTTAAGCCCAATGAAGTCAAGCAACACTACTTGAAATTTGGAATCACACATATGTATTCTGATTGCCCACCACAAGGCAAGAACACAATATTAGTGAGTTAGGGAATCTCCCAATTTCCATTTTTTGAATACTAAAAAGGTGGCACCCTAATAACATGCCCATAAGTTTCTCAAAACCATATGATGTGACCTATCATCAGAAAACACTTGAAACATGGAATCTATTGAGCTATAGAGAGCTCAATTTGGAGTTATAGTGTTCAAGTTATGGCAAATCTAAAGATTTGACCACGTGTCCCAAACTTATGGAAATTTCCCATATTCCCCAATATGGTGTTCAAGGCAAATAGTGGCAAGGTAATTGTGCCATCACATCCCGTGAGCCTATTCACTGTGGAAAAAACGATAAAGGACGAAAAAGTAATTCCCATTCATGTACATGCCATAACTCACATCCAAAGAAAGGCCAAAGAAATCAATCTTGAAGGACCCACAACCCTAAATGGTTTGGTTGTTGGCAAGAAAAGTGTTAAGAAATGACAAAAAAGGGTGGAGCTTAAGATGAAGAGTGAAGGTCTCTCCTCATCACAACTAGTTATTCCTATCTCAAGTGCTAAAAGCACCACCTATAGGAAAAGAGACACTCGCAAAAGACCACACTTATCCAAACCCTGCCCAACAACTCATCGCAATAGGTAAATTCAAAGAGTGAATCCAAACCACTCATCAGAACGAATTAAAGGATGTACCTAATGATGAAATCATGAGCTTACCTAGTTTGTCTTTGACTTTCTTAGCACATTGCAATAAGTCTATTGAAAGCTTGGGTAGAAGGCCTGAATAATTATCAATTGTACCATGCTTCAAACTTTGCCAAGGATATACACCTGACCTTGAGTGCCCTAGGAGTCAACACATTCTAGGAAGGTGCCGAGGAACGCCGTCCTCCTCGTGGAGACTCTTAGAGATACCATGTGTCATGGAATTGTGGATACATGCACTAGTGTGAGCATAGTTAACTATAGTGTACTCCAAGCTTGGGGCAACCCACCCATAGAAGTAGCCCAATTTTATCTAACGGTTGCAGATGGATTTAAAGTCTGTCCTCGGGGGATGTTCTTCGTGTGACTTGCTAGTCAAAATTGCTTGAGTCCTATTCAAGCTTAACTTTTTTATCATGAAAGGCATAGACTATGACTTGTTGCTCGACCGACCATGGATGTGCAATGCACATCTAATCGAAGATTGGGGCAATGGTCTAGTCTTCCTAGGAAATCACAAGGAAGTATTCCGCATTGAAATGGAATCCTAGAAAACAATCTCGATTGACCTCAATGCCATTTTAGCACTGTTGAAAGGAGACTTTGTAAGTCCTTCCACCACGTGACCCTTGACCAGATATATTCCTTCCCTTGAGGATGAGTAGGAGTGGATGCACATTCTCAATACCTTAGAGCTAACATTTGGTTCTTTAATTTATTCTTTTCTTGTTTTTTGTAGTAGTGGTGGTAGTTGTTGTTGTTGTTGTTGTTGTTTTATTTCTTCTTTTCTTTTTTTCTTGTTTGTAGTCATAGTCGTAGTCATAGTCATGGTCGTGGTCGTGGTCGTGGTCATGGTCGTGGTCGTGGTCTTGGTCTTGGTCATGGTAGTGGTAGTGGTAGTGGTAGTGGTTTAATATCTTATTTTCTTGTTTTTTGTTTTTGTAGTAGTCATAGTAGTAGTAGTGGTAGTGGTAGTAGTAATAGTTTTTTAATTTCTTCTTTTCTTTTTTGTTGTTATTGTTGTAGTCGTAGTCGTGGTCATAGTCATCATAGTTGTGGTTGTAGTAGTAGTAGTTTTCTTATTTGTAGTAGTAGTAGTAGTAGTAGTAGTAGTAGTAGTTTTTCCTTCTTTTCTTGTTTTTTGTTGTTGTTGTTGTTGTAGTTATTGTTGTTTTTTCTTCGTTTCTTATTTATTGTAGTGGTAGTGGTAGTGGTAGTGGAGAGAGAGAGATGTTTTGTTAAAGGAAATGAGAGAGGGAGAGGAAGAGAAAAAGAAAGAAGAAGCGAAAGAGAGGGAATAAACATACAACATAATAAAGAAAGAGAAAAAAAGAGAGAGATGGAAGGAGAGAAGAGAATGAATGGATAAAAAACAAAGAGAGATGGAAGGAGAGAAGAGAATGAATGGATAAAAAACAAAGAGAGGGTAAGATCTTATTCTTTAACTTCTTCTTTTCTTGTTTGTAGTAGTAATAGTAGTAGTGGTGGTGGTGGTGGTGGTGGTGAGGTTCAGTGAGGTCCAGTGCAATACCACGAGACGGAAAACACTCTGACATACGTTAATTTCTGGGTGGGTGGAGACTTTACATACGTTAATTTTGTTGAGTTACAAGATAAGAAATCCCTTCTCAAACAATCTAAGAAAGAAAAAAAGAATGATAACAAAAACAAATTGTTTGTCGTAACGTAGACCAAATGAAAAACGATAAAGGTTATGATGTTCAAGATCGCGAGGCATATATTAATCAGCGTATCCCATGACCTTGCTCTCAATGTAAGCTGGAAATCAGATGAAAATATCGATTTTCTATAGAACACATATGACTCTTCGACGAGTTTCAATCAGAGATCATTAATCAGGATATCTCAGATTTTGAGCAAATGGTAAGAAAAGTGTATATCAATAGTGCATTGTATTCGCAAGCTAATTGAATGTCATATACAAAAACATTGGGTGTGGTTGAAAAATTTTCTATCCAGGGAGGTGATGTCTTGTCCCTAGGAGGAGTGTACCCTTTGCGGCCAGTTAAAAGAGTTCGTGGATGTGCGATGGATGGAGTGCCTAAGCCAATTCATCACTTGGAAGGTACTACCTAATCTATACCATCACTACCAAAGGAGACATGCAACCTTCTAAACTTTCCTATAATCTTGGAGCCTGAGATGGAGGCAATGATTGATGCATCGATGCCCATGGATGTCGAGACATCTAATCTGCTTAGAGAGGAAGCATCCATACCATTATATGATGGGTGCCGAGTATCTCGCTTGAAGACACTGCTTGCACTCTTAAGTGTGCAAGCAAAATGTAGGTGGAGCGATGCTTGAGTCTTGTGATGATACGCAACATGTTTTACAAAAGCTTGGCATGGACTACAACAGCATCCATGCATGTATCAAAGATTGCATATTGTTTTGAGGAGAATATGAGACTATGGAGACATGTCCAAAGTGTGATGCTCACAGGTATCGACAGGACTTGTAAGGGCAAACCATCCCTCAAAAAGTTCTTATACACTTTCTGCTTATCCCCCGCATAAACCACATGTTTCGTACGTCCGGCATGGTGAGCTTGACAACGTGGCATGCACAGAATAGATCCACAGATGGAGTTCAAAGAATATCGGCGGATTCATGTGCATGGAACCACATTGACTCTACCTTTCCAAGCTTTGCTTGAGAGCCAAGGAATCTTCAGCTCGATGTTGCTATGGATGGCGTGAATCCATTCGGTTGTGCTCAACTTCTTACAGTGTGTGGCCTATAGTCCTTGTCAACTACAATATCCCTCCATGGCTTTCTACAATGAAAGGACATCTCATCCTTAGCTTGCTCGTTCCCGGCCACTACAAAGTCAAAAATATGGACATGTATCTTCGTCCATTAGTTGATGAGCTTAAGATTTTGTGGGAGGAGGGGATCACTGTGAAAGATATGAGCAAGCACGATGATCGACAGTTCGCCAATATTTGAGCCATTCTCATGTGGACCATGCATGACTTTTCGGGATTCGGAGAGTGCTTAGGTAAGTAGGCTTCCGTTCTCGTTGGTAATATCTATCATAGCTCGTTCAAGTTTGTATTCATTGGATAGAGGTGTTGGGATAGGTCTGGTTACCTTAGGTTATCATGCATGTCCATTGTGTGGGCCACAGTTAGACTCATGAAGGTCACAAACCATGAAGAAGATGGTATATCAAGGACACGCCGCTTTCTTGCCAAAGGGTCATGAACTCAAGGAGGGTTTTCTTGGATGACCTCCAGCACGTATGAATGCCCAAAGTTGGTATGAGCTGAAAATGGTCCACATGGAGTCACATCCAAATGGAATGCAACGATTCTCAATTTTCTACGAGTTCCTGTATTGGATCCACTTACAGATCAACTACTTGTTGGATCCCATGCATATTTTCAAGAATGTGGGCAGCTTACTATGGGACCACATCACAGGATAGAGAGACACTGTAGGGGCACAAATGGATTTGAAGGAGGTAGGTAAGATGGAGGTGCTTTGGCTGCAGTCGAGTACTGATGGTCACTTGCAGCTACCTCGTACTCCTTGCATTTTGTCCACTAAAGAAGAGTGCATTATTGTGAAGCAAATAGTCAAGTCTATCCGCACTCCGATGGGTATGATGCGTTCTTCGAGGTCCGCGTTTTCTAAAGACGACCAATTATCAAGGCTAAAATCCCATGATTGGCATAAGATATGTCAGGTTTATACTACGAATGGATTGTAAGTGGCCTACATATTTTGCTATTTCGAGTGTAGTCATTGTTCATAATGCTTCCTTGTTTGTGGTAGTTTGTACTACCGCTCGCAATCGTAGGATGCCTTACTCCAGAAATACGCGGGGTGATTTACAAGTTGTAAAATTTAGTGCAATGGATCTCACAGAAGGAGATTAAGACATCTTTTATTGAATCTGCAAGGTGGGGAGTAATGGAGATGGTCTATCTCTTTGAGAAATACCTACCTACCAGCATGCTCAGGATACAAATCCACCTTCTTGTGCATCTTGTAGATGAAGTGGAGATTGCTAGGCCTATCCATACGCGATGGATGTTCTTCTTGGAGCACTTCATGAAAACCATGAAAGGATTTGTGTGACAATGAGCTCGGCCAAAAGGTAGCATGGTTGAAGGTTGGTTGGTATCTGAGGCGTTAGTGCATATTTTACAATGGCTATCAATGGTGGATTTAGACAACACTATGCTATGGTCGGTGAAGGATGATAATAGACTGACCAGAGTTGTGGTTGTTGGAAATGGGTAGAAAAAAGAATGGATGCTGCAATGGAGGAGAAAGTGAATCACTTTTGTATGTTGCACCATGCCTCCATGGAGATGTGGCTCGCTAGGTACCAGCAAGCTAGGAAAGATCGAGAAGAAGTGTGATCTGAATTTCGACGTAGTACGCACCATTGACCGATTCAATATCCTGAGGGCATGGAGGAGATGTTGATGTTTATGTCAACGCGATGGTTGCATGGAGCTTTAACCGCAGCATCTCGTCAAGGGGCGGAGGTCTCAACCAAGGAGTGGAAATTCTCGAGGGGATGTAGTCCAAAGGTGATGACGTATTTAGGGTTTGTCATATCTATATTTTATATACGACAACTAATTGAGTGTTTCTGTGTATAGTACAAAATATGATGTTGAGATATGGATACAGTGAGCCCATGGTCGGCTTGGGATACATATGTTACACCTCGCTCTCGTGGCGATTTGTGAGAGTGTGGCTTAGGTGGTTGTTGTGGAGGTACTGACGCAGTGTCTCCGTCTCATCATTCTACTGGAGTTACATCACCTATGGGATTTGTCACACCTCTGGGGACGTCTACTCGAGTCACTCCAACTTTTGCTCAGTCGTCTGTAGGTGGCATCCCTATGGGTACTCCTCCGAGAGATACTATCCCCGTAGCTATATCGGATGTACAAGGGTCTCCTAGATATGCCCACGAGCATGGTCGTAGGTGGAAGAGGACACATCTTAGGCATACCCCAGAGAGGTATGGATACCTTGTAGATGATGGGACAAGAGCCATCATCATGAATGATGAGGAGAGGAGGGTGATGGCTCGTATGAGAGAGTTGTGTCAACAAGTTTTTCGGCACAACGTCTTGGATCATTGGAAGAACATACTGAAGGGGAGCAAGGACTACATAGTAGCATCCTTGCATGAGGAGTTTCCAGTATCCGCCGCAACAGATAACTTTTCCACAAGTTGGATGATGGAGTGTATATGTGCGTACATGTCACATAGACGATCGAACACACGCAAGGCACTTAAGAGTGGGGCCTCAAAGCCAGAGTGGCTAGACGTGGACGACTGGTGCTGACTCAGAGAGGAGGCTACAGATTCTCTAGGACGTTGGAGGCAACAACACGAGGCGGCAAGGGTACGATTGGAGGCAAGAGTGGTCCATCATCTTGGGAGTGACAACCACATGACATATCTGGAGGACTTTGTAAGTTTTTCTTTTGTTCTTCTTGCTTTTTTTTTGCAATATCCCTTGTACTAACAATTGTGTTTCTAATAGTTGTATTTTATTTTCTTTGCAGCACTCCATTACAAACCGTGATCCCACCAGCCTAGAGACTCGATATGCAGAGAGAAACGGTCTCACTACATTGATCGATCGATTGTATGGATGCGGCGGCCCTGTAAGTCACTCATCTTTCTTGTCCGTAGTTACTAAATTTAATTAAAATGCATTATTGTACGGTGGACTGATGTGTAGTTGTTTCTTTTTTTGCAAAGTCTATTCGATGCTCCATTGTGGCAGGATGAGGTTTCGGATGGTAAGGATCTATAGCTCGCCCTTGGATCCGTGGAGCTCACATGCTCTTCTTTTTTGGTCACGTGATTTATATAGGCATTTTCTATGTAGTAGTAGTATCTTGCCATGATTGTACCATCGCTTTCATTATGTGATCATGTATTTATTTCATGTATCAGTGTTATGATTCAAGTACACTTTGCCTTCATTTACACGAGCATTGTACAAATTACTGAAACTCTTTTGTATGGCCCAAATAAAGCACATGGTGTTATTTGTGGCTGCCCTACCACAATTTTTTTTTCCTGTTATCGTCGCTATTAGCATCGCAAATTTACTGCACGCGTCACTATTAGCGTCGCAATATGTATCGCAAAGCATCGTTATCAGCGTCGCTATTTGCGACGCTGATACCGACGCAAATAGGGATGTTGATACTGACTATTCTATGGCGTCGCTAATACTGACGTTTTTGCGACGACAAGGAAAAATTTCTTTATGAACATTTTCGTCACTTTAAACGTCGGTATAGTATCTTGTAGTGATTGGGACTCAAAAAAAGATGACTTCAAGTCACCCAAAGCTACCATCTCTAATACATAATTGAAAACCTTATGAAAAATGGAATCTATTGAGCTATTAAATACCAAATTCAAAGTCAGTGTGTGGGAGTTATAGCAAAGAGAAAGTTTTGACTATGAATCCTAAACTTGTGGGAAATTCCCAAGTTCACTAATGGCATGTTCAAACACAAATCTTATGGTCTTTGAGGAGATTCTAACTAGGATTGATTGGCAGCAATGGGCTAAATTGCACCAAGTCTTGTTTGATTTCCACAACAATCTATTCATCATGCTCATGCACGAGCAAAGCATGGACACTAAAGAGATTGGTGACTTGGAAGATGTAAATGAGGAAGTTTCAGACTCTGATTCAGTTGATTATGACACTAATGGTCATACCATCGAGCAAATTTGCTTAGATCCTTAGCCGTCGCAACTTGAGAAACTACTAATTGATGCAGGGCTCGTAAGGGTTGCAACTAAATTGGAATGGCTAAACTACCTCAAAGTTCTTGACCATGAGTCTCAATCCCTTGATGAAAATCTTGACTTAGAGACATGATTGGGATCTTGATACTACGAGTTCCGACTCTGAGGAAGAAGATGACATGGATGTTGACCTTGAAATAGCTCCACTAACCCAATCCAAAAGTGCCAAAACTAAACTTTCAATCCATCTACAAAGGAGACACTTGAAGAGAGATGTGCAAAATGATACATCAGGCTCACGAAGTTAGAAGAAACCACAGGATCTTGCACCTCACTTCACTAAGTTTAAGAGAAGTGATAGAGTAGTGGTCTTGCTTGGAGCTAAGTGCAAGGGCACATTTGATGAGCCTATTGAGGGACCATCAAGAGTAAAAGAGGTAAATATTGCAGAGGCAAGCAAAACACATAAGCCTGTGTGTATATTGCTGAGGACTTGAGGAAGGAGGATGAGGCATGACTTATAGAGCTGCTTAAGGAATATCCATACATGTTTGCATGGAACTATGCTGACCTAAAAGAAGTTCCACCACAAGTCCTTACTCATACCTTTCCACTCAAATCCAATGCCAAACCAATGAAGTAGAGGCCTTATCCTATGAATCCTCGCTATGCATATCACGCGAAGGAGGAAATCGAGAAACTCTAGAAAGCAGCATGCATTTATGAAATCAAACTTACTAATTAGGTATCTCCAATTGTTGTTGTACTCAATAAAAATAAGGGACCGGGTGCCTCAGGTTGTTGCGGACCCTCTGCTCCTTCCTCATCTCTTCTGTGCTGTTCCTCAATGGAGCGACGGGTTGCCAGCTCCAATTCTTCCTCTTCCTTCCTTCTCAGCTTCTCCTCGGCCTTCTTTTTTCTTTCCTCCTCATCCCTTACCGACTCCCTTCGGGCCCTTTCCAGATCTTCCTTCTCTTTCTTCTTTCGCTCCTCCTCTCTTTTTCCATGTAGGGCCTTAGTTCGTTGTTCCGCATGCCTTCATGGTGTAGCCTGGGATTTTCCCTCCTCATCGGCGTCCGTTTTCGTCTCATCAGATGACCTCTGCTGCTCTTCCATGTGAGGCGGGGACTGTGATGGTGATTTGCCACTTCCCTCGTCACCTCCCTTATGTGGTATTTCGAACACCTTGTTTTGCCAAAAATTTTCTTCTTCCTTTCCCCACAGAGTGGGGGTCCTCTCCCTTTCTTCCAGCCATTTTTGTCCCAATCGGCTTCCAGTCATGATCACCTCCTCCATCACCTTGATCGGTAGGACCCTCCGCAGGTTGTTGGGCATGAGGAAGCTGAAGGTGAATGGGTCTTTTTCTTTTCCCTGCCATTCCCAAGTCACCAGCTCCGCATGGAATTCAACAGGGAGGTCATCCGGGCATGGTGGGAGGGGTGTGGATGGCTGCACGACCGGTTTGGCTCTTAGCTGCTTCTTGGTTTCTTCAACTAACTTTCTCTGTCTCTCCCTTAGTGCCGCTTGTCTTTTCGCGGATGGATCAACCTGTTGTTGCTGTTCTTGGACATGCGGTGAGGGGGGTTGGGGGATTAGCTCTTCTCTGAATCTCCCCATAATGAATTCCAACTCAGCGTCCTCCCCCTGCCGGTCTTCTTGTTGTGCTCCTTGTTCAAAGCCTATTGCATCCGTTTCCTGGGGGGTTAGGTCAGCCAGTAGCAGGTACTTCCGTTGCTCTTCTAGGCTCAGCCTAACCTCCACAAGTTGGGGTGGCATCTATATCCCTGCATGCAAGGCTATGCGTGCGATGCTCAGTTTTTTTTGCACCACCTCCAATGACTCCTTTCCCTTTGGGAGAGTTGTGTCCATTGATGAAGGCCTTTGCTGGACACTGAAGGCTGTCTAGGCGGCGTCTGCTTTACTCTCTACGAGAATTTTTTCTTTCTCCACCAAAGCGAGGCGCCATGCCAGTGTCTTCACCCTTTTTTTGTTCTGTGCTATCCATTCCTCTGCTCTCTTATTCATTTCTTCTATGCTTTCCCTCTACTTCTATGCCAGGGTTACGAGCTTCTACTCTTGGGCTTTGAGTTCCCTACTCATGTTCTCGTGGTCTTTTCTTCTGGAGTGTAGCTGATCAGTCATAGACTCGATCTCCTTTTGTTGCTGCTCCTTCTCCTGCTTTCTCTCCTCTTCTTTGGCATTCAATTCCTCCATCATTTGCTCAAAGTTGGTAATTTTTGCCTCCAATTCCCCATGTTGCATCAGGAGGAGCTTATACTCTCTTTGCATCTGTACCAATTCTTGATTCTCATCCTCGACCCGTTGCTTGTAGCTCTCTTCTATGTCCTCCTTGGCCTTTAATTCCTGCTTGAGGCTTGGGGGGGTTCACTATATATATATCCTCTATATAACGTGCATTCATGGCCTATTTATAAACATCCTAATCTGTGAATTTTTCTTGAATAAAACACAACCCTTTTATATTCAATCTATAAGTAACCCCTTTATATGACACCCTTCTATATGTAAAAAATGTATAAAAGTGGTGTTTTAAAAACCCCTTATTTTGAGCTCAGGTTATATCTTGGGGGGTTCACTATATATATTTATGTATATAACATGCGTTCGTGGCCTATTTATAAATATCCTAATCTGTGAATTTTTCTTGAATACAACGCAACCCTTTTCTATTCAATCCGTAGGTAAATTCTTTATATGACACCATTTTGTATGTTAAAAATGTATAAAAATTGTGTTTTAAAAATCTCTTATTTTGAACTCACGTTATATATACATATATTCATGAGTGACCCCCCCGAGGGTTATGTATACATATATTTATGAGTGACCCCCCCAAGGCTTGCGGTCAAAGATCTGTCATTGTTGCATGGCTATTGTGCGGGTTTTTTCAAGTTGGAAAGTGACTACTGACTCCTTTTCTGCCACCAACTCAGCCACAACCATCCTCTTTTCCTCCTTAGCCCTCTCCAATTGGGAGAGCAACTCAGCGACGTACTCATCGTAATTGGCTGGTGGCGTCATTGTTGTGTGGATTGGGATGGTTGAGGCTTCCACTCTTTGACACTTTTGGTCCTGTCTTGACTCAGCATATCTGTGGCTGGTCTCTTTTGCCCGGTGGCCGTGGTCTCCGTGCTCTTTCCCTGGGCCATTTCTTTATTGATAAAATATTACATCCATGCCACGAAGTTGAAGACCTCCATGCTAGTGGGGATGCTAGGGGTGAGGGTGGTTGGTTCGGTGGAGGGCACCATGAGGGTGGGGATAGGACGGAGAAGGGCCTTGCCTTTGCCTTCAAGGACAACCGACGACGTGACTTCTGGTACATACGTGCTAGAACTAGGTCCTTCTTCCCTCAGTAGGCTTTAGGCTCCCAGATCATCAGCCATGCACTGTTGCTCAATGGACTGTCGTGTGGCTTCGGCCAAGTCCTCCTCCTCCTTCTTAGTTCTTCTTCTTCCTCAGTAACTCTTCTTTGCCTTTCTTCTTCAGCTTTCTTGTACTCTTCCTCCAGTTTCTCTTTTTTTTCGTGTTCTTCCCTTTTCCTCTTCTCGACCTCCTGTTTTGACACCTTTGTAGCCCTGTTGACTTCTTCCTTTGTTTTTTCTTCTTCCTGTTTCTTCTTCTTCTCCCTCTCCTCGGCCTCCTTGAGGGATTGTCTTTTTGCCTTTTCCAAATCCTCTTTCTCCTTCTTGCGGCCTTCATTCGGCTTCTTTTTCTTTTGTGCCATCTTCTTCTTAGGTTTCTTGGCCTACTTTTTGCCCGATTGTTCTTCTTGTTCTTGCCCTTCCTTATCAGTCTTGGTCATGTTACTAGACCTCTCTTGGTCCTAGCGAGGGGGTGACTTGTCAGGCGTTTCTCCTTCCCCTTCTTGTGCATCTTGTGTCTCCTTCACTACCTCCTGGATGAGCGCAATCAAAATGCTTCCATAGGCAATAGACGATATCTTCTTTCTTTCCGTGGCCTTGGAAGCTAGGGACTCTCCTCCTATTGGTGTGCTTCCTAAAGCTAGTGCTTTAGCCGCCTGGTTGATGGTTTTGCATACATAACCATTCCAGTCGACTTCATGCAGGGTGTGAGCCGCTACCTTCTCCAGCACAGGCATGCTGATTCGATGCATTAAGTTGTTGTAGCGCTTGCTGGAGAAGAGCGTGTGTACTAGCTTCGCTTGTAGTCTGGCTTCCACATCAGGAATGTCCTGGATGCTGATGTCGTCATTAGTTAGCACATCATCCTTTTTCATTTTCAGGATGGCGTACACATCTCTCTTTTTCTTCTTTTATCTTTGGCTCCAGACCCAACACCTTCTCCACCAAGGCAGGGGTTAAGTGAACATGTACCTATTTGGCGTTTTCTCCCCTTCCTACTGTGACGATGTCGCACTCATTGCACCCCTGCCCTCTGCAGAAGGAAAAGGAACGGACCTGATCAGGCCAGCTTCCCCCCTCCTCATACCGTCCATGCAAGCCACTCCTATCATAATGACACCCCTTGCCACCGCCACCCAAGGGCCCACCCCAAAAGTCGACGAGAGCAATGTGGTCACCTGGATATAGTTTTTGGTGGAAAGGGAGCTGGCAAGGGAAGCGGCCGTGGCCACCCCAGCTTCAGGAGCCAAAAGGGCAGCCACGGCTGAATTGGAGCCAAGGCCGGAACTAAAAAGACAAAAAATAGAAGATGTCGCCACCACTACGACCATGCCCCACCCCCCCACCTCCAGCAAGCCAATACGACGAGTATGTGAAGGAACTGCTCTCGCAGTTGCAAAGGGCTAGGGAAGAAAGGAGGATAACCATGGAGGAGCTGGCAGCGGAACGAGAATCACAAGCCGCCCTCCATCTGGAAAGAACAAAGCAGATAACAAAATATCAAAGGAAAATTGATGTGCTCAGGGAGGAAGCCAGCACTAAGGAGGCGAAAGAATTAAAAGCCCTGAAGGAACGTAACGTTGCCTGGAAGGGAAGAAGAAAAATCTTGATGGAGCGTCTCAACGGGGAGAGGGAAACGAATGCCCACCTTCGGCACAAAAATGATCAGTTATCTGCAGTCAACCTGGAAGCGCAAAGCTAGCTTGACAAAATCAGACAGCAGGCTGCAGAGCTGGACCAATTAAGGGCAGAATAGGTATGAAGGATGTAGGTGAATCTGGACCAGCTCAATGCGCAGATCGCAGATGAACGCCAGGAGCAGTCCTACCTGCACTGTGAGCTCGAGGCCCAGCAGCAACAGCTCATGGCAATGACCCTCCATCAGGGGAGAGCCTGGAAGATATGGAAAGAAGGGCAAAAGAATGGTCCGATCATAATGAGCAGAGAGTACGGGACTTAGCATGCTGGCTAGCCAAGGCCGAAGGAGACAGGGTGCTGGCTGAGAATCAGGCAGAGGCGGCCCAACTCTCCATGATAGCCCAGCAGCACACCTTTCTCAATATGCTGCTCCACGCCACCAGACCAAAAGGAGATGAAGCCAATGATCAGCTACAAAGGAAACTAACCATTGCGTACAGAGCTCTCACAGCAGGCCTGCACGTGCCGCTATAGCTAGGAGACCCGCCGCAGAGCCTAGAGGAGCAGAGGAGATATCTTGCACAGGTAAGCCTGACGGCGCAGGAGATAGATGACCTCGGTTTCACAGAGGCAAAAACACAAGTAGACGAGCAAGCAAAAGGGGGTGAACCGGAGCTCGATCTGGGACCTTAGGAGGAGGAATACGTCCCACCACCCCCTCATCACAACAAGCCGAAGTGCAGCCCCCTGATACATCTACCGAGAGAAGAGCGGCCCAAACCAACCGCAAGAAAGAGATGGTGGAGAAGGCAAGAAGAAAGCTAAATGCCAGACCCGTTCCAAGATAGCCTGCCCCTCTCCTACTGCGCACCCAAGATTCCCATGCTGAATTTCGTACCGAATTGATTATCTGGGAACAGCAGGAGTATAACCGCGATCCCTTCGACTTGCGCTTTGAGTTTCCCACTGCCTTGAATAGGGTACTGCCCATTCAACTGGTGGAGGATGTCATTGCCATGGGGGAAAGGCTCAAAGCCAAGTGGTTAGCGGAGCGTGAGGCTCACCCAACTGCTTGGGGAGCCGAGGACCGCAAGTTTTGGCAAGATAAAGTCCTCCAGGTGCCTAGATCAGTGGAAGGCTATAATTGCCAACCCACCTGGAGGAGACGCATTTTTTATGTCAACCTGGAAGCGTGGATGGCATTTTGCAACACCCTCCCTTCAGAGAGAAACGACCCCACTTTTATGCCGTATCCTCGAAGGGTAGGGGTAGACTTCAATCCGTCCATCCACGACAGGTTCGATTTCCCCATCATCTATAATACCAATAGCACCTCCCATAGGGACACCCTTCTCTTCACCCTCCCCGACTTGTATAGCTCTATAGATAAATTCCTTAGCGAGTTCACCTCTTGTCCCGACCCCGCATTCGTCACCACTTGTAATTATCTTAGGTTAATTAGGATCCTAGTCCACCAAGAGCCCGCACCCCAAGAACGCCACCTCCCACCCCTCTATTTTGATCCCAACGCTATAGACAGCAACACCATGACTCGCCTCATGATGCATGCTTCTCTTTTGCCATCTTTCTGTGGTACACTACTCGAAGACATGAACAACAGCAAATTCACCCAGTGCAACCACCCCTTCCTTTCTACCACCACCCTCAAAATCCGCCTCCACATCAAAGGCTACTTGTTGAGTCGAAAATTCCTTAACAAGGCCCTCCGCCCTTCGCCAACCCCTACCCACCATTCAGATGACGAGGAGTAAACTCCTATCATGCCCTTGTACCGCTTGCCTCCATGTATACGTCTCCTCATGCTTTTTTTTTTAAAGAGAGAGAAGACAGAAAGACGCACCATAATCACCGCACCTAGGATCCTCCCTAGCCTTCACACTTAGGGCACATCAAGGGCAGGACATTTAGACCTGTCACCCTAAGACTTGCACTGCACCGCCAACAAAGCATGAACTGGGTCCTCAAGTGTGGGACATTACCAAGGGCTTACCCAAGGTCAGACCCATCTCCCGGTTCCACTACCACACGCACCACACACTACACAGCAAGATAGACATACCCCTTAAGGAGTGCACAACTTTTCTTACAGATTATGTTCGCACTTCAAGACAGGGCTACCCGCGGAGGAGGATCGCCCACGGCTTCCCTTAATGATCAACACTTCTTTTCCTATACCAGCATCTGGCCACCTGCCTTCTGATGGCCACCCTGAGTGAATCACGTCAAGGCAGAGCTGCCATTGGCATAGATCTTGGAACCGCCTCGTCCAATGATCCATGCCCAACGCCTCAAGATCCATGGATCGCTTATTGATTCCACAAGCCTGAAGACCTTCCACTCAAAACTGAAGACCTTCACCTCAAAGACAAGAATCTTCAATCGAAGGCACGGGTTTGCAAGCCAAACCGCATTTGAGGGGTTTCTTCAGAATAAATCCCTCCAATACCATCCTAAGAGATTGCTTATTGCTTCAAGAGTTTCTCATACTCAACAGACGCCCCGCTACATAACCAGCGCCACAACCATGTGACAGATGCCGAGTATCTTCATGGAGCCTAAAGCACCCCAGAATCTCTCCAAGTCATCATCCCCAACCTCCATCACCTCTCAATCCTCCCAACCCCGGCCTACCTGTTCCGCCTAAAGGCTGACATAACTAGCCACTATGACCCACCGCAGTGCCATGGGACTAGCACTCGTCTAGGAGGGGGTAATGTTAACCCCAACACGAAGAAAGCAAAAGAAAGTGGGAAAGACGTAGGGCAAAGGCAGAAAAAAGGTAGCCCGACTGAAGAAAGAAGAGGAAAGAAGACCAAAAGCGCAAGGGCAACCTTAAAAGTCCAAGGCAAATGCAAAAGGGAAAAAATGTGCATTTTAAAATAAAAAGGCGCACCCTGAAATCTTGTAAAAGAGCGCCGGGCTCTCACCCGTGCAATTTGTAAATGTAGACAGGTGGCGGAAAGGAAGCTAGGAAGATAGAAGGACAATGAGAAAAGGGGCCTAGGCTAATGGCCGGCCATGTAAAAAAGGGGGATGACCGCCCGTGGAAATTAGGGCATGTATATAAAGTTGAAAAGTGAATGAGAAGCTCATTCTTTGGTGTGTGGCAAAAAGAGTCTTCTTCTTCCTCTCTTCTTCTCTCCTCCTTGCTTGTGTGTGCTCTTGAGAGAGGGAGTGTGAGAGTGTGAGGGAGTGAGTGTGTGTGACAGTGAGGGATCAAGAGGGTAAAGCTCTTCACCATCTCCTCTCCTCTTCTTCTCTTCTCTTCTCTCTTTTTCTCTTGCGCGCGCGGCTATGGAGGATGGAGCTTGGAAATGGAGGAGGCTTGAGGATGCTTGAGCTAGCATCAAGAGTCGTGGAGCTACCGGAGTGCAAGAGAGAGGAGGGTACTCGATCGGGCATCAAGGTAAACTCACAACACTTGTAGGATCGACGGCGCGTCGGCTAGGTGAGAGATAGCCATTAGAGCTCGCTTGGAATGCTTGAAACAATAGGCGGTCCGTGGGTCTTGGCGATTGAGCGAAAGCTCCCACACTCTTCCTCACTCTCCATTAGATTTTGCAAAGGAGCACAAGAGAGGGAAGCAAGAACAAGGTAAGTGTTGTGCCAAAATGAGAGAGAGAGAAATGAACCGTGAGAGGAGAAGATAAAGGAAGAGAGAGGGTGTAACCACCTCGACCTCCCACCTCCCCAAATCCCACAGCTGCAACTGCCTCATTTTCCTTTCTTGAATTATAAAATTCAAATTTGCATACATGGACTAAGGTCTAAGGACCTTTCAATTTTTGGAATGAGACAAAAGGTGTTTGACCTTCCCTTTCCTTTCAACATTTTTTTAATGTGAGCCTTTTGGACTACACATTTTACATTGCTTCATATTTGATTTTTTACAAGAGAGTACAAAAGCAAAGTGTCAATTTACAAAGGATGTTTCCATGTTGAGCACATTTTTGTGCCTATGTTTGCACTGATTTCTTGGTTATCATGCCTAGATCCAGCCTTTATAACTACATGTAATTATCTTAGGTTACTTAAGTTACTACTCAAGCAAGACCCGACCCTAGAAGAATGTGGCCTACCTCCTCTCTTTTTTTACCCTAATGCCATCGACAGCTGTGCCATGGCGCGTTTAATGATGAGAGCTAGCCTTCTCCCCTCTTTTTGCCTAGCTCTCCTAGAGGATATGAACGACAACCAGTTCACTAGATGCAACCATCCTTTCCTCTCTACCACCTCCCTCCACATCTTTATGAATCTCAAAGGATACATGCGAAGCCATCAATTTTTGAGCAAATCAATCCGACCCCCTTCTCTACCTAAATCAGACGAGGAAGATTAGGTACAAGCTATTGTTATGCTAGTGTAATACTATCACAAAAAAAAGAGAAAAAGAAAAAGAAAAAGAGAGTGAACAAGCATCCAAGGAAGAGCAAGAGGAACATTACGCATGGAATGGACAAAACAACTCACTAACAGAAGCACTTAGCACAACATGAAGCATAGTCACTGCACCTAGGGGTCCTCACGTTAGGCATGCACAGTGGCTTTGGTCGACTGGCCCCACTCCTAACCCCCTCGCCCTTTTTGCTCCCCCACTTCACGCTTAGGACACATCAAGGATAGGATATACCTAGGGGGTACCACTCGCCTATGGTTAGACCTGTCATCCTAAGTTCCTTGCACCACACCTCCCTTTGCACGAATGGGGTCCTTAAGTGTGGGACATCACCCAAGCTAGCCTGCGGTTACACCCAACTCCCCATTCCACCAGCACGAGCACAATACACTACACAATAAGATCGACACCCCCCCCCTTAGGTAGAGCACTGCACCTTTTCCTTCCAACCATCACAAAGGCGACAAACCATCGACTTTGGAGGCCCCCGTCAACCACTTGCTATCCGTTTGGCTTCTCCAACCAACCTTGTTACCCAGCTTTCATGAGCACCCGAGTTTACACATGGCCCTACCCTTACACGACTACTTTGCCAACTGCCTCTTTGAACCCCAATAGCAGCCAAGAGTGCCATGGGACTGGCACCCGTCTCGGAGGGGGGCAATGTTGACCCCAAGCCAAGAAGGCGTAAGAATGAATGAAAAAGCGAGAAGAAGATGGAAAAATAGCAAATACATGCAAGTAGCCTCTAAAGCTAAGCTGGGCCAAAAGTGTAATTTTAAATAAAAGGGTCTCAAAAACTCTAAAACTCTAGTAAAAGAGCGCCAGGCTCCCTCCTGTGCCAATTGTAAAGTATTAAACGGGTGTAGGATAGAGGCACAAGGCTAGAGGGGGGAAATAGACAAAGGACCTTGCCACAATGGCCGGTCATGTAAAAAGGGATGGGCACCTATGGGGTTTTTAGGGTTTGTATATATAAAGTTCAAAAAGTGAACAGAAGCTCATTCTTTAGTGTGTGGCTAACAAGAGCTCTTCTCTTCTTCTCTTCTTTTTTGCTTGTGTGTGCTCTTGAGAGAGGGAGTGTGAGAGTGTGAGAGAGTGAGTGTGTGGGAGTGAGAATTCAAGAGGATGAAGCTCTTCACCATCTCCTCTTCCCTTCTTCTCTTCTTTTCTCTTCTCTTCTCTTGCGTGCGCGGCTATGGTGGATGGAGCTTGGAGATGGAGGAGGCTTGAGGATGCTTGATCTAGCATCTAGGATCGTGGAGCTACCAGTGTATGCGAGAGAGAAGGCAACTCATATCACCATCAAGGTAAGCTCACTACACTCGTAGGATCGATGCCGCGTCGGCTATGTGAGAGGTAGCCATTAGAGCTTGCTTGGAATGCTTGAAGCAATAAGTAGTCCGTGGGTCTTGGCGGTTGAGCGAAAGCTCCCACATCATTGATCATCTATCTTGGGTGCCGAGTGGAGAGAAGCCCATAGGAGTTGATGACGAAGGGCATGTTTCAGTCATTTACTGAGAAGGCTAGACAAAAGGCCTGGTTTGACAAGCATGTCAAACAATGGTCCTTCGATAGAGGGAATTTAGTCCTCTTATATTCAATTAAAGGACATAGATAGAAACTCAAATTATGTGGCCTCGGTCCTTTCCATGTCCATGCAATTAGCAAGATGGGGAATGTTGAGTTGGAATCATTGGAGGGCCAATCTATTAGTCATTTCAACGATAGTAGAATCAAAAAATAGTATTTTCCCGACCATGCCTTGCATGAACCAGCTATGGTGACTGTAGATTGTCCTATGCTATAAATCAAACAAATGTCCTATGAGCAGTTTGAACAAAACCAACATGTGGCCCCACCTGTGAATGTTAGTGCTATTACCATTAGTAGCATAGAACTAGATGACAAACCTTTGATCCCAGTCATGTATCTTTGCATCCATCTCACAACAACTAGCTCAACATCAACCATTTTTCTCATTAACAAAGGATTTGACTAAAAAATCTTTCCATATTGCTATTGGACATAGTTAGGGCAACCTTTTATTGCAACCAAACCACTGCCAAACTCAACCCTTTTGGAGGAAGACCATAGACATTGTTAAGTCAATGCAAGCTTACAGTCAGAATTGAGACAGAAAGCATGCCACTCCTCTTCTATGTTCTTCCAACCATAGAAGGTGTAGGAAAAGAGATCCTCTTGGGATGTACCTTCAAATGTCTTACCCATTGCAGTGTCAACTTTGTTGACAAAAGGATTCAGCTATAGCTAGTTGACACCCATATCATCACCTCCTTTGCATCGAGAAACAAGGACAACCTGATTCCACAATTGTCAATAACCTTGCCCCACCCAAGCACACAACAAAGCCCCCTATTAGTCAAAGTCCTCCATGACCAAGCTCATAAAATTCCCCTATTAGCTCCACAACGCATTGGCAATGGCAACCAAAATACCCTTCCCCTGACCCAGTCCCTCAAAAGTCAAAATGGTCTAAGCAATGACCCTTCTACTATCGAAAGCAAACTTGCCACATCCCATGCACTTCCCAGCATGGGATCTCGAATAGACTGCTAGACACCTAGGGCTACTATTAAGAAGTTTGCAAACTGTGGTTACCCAAGTTGACCAACCTTTTGGCTCATGCACTAGCCGCTCCCAACCCCCTGTCAATTCTTCTAAATCCCCATCATGCAAATCTCCACAAAAGTCCATTGCCAATGATAGCAGAAACCCACCTCATAGATACCTATACCTCGATCCCTTATAAGATCATCTCTTATTGACTTTCTGTCCTTGACCACCTCAAAAGGTCACTCCCATGCTGCTCAATCTATCATATGGTGGAGGACTTAGCAAACCAAACCCATAAACTTGTTGCAGAGTGCTTTACATTCTTGGACACCACTTTGGACATATTTGCTAATTTATTCACCATGATGGATTTAGGAATGCCTAACGTTGATATGTTTACATTAGCCTCTCAATGGAGTCCTACCTGGGAAGAACATGAACATCTCTTCTAGAAAGCATTCCTATTATTGAACAACTTGCATAGTAGATCCCACGAGACCAATTAAAGAAGTTTCGAATACTTCCATCTCATTTGAATGCAACATTTCTTGCAAATCCTTGTATTACTAATAATCTTTAGCAGCTATGCAAATCTTCTAATCACTTCCTACAAAAATGGTTCGCAATATGCCATGAAGCCGCTACAGTGCTGGAAGTAAAGTTGTCACCACCATGGAGCATCAAAGAATGGCCAGCTTCTTAAAACATGACCCAACATACTGTGCATCTACTTCTATCTGAGCAATCATTGAAGGGCAAGCATTAACTCCACCTTAAAAGTTGTTGCACCATCCCCTCCTTGATAAACTACTAACAAAAAAAGAGCTCCATGTCACCAATCATTTTAATGCCCCCATACACTTCAATGATCTTATAGCCTATCTTTGTGAGCTACTTGTCATCCAACCAAATGATTTGCATGCTCTAGCAGACCTCAAATACAACCCAGACTTCTATGATTAGTGGATTCCAGACCCTTCTTACTTTGTACAAACCAAATGAAACCATTCCTTCCCTTGTACATATAATAATTTTCCTAACACGTGACTCACTTCAAGAGATGAGCAAGAAAGACATACCATTATGGGAGGAGCTGCAACAACAAATACCAAAGAAGGATGCTGATGCCAGGAGGCATATTCCACGGTGGATTCCGTGAGGTTTTACGGTGGATTCCGTAAACTTAGATGACCGGGGCTCATACACAAAGAGGATTTTTTGTGCGAGAAGTTGATGGGGACGCCTGTCCTTTTCGGGCGTTTCATTAATTTAGTGTGTACATGGGTGATTCCATAGCGGGTGATTCTGCAAAATGCATATTAAATTAATAAACGTTTATGAGTTTAGAGTGCGCACTCGTAATAAATTAAGGTTAGGATTTATTTCTAACCAGTTGATTTATTTATGTAGCTGAAGACTGCTAGGTATTCACTTTTGTCGGTTTAATTGTGTTATTTTACTAACGATTGTGAATGCTTCAGTTGATGTGTAGAGATAGCAGCAGTGGCGGAGGAAAGCATTGGAGTCTAGCGGGTTTTCGACTCTTGGACTAGATTTTGATAGGCGCCACGCCTATATTTTGTTATGTCTATTGAGACATCGATTATTTATTATTATTTTGTATGCGCTTATGCGCCTGGATATGTTATTTCTATTTGGACATTGAGATTGGGCGTGCCAGACACTATGGGCACCGTCCATTAGCTTTATTTTACTATTTTTGTAGAAAGCAAACTCAAAAGCTAAAAGCTTGTCATATTTTTGTAATTGGGCTATTATTGAGCATGAAGATTGGAAATATACATAAAATACATGGTTTGTGAAGCGCTCACACAAGGCATGGGGGAGATTGAACCCAATTTGTCTCTTGCCTCACGTCGTGCTTGCTTTTACATGGGTTTTTGTGCTAAAAAGTAGAGTACTTTGTTCTTGGGGACCTTCCGGGATTCACCACGTGAGCTATCTGCGACCGATCTGCGCACCAGTGGTATCAGAGCGGAGCAGAGATCAAGAGCTTCCCATCGCTACCAATCTCGGGCGAAGGCGGAGCTCTAGGAACAAACGGCCTCTACAGTCAACCTCGTCGCGAACCGTCGATACAGATAGACTTTTGGCGATCAAGAATCCCTGTTTCCACTGTCAGATCACGAAGGACCAGGCTCTGCAGGCGGAGGACCACGCATACATCTTCTTCATGAAGTCGTGGATATACAGTAAGAAGTTCATATCTAATTGCTTCAAAAAGCTTAGTCTTCAACTTTAAAGGCTTAAGGAATTGAAGAAGTCCCCAAAACTTGTCGACGTGCTCTCTGAGGATGTCCGAAATTCGCGCGACGTCATGAAACATATATTTTTGTACTCCACAAATCGCGCCGTTTTCTGACGGCTCTTCATCCCCACAAAGTCTAAGCTATTAAGCTTGTTAAGCTTAAGCTTAATTTCTTAAGCTAAGTCACACAATACTTTGCAAGTTACACTGGGCAGACAAGTTCAGTAACTCCGGGTCTCGCACTCCTGAAGTCAAGTTCCGTAAGTCGACGGTAATCAAGTTCTGCAAGTTCTGCAAGTTCTGTAAGTCGGCCTAAGTCCAGCAAGTCAACAACTCTGCAAGTCTGTTAAGTCTGCAACTCTGCAAGTCAGACTAAATCAGAACTGACTAGTGCTTAAAACTCATAGAATACTTGTTCGTATGCAAAAACTCTGAACTGGAAAGTTGTTCGCAGCAAGCTGTTCTACCTATCTACAAGTTCGTTGAAGTACTTTCAGCAAACGGAGACAGAAATATTGCAGAATTTCTGAAAATTGAAGAAGAAAATACCCAAAAATACATAGCCTTGTAACCCCAAATTTGAGCTACGCTCATCCCGCTAACTGATTTTGAGTGAGAAAGGTTTGTTGAGTTTTACAGGATGACTACCCCACATATGGATGATCCTATGGCTGAAGACGATCTACCCGAGCCTACCATGGAACAAAAGCTGGATCTTATCATGCTGCAATTGGAAGAAGAGCGAAGAGCTAGGCAAACCTTGCAAGCGCAATTGACAAAGCTACAAGGAGCGTCCACTGACAAAGAAGAACCTCAAGTTGAAGATTTGATTCGCCGTACCATCAACGCCACTCTTGAAGCACAAACCATTCGCAAGGAATCCAAGATAAGTAAACGAAGTTTCAAGTTTCGCACTTTCAATGGCATAAGAGAAGGAAAGATTGTTTTATCATTCATTAGCCAGTTTGATGACTATTTCCATGAGGAAACTTATCCCGAGAAAGATAAAATCAAGTGTGTTACTAATCATCTGATAGACAGAGCATCACTTTGGTGGACTGTAGTCCGCAAGAGCATAGAATGTCCTACTACATGGGAAGATTTCAACAAGAAGTTCATGCAAAATTTCCTACCACCGCAATTTCATGAGAAGGCTATCAAGCAATGGAATTTACTTCAACAGCGCGATCGTGAGCCTATTCCACAGTATACAGAGCGTTTTTGGAATGCACTCCTACAGCTACGCATGCTTGAAGACATACCAGAGATGACACATAAGCGGAAGTATATGTCTGGACTTCTTGGACATTACTACGCTGAAGTAAACATGTTCAAGCCTGCTACCCTTGAAGACGCCATCTCCTTAGCCCACGACACTGAAGATAAGTTACGCGGAAGAGATCGACGACCACAGCCATTCGAAGCAAACGGTAATTATGGATCTAAACAATTCAATTCCAATTTCAGAAGGTTTAATCCAGGTCGTTTCTCATCACCATCTTTCCGCAAGAATTGGCCTAAACCACCTGCATTACCATCCACTGTCAATCCAAATCCTAAGCCTATTCCACAAGCAAATCCAAATATACCCAGACTCCCAGCCATTGCAAATAATGTGACCAAAGCCAAGCCCATCGTATGCTACAAGTGTCACCAGCCAGGGCATCTCGCAGCAAATTGTCATTCAAAGAAGCCATCAGCACATATCAACTACCTTGGAGCTATGGACGAAGACGAGCATGAGGATATGCTAGATTTCACTGAAGATGAGGATGATCCTACTACTACTTCCGACACTTTACCAGGTATGCCTACTTCACATTCATTGTTGACTATGAAATGTATGGTGCATGGAAAAGAAAGAACTATATTGCATGATGACGGTAGTACCCATGACTTTATTTCAGCAAAATTGGTAAAGGAATTGAAACTGCATACTATACCTACGCACTATCGCATAAAAGCTGCATTTTTAGGCACTAGGTACAATGGCACACAAGAAGTTCAAGATTTAGAAATTCAAATTGGTCCATATATTGAAAGAAGAAATTTCTTAGTTGTCCCATTACAGTCAAGCGACATTATTCTAGGAATGCCATGGAGACACCAACATAATCCCAATATAGATTATTCCACACACACAATGAATATTAATTTTCAAGGAAAATCTATTACATTATTTGGTATGCATGCATCTCATATCTTTCCACTGCTTTCGCATACTCAAGCAAAACATGCACTACGCAAGAATACTAAATCATATCTCATTTGGGTAAATGAATTGCACGCAAAGGAAAATCATATGCACCCTAGGCATAAGGAATTTCTCGCATATTTTAAGGACTGTTTTGCAGAAGACCTACCACCAGGTCTACCTCCATCACGTCCAGAAGACCATAAGATTGACCTAATACCTGGCACACAACCACCTTGCAAAGCACCATATAGGCACAATCAAATAGAGCAAAAAGAAATCCAGAGTCAAGTTGAAGAATTACTAAATAGAGGCTTAATTCGACCTAGCAGTTCTCCATTCGGTGCACCTGTGCTCTTAGTCAAGAAAAAGAATAATACTTATCGGATGTGTATTGACTACCGAGCATTAAACAAGATCACTGTAAAGAATAGGTATCCTATACCTAGAGTTGATGACCTTATGGACAAACTGCAAGGATCTTCTATATTTAGTAAAATTGACCTTAAGTCTGGATATCATCAGGTGAGGCTAGATAGATCCGACATATTTAAGACTGCATTCAGGACACAGTTTGGCCATTACGAATTCTTAGTCATGCCATTCGGATTAACTAATGCACCTGCCACTTTCAGTAGAATGATGAACCGTATTTTTCTAAAATATCAATATTGTGTGATTGTTTTCTTTGATGATATTTTAGTGTTCAGTCAAAGTGAAAAAGAGCATTATGAGCATTTATCATTAGTTTTTCAATTACTGAAAGAAAATCAATTGTTTGCAAATCTTGACAAGAGTGAATTCTTTAAGACAGAAATAGAATATCTAGGTCATATTGTATCAAAAGAAGGAATAAAAGTTGATCCTAAGAAAATTGATGCAATATTGCATTGGCCTGTTCCTAAAAATGTACATGAATTACTCTCATTCCTTGGTCTTGCTAGTTTCTATAGGAAGTTTGTACGTAATTTTTCATTACTTGCTTTACCATTGACCAAACTTCTTAAGAAAGGCATTGTTTATCAATGGACTGAAAACCAGCAGAAATCCTTTGACTTACTCAAACGTGCATTAACCAATGCCCCTGTTCTACAATTGCCTGACTTTAATAGACCATTCTTTCTAGTTGTGACCGATGCTAGCGGATCAGGAATAGGAGCCGTGCTAATGCAAGACAACCATCCAATAGCATATTCTAGTTCTAAGCTGAAACCCTCTGAGCTTAAATATTCCACTTATGACAAGGAACTCTTAGCAGTTGTCCAAGCATTAAAACAATGGAAGCATTATTTAATGGGTTCAGAATTCATGATAAAGACCGACCAGCAAAGCATTAGACATCTACTTAGCCAACCCCAAATTTCTGACCGTCATATCAAATGGGCTTCATTCATTCAAAGTTTCCATCATATCATTCAATACCAACCTGGAAAAGAAAATGTAGTTGCTGATGCATTGAGTAGAAGACCTGCAATTCATAACATTTCTATCATATCTTTTGATTCTTTGATTGCCATGAAAGACACATATCACCAGGATATTACTTTTCATTCTGATTGGCAAAAATTAGTTCAAAATAATTTCATTCCTGTTGATTCATTGTCATATAATGATGGATTCATGTTCTTTGAAAAGAGACTGTGTATTACTATTCCATTCCGATCTTTTGTTTTGAATGAAATTCATTGTCCCCCATATCAAGGTCATAGAGGTATCATTTCTACATTACGCATGTTAACTGAAGATTTTTATTGGCCGCATATGGATGCAGATGTATCTAATTTTGTTTCTGAATGTTTGATTTGTCAAAGAATAAAGAGACATCATGGTAAACAGTATGGACTATTAATGCCTTTGTCTATTCCATCTAAACCTTGGGAACATATATCTATGGATTTCATTACTGGTTTACCAAATACTAAATCTAACCATGACATGATTTGGACAATTGTAGATAGATTTAGTAAGCAAGCATATTTCATTGCATGTAAGAAAACTTTAACAGCATCACAAGCAGCACAGTTATTTTTGAAAACTGTTTTTACTAACCATGGATTGCCGAAAGTGATTATTTCAGATAGAGATTCTAGATTTTGTAATAATTTTTGGATTACACTATTTGCAAATCTAGGCACAAAGATTGATTTCTCATCTGCATTTCATCCAGAAACAAATGGACAAACAGAAGCCACAAATAGCACCATTTCAGATCTTTTACGTGCATATACTATCTCTAAACCTCAGACTTGGGATACACATTTACATTTATTACAGTTTGCTTACAATAATACACCGCACACATCTACAAAGAAAGCACCTTTTGAAGTTATTTATGGGTATAGATTATCTACACCTATTGCATCTTTGTCTAATAGAATACAGAGTGCTGATGATATTGCTATTATGCATAACACTATTTTTGATGAGGTAAAGGATATGATTGCTAAAGCCCAACAATCATATACCAAACAAGCCAACAAGAAAAGACAAGCCATGAATTTCAAAGTTGATGATTATGTTTGGCTTAGAATAGAAAAGTGTAGACTGCAAAGTGTAGATAGACATCCAGTTGTCAAATTAGCTCCTAGATTCTACGGACCATTTAGAATCATTCATAAGATTAATGACAATGCATTCAAGTTAGAACTGCCATCTCATTGGAAAATTCATAATACATTTCATATTAGTTTATTGAGACCATTTAGAGGCCAATTACCTATCCACCCTGTTTATGAAAACCCACCTTTACTAGAAGAAGAGACTGAAATACTTGAACCAGAAGCCATTATAGACACTGACTACATGACCACTAGAACTGGCCGAAGGTATTCTAGATATCTAGTCAAATTTAAGAACCATCCTGTAGAGGAAGCACAATGGATGCACGCTAGAGACTTAAATGCTTTCCCCACTCTGTTAGCTCCACATTGAGCTAATAGCAATTGAGGTCAATTGCTATCCCACCCCGGGGGTATGATGCCAGGAGGTATATTCCACGGTGGATTCCGTGAGGTTTTACGGTGGATTCCGTAAACTTAGATGACCGGGGCTCATACACAAAGAGGATTCTTTGTGCGAGAAGTTGATGGGGATGCCTGTCCTTTTTGGGCGTTTCATTAATTTAGTGTGTACATGGGTGATTCCATAGCGGGTGATTCCGCAAAATGCATATTAAATTAATAAACGTTTATGAGTTTAGAGTGCGCACTCGTAATAAATTAAGGTTAGGATTTATTTCTAACCAGTTGATTTATTTATGTAGCTGAAGACTGCTAGGTATTCACTTTTGTCGGTTTAATTGTGTTATTTTACTAACGATTGTGAATGCTTCAGTTGATGTGTAGAGATAGCAGCAGTGGCGGAGGAAAGCCTTGGAGTCTAGCGGGTTTTCGACTCTTGGACTAGATTTTGATAGGCGCCACGCCTATATTTTGTTATGTCTATTGAGACATCGATTATTTATTATTATTTTGTATGCGCTTATGCGCCTGGATATGTTATTTCTATTTGGACATTGAGATTGGGCATGCCAGACACTATGGGCACCGTCCATTAGCTTTATTTTACTATTTTTGTAGAAAGCAAACTCAAAAGCTAAAAGCTTGTCATATTTTTGTAATTGGGCTATTATTGAGCATGAAGATTGGAAATATACATAAAATACATGCTTTGTGAAGCGCTCACACAAGGCATGGGGGAGATTGAACCCAATTTGTCTCTTGCCTCACGTCATGCTTGCTTTTACATGGGTTTTTGTGCTAAAAAGTAGAGTACTTTGTTCTTGGGGACCTTCCGGGATTCACCACGTGAGCTATCTGCGACCGATCTACGCACCAGATGCAACCCTACAAGCCCAAGAAAAAGATATTGAGGTGCACAAGGAAACCCACCAAAACGATAAGGAAATAATGAGTACTATGGGGCAACAACTAGCTGACCTTAACATCAGAGTGCTAAGGCTTAAGGTTGAGCTCTCTCAAGCCAAAGAAACATTGCAACTGAGAGAGAGAGAGAGAGAGAGAGAGAGAGAGAGAGAGAGAGAGAGAGAGAGAGAGAATGAGAGAGAGAATGACTCCACCCACAGAATTGCCAAATTTGGAGTACTTTAACTTAGGCGATCCTCCCTAGGAAGCTACAGATGAGACCCTCGAGTAGAGAAGAGCCTTTGAAGTCATGATTGAGCACTTGAAAGCATAGTCCCAAAGAGTGAAAGATCAGCCTCCTCCACTTGAACTACCGAAAGAAGAAGAAGAGTGAGAGGATCCTGAGATAGTAGTACAGAAGTACCAGCTAGAATGAGTAGTGTTCGATTTCAAAATAAGTGGACAAGCATGTTGCTCAGGAAGCCACTACCACAATGAACTACAAGAGATCTCATCCGATTAGCTACTTCTGGCATAGCAAAAAAGTGAGCAATGTAGTTGGATATGGATGCCTTTAGAGAATCTTGTCACCCCAACCAAATCAAAATGCATTATCTCAACATGAAGCTACAAGAAGCTTGGCTAGGACAACTAGAGTAGAGGTATCCCATCCTGGAAAATGATTAGATGGGATGGGAATCCTTCATTTATGCTAGTGATCATGCTCGCATCATGAACCCACTTCGATGTTTGTATCCCCATTGGCATGGAAACCACTATAATGAACATGATCAAGTTAGGTACAATTTCCCTAAGATTCTCAACATCACAGCCAAGAATGCTAAGCAAACCTACCTGTTCTTCTAGCCCAATGACCTCATACCCTCCCTTGACCACTTTGTCAGAATATTCACCAATTGCCCAGATCCATCTTTCATCACTACCTACAATTATCTCCACCTCTTCATTGTATTGCTAAAAAAATCCATTACACCCTATGAGGAGAGGCTTTTGCCATTGTTCTTTGATGTGAATGCAAGTATTTATAGAGTGGCTATGATACAACTTCATATGAGTGCCCTATCACTACCTCCTTACTTCATTGAGCTCCCATTAACATGGTGGACAATAGATTTTCCCTCTACATGTGCCCCTTCTACCCATAATCTGACCTATCTCTTTGTCATGGAATGAGTGTCTGGTTAGTAGAGGGTGCCTACTATATTCACTCAGGCCAGTCCTTGAGTAAAGAAAAACACATGTACCTAATCTATTTATTTTATTATTATTATTTTTAAGAAAGAGGAAGAAAAAGAGAGTGATAGAAGCACATCATGCATTACATTGCACCTACAAGTCTTTCTCTAGCCCCTTCCACACAACACAACTTTAGGGTACCTCAAGGGCAAGAAAACCCTTGAGCTCGGTCAATAGACATGTCTCCCTTGAATTAGCACAAAAATTTAATCTTTCATAAATTGGGTCCTCAAGTGTGGGACAATGTTTCAAGCTTACTTGGAACTCGATCCACCTCCTAGTTCCACTGTACGATCACTTTACACTACATGAATAGGTAGTCACACCCTTAGTGAGAGCACCAAGACAAGTACCCAATGCGCTCAAAGACCCAACCAAATTGATAATCCCATCTAGCTTTGTGCCCTCTTTTTCATCATCAACAAGTGGTAGTGCACTCTCCCCCACTATGTTGCAACACCTAGCATCCCAACAAATGTTCTACTAAACTAGTCCAACACTTCTCACTAGCACCATCCAGGTGAGAGTGCCATGGGACTAGCACTCCTTTAGAAGGGGGAAAATGTTAACTGGATTTTAGAAGACTCTTGAATTCTCAAAATATATTTGAACACATTGGAAGGTTAATAAGATCTTGGAATATTTTGGGAATTGTAATAATTTATTTTAGCTTTGTGACACTACCCTAAGATATTTGAAAACATTGGAAGGTTAATAAGATCTTGGAAGATTTTGGGGAATTGTAATAATTTATTTTAGCTTTGTGACACTACCCTAAGAGTCAAGCTCCCTCCCATGCAAGTTGTAACCCATGGATGTGGCTTATGAGTATGTTTTAAGAAGACTAGTCTGTTGGCCGAAAGAAAGTTAGGGTGGCCAAGGGAAAAGGGAATACCCTAACCCTAAAAATTTGCATAAAAGGGATGAATATGAATAGAAGAGGCTATTCTTGTGTGTGCCAACTCCTTGCTCTACCTTCTTGCCTTTTGTGAGCTAAAGAGAGAGAAAGAGGAAGAGAGGGAGTGACAAAGAGTGTGGGACCAAGGGTGAAGCCTTCTTTCCTTCCCATGGATGCTCTCTCATGCCTAGTCTCTTGCTCTCATCATGCATGTGAAGGGATGTAGAGGGTGAGAGAGGGAATGTGTGCTTGCTTGAGTCGTGGAGATCCCTTCATGCTTGAGGGAAGGCCTAGGAGAGCTCACTACATTGGTAGGTTTGCGTGCTCCATGTAGGAGGCTAGGTGAGAACTAGCCTATTGCATCACGTGCTCAACCTCTTGATATAATAAGGGGGTGCCCAAGGTTCCCATCGTTGGGTGTGGAAGCTCAACAACATGATATTATAGGCTACTACTACATTTTTCAATATGAGCCGTCACATAATAAATGAAGATACACTGCTTCATGGCTGTGTTTGGTATGGACCCTAAAGGCAAGGGGCCTTTTTTGCAATTGATGTCACATGTAGAGTTAGAGTAGTTAGCTCATAGCATACAAATCTGATGCACTCATCCTCATTGCTCTTCATGTTCTCATAGTTGTGGTGGTTGTAACCCTTATAGATGCAACAATGCTATCTTTCCATTCTAGTAGCATCCTTCAGCTTAGTGTAGCCCCCTTCCCTTATCGTTGCATGTTGGATGGTCACGAGTGTCCCATTCAATCTCTTTGCCCACTCTGTTATGAGGGCCTTCTTCTATGATGACATCTCGACCATCTTCACCCAATTTCACACTAAGAAAAGCAACATCAAATCTATCTCTAGGGTTATCATCGATTGAGCTCTTACTCCTCTACTCCATCTAGTCCCTCACACATGTCGATACCATCCCTCACCAAGATAGCTTCAATTTAGACAATCGTGCTACCAATGAACCCTCCTTATCTAAGACTTCTACATGCCAAAGGCTCAAGGCACCCATGACTCCTCCCCACATATCCTACATGGTCACTAATTATACAAGCTACACCATTATGCACACAAAGGAAGGAAGTCATTGCTAGGCTATTAGAGCTTGTTGTATAGTTACACAGGTATACCATACCGAAGAGATTGAGAGACTAGGACCAAGAGAAAAAGGATTATATCATATGCACTCTTTATGAGGAGTTTCCACACCCATTTGTCATAGATAGATTTTTTGATAATTACATAAAGATGTATATTGTGAAAACGCCTCTCTCACCTTCATTCAAAGACATGTGATGCCTATAACAACGGGCTAAAAAGGCCAACTTGGCTTGATTGAGGGTAGTGGGAGAATGTAAAGAAGGAAATATAAGAAAATCCCAATAGCTGGAGAGAGTAGAAGGAGATGGCATGTGTGCAAGTTGTAGTTAGCCTATCATCGTATCTTGGTAGTGGTAGTTGGTTCTCCTCCAATACAAACTTTGTAAGTATTATTCACCAAGTTGTTTCTATTCTAAGTTAGGTTTAAAGTTCATTTCAATACTCTTTCCATTTTCTCTAATATTCATTATGTGTCTATTGTTTTCCTAATATGGGCATGCAAGTCTTTTGATGGCTAGGTTGGAGGAGTTTGTGATGCCCCATGGGATTATGCTACTCATGGAAAGGCTATGGGCATGAGGAGGAGAGGTAGTAAACTTTTACATATTAACATGCTTGCACTTTTTATTCCCTTCAAGATTTCATATAATATATGCCTCTTTCTTGTTGCAACATTGGTAGAAAAGGGACTACGCAAGATGAGATCTCTGATTTGGGATCTCATCACTTTTTACTTTGTATATAGATATTTTGTTGTACCATTATAGTGATGAGATCTGCGACTCACGATCTCATCACTATCTACTTTGTGTGTAGATATACATTTTGTTGTACCATAGAATTCATAGTTTCATACAGAGATTTGTTTATATCACTAGTATTTCTATCATTTGAATTTATAGATATTCACTTATTATTATTATATTACTTCTATTTTCAAAATTCTTTCATTGGATGCTTATTACTATGTTTATTGCATTATACAAGGTCTAAGTATATTTTTTGGATTGTTACGATAAGTATCACATTAGTTTGCATATTTCAATAGATTTTTATATAGGTTTAAACATCAATGCATATTTGACAATATAGTACATACATAGACGTCATGGATTTGGGCTTATAAGGGGTGTTGAGATGACAAGCTCAACACATGCGGACATTAATGATGGCCCGTCTAGTTAGATGGGTCCACACGTCTACACATAGCACATCGGTGGTCATTATGACTCTCACATGGCCACTGACTCATTACTTATTATATTCAGGTTGTTACACCTATTTACAGCTGGCATAGTTATAGCGCCAGTCGACTAGTGTAGTCAGTTATGCATTGTTTGACTTAGTAGGCCACTTTCCTTTATGTTGTATCTTATCTATACTTTGTGTACATTGTAAAGTGTGTGGAAGTAAAAGAAGAAACCAGAAAGAAAACGTTTTGGCCTCCATCTCTCTTCTTGTCTCTTGAGTGAGCTTCTCCTTGTGCATTCTGTGTATGTTCAGCGCAGCATCTTGAGCAAGTCCCCCCACCACATGATTCTTGTCATGGTATCAGAGCCACGCCACTGAGAGAGGCTGATTTCGAAGGCTGAAGTGAAGGAGAAGAAGAAAGGTTCGAGCAAGCAAGCCATGGGTAAGAAGCTCTTCCATCCTTCTACTCTCTCTCTTGGATAGTGCCTGTGGAGGCACCGGAAGCAGGGCAGAGCAAAAATCTCAAATTGCAGTGAGATTTGGTGTGCGGGAAGAGCGTTCTGCAGAAGATTTGCTCATCCTAGCAACTCTCTCTCCCATCGAACTACAAGTTGAGGGTTACAGAAGATTTGCTTGTTGTTTGGTATTAGTTTTGTGATAATGGCAGAGAACAGTGGAAACCCCATCATTGAGAAGCTCAACAAGAATAACTACCCTTCATGGAAGTTCCGTGTCACGAATTTCCTTATTGAAAAAGGCCTCTACAAGTTTGTGTCAGGTGAAGAAAAGGAGTCGGAGGTAAGTGATCCTCCAACTACAGAAGAGACAAAGGCACGGAAGGAATGGAATGCAAAAGACAAAAAGGTTTTGTATTGGCTTCTGCAGTAATTGACAATAATATGCTGGGACATATCACAAATGCAGAGAATTCATATGCAGTTTGGACCATACTTGAAAGTATATTTTCTGTAAATACAAAGGCACGAAAGATTCAACTCAAGCAAGAGTTGAATACATTGAAGAAAGGGAAGATGTCTATCAATGAGTATGCACTAAAGATAAGGAGCATTGCAGATGCCTTGGTAGCGATTGATGTAATGCCCGATGATGATGATTTGGTGTTGTCTACCTTGGGTGGACTTAATAATGAAAAGGCTTGGAAGTCTTTTGTAACTTCTGTATATGTTAGAAAGCCATTTCTAGATTTCAATGAGTTGGTCTCCCTTATGATCACTAAAGAGATCAACATGCAGAGTGAGACATCTGAAAAAAGTGGTGAATAGGTCCAAGATTTCTACTCCAGTTCAGGAAGGGGACGTGGTAAGTTCTCTTCAAGAGGCCATGGTACAGGATGTGGTAGTGACAACTAGCAAAACAGATTGAATCAGCAATTTGGCGATATACAGGTTTCAGGAGGTCGTGGTAACTTTAGAGGCAGGGGGAGCTTTAGAGGAAGAGGTGGATGGCAGAACAGAGGTTCTAACAACTCTGGTATTATGTGTCTCTACTGTGGCAAAACAGGTCATATTGCAGTCCAATGTTATGCTAAGAAAGATTATATTCGTAGTGGTAACTTGCAGCAAGGAAACTATGCATCGTCTTCACGACAGAATAAAGACAAAAATGAATGTCTGTTTGTTATGCAGCATATGCTGAATGTTGTTATAGGAAAGGGAACACATGATGATGTTTGGTGTGTTGATTCAGGTGCATCCAATCATATGACCAGCCATACAGAATGGTTTGGAGAGATGCAAGATTTGCAAAATGCAGGTTATGTATAGACGGGTGATGATTCATGCCACCCAATTTCACACATTACAAAATTTTCCTTGTCCTTGCATGATGGTAAGACAAAGAGTTTTTTAGATGTATTACATGTGCCATCTATTACAAAGAACTTGGTGTCAGTCGGTCAAATGGTGGAGCAAGGGCTGCAAGTTAGATTTAATGCAAAGGGCTGCTTTGTAGAAGACTTCAATGACAAGTGCAGGTTAGTTGCAAAGGGAAATAGAGTTGGACGTATGTTTACTCTGGATGCTGGAATTCCTACTATGAATGCTGCTATGTATGCTAAAGGAAAAGGTGTTGTTGCAGATATTGAAATTTGGCACAAACGCATTGGACATACAAATGTACAAAGGTTGAAATTAATGCAGTCCAAAGGGTTGGTTACAGGTTTGGCTACATTTAGAGTTGCAGAATTTCATAAGATATGCGAAGCATGTCAGTTTGGTAAGCAGGCAAGACAATTTTTTTCACATGACAGAGATGTAAGTAGAAATATCATTGATGTTGTGCATACAGACATTTGGGGGCCTACACAAAATGTATCTCTTGAAGGCAGTTCATACTTTGTCACATTCATTGATGATTGTTCTAGAAAGCTGTGGGTATATTTTATGAAGAAAAAGAGTGAAGTGTTTGAGCACTTTAGAACTTTCAAGGTTGCAATTGAAAGAGAAATAGGCTTGAAAGTAAAGTGCTTGAGGTCAGATGGAGGGGGAGAGTACGTCTCGAATGAGTTTAGTGATTTTTTGAGGTCTCATGGGATAAAGAGACGGTTCACATGTAGGTATACCCCACAACAAAATGGGGTTGCAGAAAGGAAAAACATGCATATTACAGAAGTTGTACGCGCCTTGATGGCTGAAAAGAATATGCCTAAGCATTTTTGGTTTGAGGCTGTTCATACTGCTGTTTATATTATGAACAGAACTCCCACAGCTGCAGTTCATGGGATGACTCCTGAAGAATGCTTTACTGGCAAGAAGCCTGATATATCGCACTTGAAGGTATTTGGCTGTGTTGCATATGTTCATGTGCGAGATGAGCAATGGAAGAAGCTTGATCCAAAGGTAGAAAAATGTGTCTTTATTGAATACTCTTTAGAGCAAAAAGGGTATCGTTGTTATAACCCTGTCACATGTAAGTTCGGAGTCAGTAGGGATGTCATATTTGATGAAATAAGCAGTTGGTATGCATCTAGTGGTGATGCATTGAATGATGATGATGATCATGACACTCATGTGCAGGCTGAAAAGCAAGAATCACGGACTCTTAGTAGACCAGAGACACTACAAGATATAGACCTTATAGCGACGTTTAAAGCGATGAAAATACAAACAACAAAATTTGCCCCCGTCGTCGCAAAAAGCATCGTTATTGACGACGCCATAGAATCGTCGCTATATGCATCGCTATTTGCGTCGCTATATGCGTCGCATTTGCGATGCATATAGCAACGGTTACAGAGAATTTGCGACGCTCATAGAGATGCGAGCGGTAAATTTGCGACGCAAATAGTGACGGTAACAGAGAAAAAAAAAATTGTGACAGGGCAGCTGCTGCATTGCACATTTGAAACACTCAAATTAGATGTAGCAAGCAAATTTAGATACAACACATTCTAAACCCCTCATCACCTTTGGACTACATCCCCTCGAGAACTCCCACTCCTCCATTGAGACCTCTGTCCCTTCGTTGGATGCTACGGTCAAGGCTCCATGCAACCATCGTGTTGACATAAACCGCGGCATCTCCTCCATGCCTTCAGGATATCGAATCGGTCGGTGACGCGTACTGCGTCGGAATTCAGCTCGCGCTTCCTCTCGATCTTGCCTTACAATCTGGTACTTGGCGAGCCACGTCTCCATGGAGGCATGGTGCAACATACAAAAGCGATTCACCTTCTCTTCCATTGAGGCATCCATTCTTTTTTCTACCCCATTTCCAACCACCACATCTCCAGTCAGCCTATCATCGTCCTTCAGCGTCCAAAGCATTTCATTGTCCGGTTCCACCGTTAGTAGCCATTGTGAGATATGCACTAACGCCTCTGACACCAACCAACCTTCCGCCATGCTACCTTCTGGACGAGCTCGTTGTCGCACAAAGCCTTTTAGGGTTTTCATGAAGTGCTCCAGGAAGAACATCCATCGCGTATGGGCAGGTTCAGCAATCTCCACTTCGTCCACAAGATGCACAAGAAGGTGAACTTGTATCGTGAGCATACTAGTGGGCAGGTATTTCTCAAAGAGACAGACCATCTCAACTGCTCCCCGCCTTGCGGATTCAATAGAGGACGTCTTAATCTCTTTCTGTGAGATCCATTGCACCAAAGTCAACAACTTGTAAATGGCCCCGCGGATTTCTGGAGTAAGGCATCCCGCGATCGCGATCGGTAGGACAAACTACCACAAATGAGAAAGCATTATGAATAATGGTCACTTTTCAAATTTCAAAATGTCCACGCTAATTAAAATCCATTCTGTTCACAAACCTGACATATCTTATGCCAATCATGGGATTTTAGCCCAGACATTTGGTCATCTTTAGAAAATGCGGACCTGAGAGAACGCATCATACCCGTCGGAGTGCGGATAGACTTGATTACTTGTTTCACAATGCGCTCTTCTTTGGTAGACAAAACCCAGGGAGCGCGAGGAAGCTGCACTCCCCCTTCAACACTCAACTGCGGCCAAAGCGCCTCCATCTTACCTACCTCCTTTAAATCCATTCGTGACCCTATAGTGTCTCTCTTTCCTGTGATGTGGTCCCATAGCAAGATGCCCACATTCTTGAAAATATGCATGGGATCCAACAAGTGGTTGACCTGTAAGTGGGTCCAATATGGCAACTCGTAGAAAACTGAGAACCGTCGCATTCCATTTGGATGTGATTCCGGGTTTACCATTTTCAGCTCATACCAGCTTGCAGCGTTCATACGTGCTGGAGGTCGTCCAAGAAAACCTTCCCTGAGTTCATGATCCTCCGGCAAGAAAGCGGCGTGTCCTTGATATACCATCTTCTTCATGGTTCGTGACCTTCGGGAAACTAACTGTGGCCCACACAATGGACATGCATGATAACCTGAGGTAACCAGACCTGTAAGGCGAGCCACGACCTAGTGAATACTTGATTGGCTGAAATAAAATATAGATATTACCAGCGAGAACAAAGGTATGCTCACCTGAGCACTCTCCCAATCCCGGAAAGTCATGCATCGTCCACATGAGAATGGCTCGAATGTTGGCTGACCGCCGACCATCGCGACTGCTCATATCTTGCACCGTGACCCCCTCCTCCCACAAAATCTTAAGCTCATCGACTAATGGACGAAGATACACATCCATATTTTTTACTTTGTAGCGGCCCGGGACGAGCAAGCTAAGGATGAGATGTCCTTTCTTTGTAGAAAGCCATGGAGGGATGTTGTAGTTGACAAGCACTATAGGCCACACACTGTAAGAAGTCGAGCGCAGACCGAATGGGTTCACACCATCCATGGCGAGACCGAGCCGAAGATTCCTTAGCTCTCGCGCAAAGCCTGGGAAGGTAGAGTCAATGTGGCTCCATGCGTGCGAGTCCGCTGATATTCGTTGAACTCCATCCATGGTCCTATTCTGCACATACCATGTTGTCAAGCTTGCCATGGCAGACGTTCGAAACATGTGGTTTATGCGGGGGATGAGCGGAAAGTGACTGAGAACTTTTTGAGGGATGGTTTGCCCTTGCAAGTCCTGCCGATACCTATGAGCACCACACTTTGGACATGTCTCCATAGTCTCGTATTCATCTTGAAACAATATGCAGTCATTGATACATGCATGGATGTTATTGTAGTCCATGCCAAGCTTCCGTAAAACATGTCGTGCATCATCACGAGACTCAGGCATGGTATTTGCAGGTGGCAATATATGATATTTCAATAACCTGAAAAAAATCATAAAACACCTTGAAAAAATACAAATGTTTGCAATAATACTGTTTTTAAAAAAAATCAATGAAGCCTGTGTGCAAGGTACCTGACTAACTCAGTCACACTCGTATCGCTCCAACCGTATTTTGCTTGCACACTTAAGAGTGCAAGCAATGTCTTCAACTGAGATACTCAGCACCCATCATATAATGGTATGGATGCTTCCTCTCTAAGCGGGTCAGATGTCTCAACATCCATGGGAATCAATGCATCGATCATTGCCTCCATCTCAGGTTCCAAGATTGTAGGTAGGTTGGGAAGGTTGTCTGTCTCCTCTGGCATTGACGGTATAGATAGGCCTTGCGAGTGGTTGATTGGCTCCTGCAATCCATCCATCGCACGTCCACGAACTCTTCTAATTGGCCGCAAAGGGTACACTCCCCCTTGGATCGAGACATCACCCCCCTGGATAGAAAATTTGCCAACAAGACCCAATCTTATTGTGTATGGTTTTCAATTAGCTTGAGAGTACAATGCATGATTAATATTAACTTCAAATTACCATTTGCTGAAAATTCGCAATCGCCTGATCAATGATCTTAGATTGAAACTCGCCAAATCGTCGTACGTGTTCTATAGACAATCGGCGTTTTCGTCTAATTGCCAACTTGCATTGAGAGCAAGGACATGGGACACGCTGATTAAGATACGTCTCGCGGTCTTGAATAATAAGACCTTCTTCATTTTCCATCTTATCTACATTACAGCAAACGAGGCTTAAATGGATAGCTTTATGGAGATGTACGTCAAGTTGCAAGTTGACCATAAATCTTGCATTGTATATAGTAGTTGAGAGATTTTCCGATGTTATATCTCGGACTTGTATCATGCTCAAGGATTTGTTTGTCCCGGTAGATAATTATTTGTTATATCTCGGCTTTGAGTATAAGTAATCCATTTTAAAATTAATGCGCGCTATCTATGAAATTTAATAACTATAGTAATAAAATTTATTTCAATCAATTCTACTCATAGTCATAAGACCTGAGAGAAATTATCCTATACTCAATTTAAGGGTTTCTTCTTCTATAACAATACTTTTAGGTTCATTTTGATGAAGTACCTTAATGACCATTAGCTAGGGTATCATTTTCTTTTAGTTCTTCCGTTGACTAGTTGGCATGATTTCTAATTTGGCATGCCTATAAAGTTAATACAAAAACAATGAATTATGCATATCACAATTAGATCCCCTACTTGGACATTATGAAGAAATTGACCATATTTAAGCCATCTTAAAGAGTTACCAATGTACGTGGCCCATGGCAAAGCACATTGCATACCATTATCAATAAGTCTATTATCTTAAATTTCCTTCCCCTCCCTCTCCCTCTCTCTCCCTCTCTCTCCCTCTCCCTCTCTTTCTCTCTTTCTCTCACCCTCTCCCTCTCTCTCTCATTCTCTTTCTCTCCCTCTCTCATTTCCTTCCCCTCCCTCTCCCTCTCCCTCTCCTTCTCTTTTTCTCCCTCTCCCTCTCTATCCCTCTTTCTCTCTCATTTCCTAACCAAGCAAAAAATAAAGTGATTTAAACATCCTCCAAGCAAAAGGGAGAGGGAGAGATACAATGCACTCTCTCTCTCTTTCTCTTTCTATCCCTCTCTCATTTCCTTCCCCTCCCTCTCCCCCTCCCTCTCTTTCTCTCTCATTTCCTCTCCTAAACAAGCAAAAAATAAAGTGATTTAAACATTAAACAAGCAAAAGGGAGAGGGAGAGAGAGAATGCACTCTCCCTCCTTCTCCCTCTCTTTCTCTTTCTCTCCCTCTCTCATTTCCTCCCCCTCCCTCTCCCTCTCCCTCTCTTTCTCTTTCTCTTTGTCTTTCTCTCCCTCTCCCTCTCCCTCTCTTTCTCTCTTACTCTCTCATTTCCTTCCCCTCCCTCTCCCTCTCTCCTAAATAAGCAAAAAAGAAAGTGATTCAAACAACAAACAACCAAACCTGTCGTGAGAGAGAGAATGCACACACTCTCTCTCACCCTCTCCCTCTCCCTCTCGTTCTCTTTCTCTCCCTCTCATTTCCTTCCCCTCCCTCTCCCTCTCCCTCTCTTTCTCTTTTTCTCCCTCTCCCTCTCTATCTCTCTCATTTCCTAAACAAGGAAAAAATAAAGTGATTTAAACATCCTCCAAGCAAAAGGGAGAGGGAGAGATACAATGCACTCTCCCTCTCTTTCTCTTTCTATCCCTCTCTCATTTCCTTCCCCTCCCTCTCCCTCTTACTCTCTTTCTCTCTCATTTCCTCTCCTAAACAAGCAAAAAAAAAGTGATTTAAACATTAAACAAGCAAAAGGGAGAGGGAGAGAGAGAATGCACTCTCCCTCCTTCTCCCTCTCTTTCTCTTTCTCTCCCTCTCTCATTTCCTCCCCCTCCCTCTCCCTCTCTTTCTCTTTCTCTTTCTCTTCCTCTCCCTCTCCCTCTCCCTCTCTTTCTCTCTTACTCTCTCGTTTCCTCTCCTAAACAAGCAAAAAAGAAAGTGATTTAAACATTAAACAAGCAAAAGGGAGAGAGTGAGAGAATGCACTCTCCCTCTCTTTCTCTTTCTCTCCCTTTCCCTCTCCCTCTCCCTCTCCCTCTCTTTCTCTCCCTCTCTCTCCCTCTCCCTCTCCTTCTCTTTCATTTCCTCTCCTAAACAAGCAAAAGAGAACGATTTAAACCTTCAACAAGCAAAAGAAAGAGAGAGGGAGACTCACCAATGAGATATGGCGAGCGTGGGACGGCTTCTCTTTGCAATGAGGGCTCCTCCTCTCATTCACGAACAACGGCGGCAGCGGCGGCAGCAAGTCTTCTTCCTCTTCTTCTCTCACAAAGCCTTCGCTCTCTCCCTCGCTCTCGCTCTCAAAAGTCGAAGCAAAAGAAATGAAAATGGCGCTCGAGTTTTGGCCGCGTTTTTTTCCTGCGGCGTCGCTACATGCGTCGCTATTTAGCGACGCCAATAGCGACGCATATAGCGACGCCAATAGCGACGCCGATATCTGCCGTCGCTAATCGGCGTCGCTAATTGCCCAATTCCTTGTAGTGAGACATCATCTGGTAGTCCTTGGTCTGGGAGACTAAGGAGTAGCTCTACATCTTCAGGTGCATCTAGTAGCACTATAGGTAAAGACAAAGGAAAGAATAAAGTATCAAATGGCATTGATGTAGTTCTTGATGGAGACTCTAGTGGCTTAGAGAGCTTAGATGATGAGCTTGTCATTCCTTCTATCATCAGGACACCAAGTGTACAGAGAGCTCATAGTAATGTAAAGGCTTCATTGAGTGATCCGGTGGTACGCAAATCTAGCAGGGTCAGATACCCTGTTAAAAGATTTGGTTTTGAAGGTTATGCAGCTCACTATTATGCTTATATGGTGAAACTAGTTGAGGATATTGAGCCCACTTGTTTTGAGGATGATGTTGGTCGTACTCATTGGGATGCAGCAATGGATGAGGAGATGGCTGCATTAGAGGCCAATAAGACTTGGGATCTAGTATCATTTCCAAAGGGCAAGAAAGCTATTGGATATAAGTGGGTTTATAAGATTAAGCACAATGCAGATGGTTCTATTAGTAGGTACAAAGCTAGGCTTGTTGCAAAAGGCTATGCCCAGACATATGGCATAGATTATGAAGAAACCTTCAGTCCAGTTGCTAGGATGGCAACTGTCAGATGTGTGATTACTTTGGCAGCAGCCAAAGGTTGGAGGTTGCAGCAAATGGATGTGAAGAATGCCTTCTTGCATGGTGATTTACAAGAAGAAGTGTATATGGATCAGCCAGCAGATTATGAAGATTTAGAGCATCCCACGTATGTGTGCAGGTTGAAGAAGGTGCTCTATGGACTCAAGCAAGCACCTAGAGCATGGTCTGACAAGATCAGAGAGTATCTTGTAAATATTGGCTTTTATGTTTCTGATACTGATCACTCACTTTATGTGAGAAAGGGAGATGTAGGTTTGGTCATCATAGTCATCTATGTGGATGACTTGATTGTTACAGGTGATAGTGATAGTGGGATTGCTAAAGTCAAGGACTTTTTGAAGAAGAAGTTTGAGATGAAGGATTTAGGTGAGCTAAGGTACTTCCTTGGCATTGAGGTGATCAGATGTGATAATGGTATATGGTTGTCCCAAAGACAGTATGGCTTGGATATGTTGACCATGTATGGTATGACAGCATGCAAACCACTTTCAGTCCCGTTGGAGCAGAATGTAAAGTTGAGTGCTAATGTTGGGGATGAGATAGAAGACCCTACTATGTTCAGGAGGATAGTGGGGAGTTTGATTTACATGACCATTACAAGGCCAGACTTGAGCTACGCTGTTGGTCTTGTGAGTTAGTTTATACAAGTACCTAGAAAGCCACATTTGGATGTAGTCAGATGCATATTGAGATATGTGAAGTCCACATTACATTATGGACTTTTCTATGAGGCAGGTACAGATGTACATGTGTTTGGATACACAGATGCAGATTGGGCTGGTAGTATGTCTGATAGAAGATCTACCAGCGAATACATGTTCTCTCTTGGTAGTGCAGCAGTTACTTGGAGCAGCACAAAGCAACCTACAGTTACTTTGTCGAGTACAGAGGCTGAGTATAGAGGTGCTGTTGTAGCAACATGTGAAATAGTATGGCTACGAAAGTTATTGGCTAATTTAGATGTACAGGTGGAAGGTCCAGTTGTCATTTATTGTGACAACATGAGTAGTATATAGTTGGCTAGGAACCCTGTGCTCCATGCCAGGACAAAACATATTGAGGTACACTACCACTTTGTGAGAGAGAAGGTACTAGCAGGTGAGATTGACTTGGTGTATGTCAGCACACTCTCCACCCTTGGTGATTTGGCTTGCATACATCATTGTGACTACATCATCAATGAGCTACCATGCTTCAAGTCTAGAGTTACAAAATGAATGTATTAAGGTACTTTAAATATATTTCCCTTACATTTTTAACACCTTCCTCAAGCGTAGGTTGTGCTAATTGATTCCAAGTGCATAATTATTTTCCCTTCTCAAATCTAGCCTATTAGTTGCAAACTTGAATCCATGACACATTGGTAATTTCCATAGGATCTTAGTAGGTGGTTGACATTACATTCATTTATAACTCTGACAAGGGTTCATAAAAGTCGACTTCAATTAGGCTAAAACAATAAAAGACCCCACAGGTAGCCTGAGAATATTTTATTGATTGAAAGTAAAGAGTTTAGAAGATGGAGTATGATATTACTAATAACATTTGTTGTGTGTTTGGGGCAAATTATTGGCCAAATTATCTACTTTTTCCTTGTAGGGGATTTTTTTGAGTTTTTAAGTCCAAAATGTAAGCATTGTCACACTGAAAAATCTCTAAACAATAGCCATTGGGCTAAAATTTGACCCTAATATTTGCATTGCTAATTTGAATATGAAGCATTTGAAGATGAATCTTCTTCTTTCATTAAGTCGTCTTAATTGTTTCAATAGTTCTTGGTATGGCAAAGAATCCTCTTGCATGTTTGGTACTTAGGTTTACTTTTGTGAATTAATTATATAGCCTCCCCATATGCAGGCTTTCACAATTATAACAACTAACTCTAGCTTTGCCTTTGAATGATGATTTCTATGAGCAATACATTGCATTTTTTGATGATGGTGCAACTATACCTTTGAGTTCCTTTTTCTTTAGAAGAAATCCTGAGACAAAGTGATCTAATGTCACTTCTTTCGTATTTCTCAAAGTCTCTTTGGCTAAATCATACTCTATAAGAAAACTTACTATCAACATAGTAACCACATCTTTGTTTGGAATTATAACATCTATCCTAGCAAATTATACTTTAGGTGACCTAATTTTATTAGAATGTTTTGGAATAGAGTCCTTGAACTTGACTTGATATCATAAATATCAAGCTTTAAGTATAGATCCTAGTTCCTTGCTTTTCAACCAAAAGTTTATAGAGTTGATCATGATGGATGAGAGTGGGTGCAACAAGGAGCCTTATGAGTGACAAGGCTTATTAGTCCCTCTAATCTGCTAATCTTAAGAAAGTTGTAGTTTAGCTATCGAACATTTCTATACATTAATATAAGAGTAATTTGGATCGACCACATATGAAAGAACATATAAGAAATATATACTAGGGTCATCTAGATCGACCATGTGTGAAAGAACAAATAATAAAAATACACTAACAAAAAGCTTCTAAGGAAAAATAAGCTCTTAATAACTCAAAATTATTTAGTTTGAGAGCTTAGAGTATTGATTTATATAGTTCACCAATTTATTTCATTAGGCTAACCATAGAGATGAAGTACATCTAAGTACAAGTTTGCTACTTTAGGCTTCTTCCTCCTTTTCTCGATAGTCTACTTGGGCACTTTGAGGCTTTACCTTGTATTGATTTCTAGATTTTCTTTTACATTGCACAAGCTTCTTGATTCTTTAGGTTGGATGGATCTATCAAGATTTTTTAACATTGTGTGAGACTTTGGTTGAAGATGTATAGGCTCTTTTTGAGGTCTTATTTCTCAAAATCAAGTCAATAAATCAACTTTCACATAGTTGCTTACTATCAAGAGCTAATTTGTACACCAAGGATTTGCATTACCTTTGGACTTTTAATGGCCATGGAAGTTGAAGCTCCTTCAAAGACACTTATTAGAGGACAACATTCTAGAGGCTCATACGTTAAGAGAGAATAACTCAACACATGGGACAATGGGTGCTAAGTGGATCTTAGCTCTATCAACATGGTTGGAGTGAACTTGGCCAATCCATGGAGATTAGTGCAATTCGCATGAGATGAAGAATCTTCAATTCGTGCATTGGCTACAAAAGGCCAATCTCAAGATCATTTGAAGATTGTCATCTCTTAGGTCTTCTTCAAAGTGAGCTAGAAAGCTCCCAAAATGGTTATGTCTTCTATTTGCTAGAATAGATTTTGCAAACTTGGGTTTAAAATGTGCTTGTCAATACCAAACTTCCTAAATTGAGGCTTCTAATGTTTACCAAAATGGAGCAATATTAATCACAACAGGGAAGCCCTATAACATTGCCTTTTAGGTGAGTACTAAAGCCTATGAAATGGATTCTTGTAACTTGAGTTATGGAATAGCCTACGAGCCTATGCTTGTGAGTGACTACCAAATAGCTATGGCTCCATGTACTTACGTATTTGCATAAAGCCTTAGAGATAGGGGGCATGTGGTTGGCTTTGATACTAAGAACACACCAAGAAAAACCACTTGCCTGCCGACCTCATAAGTACAGGAGTATAGAGCCATGTGCCAAAAAGGTGTAGGCTCTGCATTTTGTGCCCTACGAAGAACAAATCAAGACGAGCAACACCCTCAAAGGCTCAGCCCAACTACATCATTTGTGTCCAAGGCACATATAAATAAAGAATATTGTCACTAAAAAAAGGGTACGGATGTACCATCATCTCTCTTACAAACTATTGGCTTAACCACTAAGCCACACGTACCTCTTTGAAGACATTTGGCAATGCACGACCATCATCTGCCACTTGGGATCCGTAGAGCAGCTAGTGCCAATGGACAAGTCGAAGGAGTTTGAAGTTGGTGGTTTTGGTGAAGCATCCTCCTTGCTCCTGGGACTGGCGGGCTCCTTCATGGCGATCTGCTTCCCTTTTCCTATGGGGATGGGGTGCTTTGTTGTCGTTTCTTGCTCCTTGGGCGGTTGAGGTCAGTGAGGATTTGGAGTCTGGGCAAGCTGGGGCCAATGCGACAAGCTTGATCAACTTAGCCACAGAGCCAGATACAGAGTGGGAATGCGATGGCAGGGAAGAGCTAGTCGAGCTGCTCTCGCCTTGTTGCTAGGAAATGGGCGGAGCCCAATATCTTGGTTTTTGTAGGTGGTAGCCGGGCCAGACATCGGCAAATATGACGCCACTTCAAGAGAACAAGCAAATGCCTCCCGAGTCCCGTACGTCTCAAAAGCGGTCGTGTGAAGCGCCTCTAAGCTCCAAGAAAGGCTACTAGCCTACTTGAACAGTGCCATGGTCCATGTCGTCAAGATTTGTATTGAGAGTCAGAGTTCCTCACGTAATGTAGGTAATGAACGTTCTTGGCAAGTTGGCTCTGCTGGCATCTAAGGTAATCTATCTGTATCTGCCCACGCGGAACTTGCCACTGGCGGAAGACATTTGACGTACGGGACCCAGGATGCCACAACTTTTGAAAATTGATATGCATGCATGGGAACAAGTTTAGGAAGCAGAGAGGCGCCGCACGAAAGCACCTCCGGTTGCGGCAGGACACCGCACACGTTGCAGAAAATCAAAGCGTTGAAAGTTAAGAAACACTGCCGTGTAAAATTCCAAACTCATTAAATGTCAACCCTATAAGACGTCCTGGAGCTGCTGCTCGGATCAGAACAGCCATAGGACCATACTGCTTCTAACTGTAGGCTGGTCAGAGTTCTCACATAGGGCAGAAAGGATTTACTTTATGAGAGTAGTTTCGTAGCCGTACTACAGCAAGCAACATGGAGCTCTCGTCTGCTTCTGCAGCTATGGTCTGCAGAAGAGCTACTGGCAATCATGAGCTGCAGGCATTGGCCTCGAGCTGTCAGCCATTTCTGTCGCCGTTTGTATCGGCGAATCATCCATATCGGTTAAGCGGTGGAGTGATGAAGGTAGCTAGTGGTATACAATGCAAGCATAATGCGGGGAGGTTAGCCTATGATGAGGAAGGAGAGGGTAAGGACGAGGTGCTGGAATTAGGGCATGTGAGGGTGGAGAGGCGGAAGCTGCTGCTGGCCACGACGATGGGGGGGATGTTAGGGGCTGGGCAATTATATGAAGAGAGGGCGGCTCTGGGGGCGCCGGTTCAGCCGCCTGATCTGAAGCAGTGCGAGACGCCCATCGACCCCGGCAACGGCGCACCCCCTGTTAGCTGCTGCCTGCCCGTCTCCACCACCATCAAGGACTATGTCCTGCCCAGCGTGGGGGCGGTCCAGACCCGGCCCTCCGCCCATCTCGTGAGCGCCGACTACCTCGCCAAGTATAACCGTGCTTACCAGCTGCTCCGGGCGCTCCCAGCCGACGATCCTCGCCAGTACGCCCAGCAAGCCAATGTCCACTGCGCCTTCTGCGACGCCGCCTACGACGAGAAAGGCACCCAGATCGAGTATCAGGTTCGCACAAGCTTGCCCCCCCTCCTACCTCCTAGATACGCATGCATGCCAGCTTGCTAGCTATACTGTGTAATCTGTGTCGATGCGTGTTCTGGAGTAGTTTTGTTCCTGTGTATTCTCGACTCTGCCAGTATCTCGAGCAGTATTGATTTGTTTTGTGTGCTGGATCTTGTTGAAGGAAGATGAATGTCGTCAACACAGCACAATAAGGTAGCTATACTGTGTAATCTGTGTCGATGCGTGTTCTGCAGTAGTTTTGTTCCTGTGTATTCTCGACTCTGCCAGTATCTCGAGCAGTATTGATCTGTTTTGTGTGCTGGATCTTGTTGAAGTAAGATGAATGTCGTCAACACAGCACAATAAGGTTTTGACATTTTGACATTTGGGATAGAGGGCTTTTTTGCCCTTTACTGCTCAGCATCGTGAGGTTTTGCTGGAGAGCTTTCTCATACCTAGCCAGTCACTGCTGGGGCCAGGGGACTGCCAATCTCTCTCTTTTCCCTCACTTTTCCCTGTATTGTTTATCACCATGATAATCTGGACGGGAGGCACCCTATATCCAGCTAGGTGTGGGGTTTTGTGGGTGGCAATCACACCTATCAAAGTATGGGGTCCATTCCTCGCAGAACCTGATGATGTTGTGGTATCGTCTGCCACCAATCAGACTTATCTAAGTGCGGGATTAGCTCTAAGTACGGGGTCCCTTCGCCGAAGAAGCTCATGATGTTGCGGTAATGGATCCCCCATTCACAGCTAGCTAAGAATTAGCTCCCTTCCTCTTATAAGCTCATGATTTTTTATAATTCAATGTGAGACCTTCAGCGAGAATTTGTCGCAAACAACTTGTGCTGGAACCTGTATCTATCTCGAGAAGTACTCTCTTTTGAGTGGTAGATCTAACTAGGAGTAAGATGGATGTCGTCAATGCATACACCATAGCGTCAAGTGCAATACAATTTGATTCTCAACGGGCATAGTGTTCTTGTGGACAGGTCCACAACTCGTGGCTGTTCTTCCCATGGCACCGCTGGTACCTCTACTTCCACGAGCGGATACTGGCGAAGCTGATCGGCGACGACACCTTCGCCCTGCCCTTCTGGAACTGGGACGCGGCGGGCGGGTACACGCTCCCGCCCATCTACGCCGACCAGCAGAGCCCGCTCTACGACGCCAACCGCAACCCGGCGCACCGGCCGCCGCGGGTGGTGGACCTCAACTGGAACGGGACGGACAGCAACCGGTCGGCTGCGGCGCAGCTGGCGGCCAATAACAGCGTCATGTACCGGCAGGTGGTGACCAACGCCAAGACGCCGTCGCTCTTCTTCGGGCAGGCGTACCGGCAGGGGGACCAGCCGAGCCCCGGGGGCGGCACGGTGGAGAACGTGCCGCACGGGCCGGTGCACGGCTGGACGGGCAATCCTAGCAACCCTAACGGCGAGGACATGGGGACCTTCTATTCCGCCGGGCGGGATCCGATCTTCTTCGCGCATCACAGCAACGTCGACCGGCAGTGGGAGATCTGGAAGAGCCTGGGGGGGCGCCGGACCGATCTGACGGACCCGGACTATCTCAACACCACCTTTCTCTTCTACGACGAGAACGCGCAGCTGGTCCGGGTCAAAATTGCAGACGCCCTCGATACGCGGAAGCTCGGCTACGTCTATCAGAGCGTCCCCATCCCCTGGCTCACAAGATCGTCATCATCATCATCATCGGCGTCGGCCTCTGCTTCTGCTTCTGCTGCAGCAGCAACGGGCTTCCATGGCCCCGCCGGCGGCCCCCCGCCCGCCCTCGCCGGCCGCCTCCGGGAGAAGTTCAAAGAGGGCCTCCGCGAGTTCAAAGAGCGTACCTCCAAGACCATCGACAAGATCGAGAGCGCCCTCGTCCGCCGCCCCAAGAAGGTCAAGGCGGATGACTTCGAAGAGGAAATCCTCGTCCTCGAGGGCGTCCTCGTTCCCGTCAACGAGCAGGTCAAGTTCGACGTCTACATCAACCTCCCCGACGCCGACCCCGACGCCGGTTGCGAGATCCCGGAGTACGCTGGCTCCTTCTACAACGTGCCCCACATGGGCCTCATGAACATGGGGTCCAACTCGCCCCGCACGCGCAAGTCCAACTTCCGACTCGGCATTGGTGAGGTCCTCAAAGAGCTCGGCGTCGAAGACGACGACAGCTTCAGCATCACCATCGTTCCTCGCTCGAAGACCAGCTTTCCCATCTCCATCGATGACGTAAAGCTCGAGTACGAGTGATGGTAATTACTCGCTCATCAATCTACTCCTCCGGCTCGCGCGCAGGGAAGAGACAGTGCATTCGGATCAGAATTGTGAGGACTTAATCGGAATAAACTGTGGCTAGTTAAATGAAGTACAAGAGCAGCCATAGCAATGAAGTATTGATATGCATGATAGTCGCATACATGCATATCTGCTCGCACATCTAACAAGAGCACTGATCTTGTTCTGACGATATTCGCATATTTACGTTTATATATGGGTCATTACACTTGCACAAATAATTGGCTTCTCAAACCCCTAGCAATAGCACAATTTTTCGCGTTTAAGATCTCAAATTGGTCATTATATAAATCACCAAGTTGCGAAGTCCCATCAAAACTAAGCACAAATTATGCACATTTCTGAAGAGGAGTGGCGTTAGGTATGTTCTCTCCGTCTTCAGTTTCATTCTGCAAGCCTGTGGATTCATATTGCATGTCGTATACGAGCGTGTAGATCTCCATCTAGTGCGGCTTCAGGGGAATGCATATATCGATAGGCGGGGAGGATGGACTTGTTGAGCTGCCATGTCCCACTTTCTTTCCACCTGTGTATTCTCCTCATGAGAATTGTAAGCTACAACATGAGGGCAATTCTGAAACATTTGATTCTCCGAAAGTTGCAACATGAGGGCAATTCTGAAACATTGATTTCAAATTTTATGGCACTCCTAAAAGATCAACTTCGTTTCATCAAAGTTCTATCCTTTATCTTTCCCTATTATTATGCTTTGGATTTCAACATAAAAGTTCTCTTTTACCTTTCCCCATTATCTAGCTTTATAGTTGCTTGATTCTAAAATATTTGGATAATTTCAAGAGTTTTACCATCAGACCTTAATTACTGAAGCATATGAAGGAATAATTTATTTGATTATCTTGTACATTTTGTATATTGAGAGTCAAATAACATGCAAGAGTGACCAATTGCATGCACATGAAAGGCCTAATTTCAGCATCATGAATCTGATGAGATTAATGAAGACTAAAGGTCCGATAACATTCCGGCCATAACACTTCATATCAAGAAACAATTTGGGATTGAAATGTTTTAAAATTTACTCATCGAGTTATCACATAAGTGATTGCATTTAATTTTTAAATATCGAGTCTCGCATTAAATCAATTTCGCAATTCGACACGAGAAGACGCCTTAATGTTCCCAGCCAACAAGTAGCAAAGACGTCTCGTAAATAATATTACAATGGTTTGATCATAATTTTTCTCGCATTATATTTGATTTAGTATTCCTGATTTGAATTAATGCATCAAAGATCGCATTGATTTTGTAACCGCAAGACAAATCACAAAAGTCTTAATCGGTACACAAATAATGCGCAAGAACGGGCATGATATTAAGTTAAGTATCAAAGAGTATGGCATGACTTTATAGACTAGACAAGTCATAAGGTAACTTGGCTAAAATCCACTAGATAAAGTGGTTTTGAAGAAAAAATATGTTTTTTAAAAAACAGGCAAAAAATCATGACTTTTTCTACGTTGAGAGGGAAAGAAAGCATTTTAAAATAATTCCCATACCACCATCCAACAGGTAAGCAATCAAAAAGCATTTTTTATAAAGCTTACTTAGCTCTTGATAAGTAGCCAGAAGAATGGGTTGGTTTCATGCTCCCCCCTCATGGCTATAAATACACCCTCTCTCCTTCACAAATAAATCAAGAAGGAAGATCTCTTGATGATGGATAAATTTCTATACTTTTTTTTTCCATTGTAGCTTAAGCCTTGAATGAGAAAAATACCCCTCTTCTACCTCATTTCCATTTTCTCTACCCCATGTTACACCTTCCTCTCATACAACCAGATCGTTAAGCAAAACGTTGGTGAAATTTTTTTCGATGACCACCAACTCTCCTTAAATTACCACGTCAATTTCATATGATATCCATGGCTCCATGAGGTTGTAGAAATTCAAAAAGCCCATTTGAAGCAAGGGAAGCAAAGAATGCGGTCGATGGAGAAAATGACGTGGTAGAAATTTGTGAAATCTCTATTATAATATATGTAATAAAGGTAACATCTCGTCGGTTTGAAAAAAATTAATATTTTATAAGCTTATCGCTATATTAGGCTTTAAATGATTATAAACACATTTTAAAGAAAATATATATGAACTGTCGCTTAGGAAAATAGCTTAAGTAATATAATAATTAACTATTTAGTGAAAATATTATTTCACTTGAAAAAAGATTATATGCTTATCATTAAGAAAATATCTTAATTATGGTTTATTTCGTGATATTTATTGTTATTTCATCAATGATGCATGTGATTATAATAAACTGAAAAAAGATAGACGGTATTAGAGAATGGAATATTTTATAATTTTTCCCTGAAAGTGACTATCTCTATCTCATTTTGCTAATGATAGATAGATGCATATGAGTTTTATAATAATTTATAAAAAAATATTTAGATAATAATATGAAATAATCAGTGCATTAAATCAACAGAAAATTGTATAGGAAAATATATATGAAACTCACATAAATTAGGTGTGTAATAATATAATTCGATGTCTGAAAGATGAAAGAAAAATTATAATTATGATTTTTGCATTGCCTAGAATAAAGTTTACAGAAAAACAATGAGCATTGCACTTATAACATAGCTCAATGAAAATTGATCTTTCAAGATAACATTGAAAGTTCTCAGACATCGTCGATTAAACTATAGAATATGAGTAGAATAAAATAAAATTTATTTTCTTGCTAAAAACGCATGCAATATTAATATTAATGATTGTATTAGCGAGAGCATCAATATCATGAGTTGACCCACGTATGAGTCAGCAAAAAAACTTAACCTAAAATATCGAGAATGTTGAAGCAAAAACAACTATGAAATACTCGACAACCCTAAAACTATCAGTATCAGGAAATTAAATAAACATTGGAAGTTCATAAGACTTATTGGACATTGATAAGAATTTTTCGATACAAAATCTAAAGTCTAAACAGACTTGGAAAAGCATTTGAAATCCTGTTAAGCGTGGGTAAGAGCAGGGCAGTGCATGAACTACCTGCCATAGGTATAAATGCCCATATTATCTTTTAGGGTGGAAATACCAAAATTTTCATAACGATAAAATAGACTTCAGATTCACAAAACACTTGTAGATCTCGAAAAAGAGTTACAAGTAGGAAGCGAAACCCTAAGAATAAGGTGGGACCTTAAAATAGAAACCCTAAATTTGGGTGGGTTGCTTTCTATGCTAAAAACACTTATTGTTGTTTCTTTTTTTATTTGTGCATGCATTGATGGTTGCACAGGAAAGATTGATTGTGCTTGCAAAAGTTAGATTTGATTGTAAATATATAATCATGATAATAAAAGAAAAGATCGTGCTATGCCTCCCCCACGGCTAGACTTGGAACCCTCCTACAAGGGGGATTGTTTTGTATCGCCGCAAGGAGCTTTGGACCAACCACCTCGATGGCGAGAGGTCGCTCGATGAGGAATCCGTTAGGCAAGAGGAGATGGGAGTGCCAAGGGGGCTCTGGCCATAAATCTCTCGATCGCTCCTAGGAACTGCCTAACCCTCATGCAAATTAGGATGGGATCCTGGAGTCCTCAGTACTAGTGAAGGGGCGAAAATCTTGGAGGGTTTTTTTTTTCTCCACAGACAGAAGGGATTTTTTGGTGAACGGAGGTTTATTTCTCACATAGGCAAAAGGGAAAAATCATTGTAAATAACTTTGTGAAATAATAAATAAATATGTTTTGCCAAAAGATTGTTGTGTCGTAAAATTACACGAAAGAACCTTTGATAACAGATTAATTAACGAAGCCGCTTTCATATATCATAACTTAATGTGATAGGTAATTAGAAAACTAAAGAAAATCATTTGTGAGAAGCGGATGGGTGAAATCCTTGACGGATCCGTCCTACGGATGGGTGGTCCCGGTAAGCTGGGATCTTCTCTTAAGAGATTGAACGAAATGTTAATTAGGAAAAATTATGTAGAGCCGAGTGTTGACTTACCTAGGATGAGATCTTAAAACCTTGATCAATAATTATCTTATGGGAAAGGTGCAAGGACTATGCCGAAACTCCATTAAGGTTCCTTGAATCCTAACCAGTTGCTAGAAAAAAGCATTGCACTCCATGAACCAAGGGTAACTACGATTGCTTTAGTCAGACAAGAAGCCCTTGTGGGATACCTCTCATGGAGCTAGTTGATGCATCGAGACCACAGTTGTCAAATTAGGACCCCGAGCTTGCAGGTTGATCCTCGTGGGGATGGCCGGTACCTTCGATTACGGGGTGGAATCTAGGAAACCTAGATGATAGACCCCCTGCATTCTGGCGAGTACCGGGTAGTGAAGCCATCTAGGATAGTTTCCGAATGGACCACTAAAACATACTGCCAAGGAATTGTTAGGTAGGTACGTGAAAAAATGGTCTTATTTGGTGGAAAGGCAAGATTGTTATTCCCTCTACTTCTTCTTTCAAGCGGAAAATTATGGAGGAGTTACATTCTTCGCCTCTAGCAGGACACTTAGGAGTTTTCAAGACCTATGACAGGATCAGTAAAAGCTTTTATTGGAAAGGACTGTGGAAAGATGTCAAGGACTTTGTTATGAAGTGTATGCCTTGTCAGCAAAATAAGAACAGTACCCATAAGCCAGGAGGTTTGTTACAGCCATTGCCTATTCCTACGTGTAAATGGACTCATATTACTATGGATTTCATTACTGGCTTACCTACTATCAAGAAGGGATGGAATAGTATTTATGTGGTGGTAGACAGACTCACCAAGGCAACCCATTTTATTCCAACCAAGATTCAGTTTACTGCTTCTCAAGTAGCCAACCAGTTTATGGAGCATATTTTTAGACTACATGGATTACTGCAGGTGATTGTCCATGATAGAGACTCAAAGTTTATGAGTAACTTTTGGCAGGCGGTATTTACATCTATGGGCACTAAATTGGCTCCATCTATAGCTTATCATCCTCAAATTGATGGGACAGACAGAGAGAGTTAATAAATGGTTGGAGACTTATCTTCGTCATTTTTGCTATGATGTCCAAACCTCATGGGATTCTTGGTTACACTTGGCTGAGTTTACTTATAACAATTCCACTCATGCGAGCATAGGTGTTTCACCCTTTGAGGCTTTGTATGGTTACAAGGTGCCCTTACCCACAGTCATCTTTAATGAAAATATCAATCCTCATGGGAAGGAGGAGTTGGAAAGAATGCAGACCCTTCTTCAGCAATGCAAGGTGAATCTAAGGAAGGCTCAAGATCATGTTGAGAAATAGACAAATGATGTATGCTTCAAGAGGAGCTGTCCTGAATCCCATATGCACAGTGAGGAGAGTGGAACAACTCAAAGCCTATAAAGCATTGTACTTGACTATGAAATGAACACAATATCATGATGCTTTGTACTTTCAGTTAAGTGTATGTCATTGTCGATTCAACACAAGATTGTGTTTATGAGTCCAAGCTAATCTATCTTGGAACCTAATTCACTTGTGTAATAGTTTGTCTCTACTTGTCCATGTCATTATGAACTTGGTTTACATCTTTGATCCACCATAGCTTGTGTCATGTCCTAGATCCACATCATTTAACATGGTATCAGATTTGGGCATGGCACAGCTCACACTCTGAATCTCTAGTCTCCCTTCATCTCTGGTGATCTCTAACCAGCCCACATTCAGCTCATATCTTCAGTTTCAACTTCAAATCTCAGTTGGACCTTGTGGCAGCCGTAGCCAGCAGCACCCTGTCATCTTGAAGCTCCTGTATCTCACTCCACATACCAAATCTCTCTGAGCTTTCTTCTAGGAAGTTGTTCTCCACCTCACAAAGCTTCCATATATCACATCAATCCATGAGATTTGGCTATCTGAACCTCAGCATTGTCACTATTGTCAGTTGCTGCCATAGCCCCAGTTTGTGGCCTACAGGACATTCCTCACTTTGAGCTCTCATATCTCTCAAACAAGCAATATTTCAGTGTGCTTTCTTCAGGAGGATTGTTCTTCTACTCAAGGAGCTTCTGCCTATCACATCTAAGCCTGACATTGGATACCTACAAGCCTGGCATTGCTAAAATTCGACGTCGCTACCATATCTGCGCATGGTTACGTTTCGCTGATCTACGCGCGGACTGCAGTACCCGATCTTGATGATTATCATGGGGCTCTTGTAGAGCATGGAGTAAGCTACATTTCCATAAAAAAAGTTTCCAAAATGATCAACTCTAGCTCTAGATATCTGGAAAAAACCAGGCATGGGTCAAAACCCTAATCCAGGAAGCCATAGCCATCAAGATGCAAGCTCATTTTTCCTTCAATTTCTCATTCCTTTCAACTGAGGGCACACTGCCACTCTTATCTGAGTTTGAACTCAGTTCCCAGCAAGATTAACACTTCAAATCAACAAGCAAGAAGAAGATCAAGCACCAACATTCAATACTAAGCTCAAGAATAGTATCTATTGATACTCAACTAGTGTCAGTTAACACTAATCTCCTTGTGACACTTCACAAATCCCCCTTGCTGGTCTTTTCTCAGTTAATTGGAGCTGCTCAACATGGCAGAACTTGAGCAAATAGCAAAGTTCAATGGAGAAGGCTTCCATGCCTGGAAGGAGAAGACCATGTACCATCTTATGCGGAAAGACTTGTGGGACTTGTTTGAAGATGATGCAGATAACAAGAAGGAAGATGATGAAGACGGGTTCGTTGAAGAAGACCAGTTCAAATCCAAAGAATGGAAGAAGATGAATAATAAGGCACTAGGCATCATTGCCTAGGGATTAAGTGATGATGTGCTACATCATATATCTGGCATTAGAAATGCTAGAACTGCCTGGGAGGAACTTGATAGAATGTTTGGTACTCAAGCAAAGAATTCAAAGGTAAAACTTCTCATGCAGTTTTATAAACTGGATATCAAAGACAGTCCTTCTATGACCATACATATTAATAAGTTTAAGAGTTTAAAAACTCAGCTTGCATCTCTTAAAAAGAATATTGATGAAGATGAAGCAATAGCCGTACTGCTTGCAAGTGTAAACAAGGATCCATATGAGAACCTTGTGTCCACTCTAAGTAATGTTCCGAGTCTCTCACTCAAGGATATTGAGCACTCACTGCTTGATGAAGAAAGCAAGTTTAAAAGCAAAGATGTAAAAGAAACTAGCCCAAGGGAAAACCTCTTATACACTAGAGGAGCTACTGGACCCAAAGGAAGAGGTCGAGGATTCATCAACAACAATAACAAGGATCGGATTACATGTCACTATTGTGGTAAGACTGGCCATGTAGCCAGTGAATGTTTCCACAAGAAGAGAGCCCAACAATTGCAAAGTGATCATCACTAGAACCAATACATGGAAGAAACAGAAGAAGAAGAATATGCTTCCACTACCATCAACAACTCTGACAGATTGTTTTGAAAAACTTTCATTGTATCTTTCATATGTTTTTCCCATAGTGGATCTTTCTTTTCCTTAGTGAATTTGATTTGTACAACCCTTGCCAAGATGTAAAGTCTCAAGCTTTAACTTGACTAGGCTGCCTATGAGCTAGTCTTTCGGACCATGTTATCATGAAGGGGGGGGGCAAAAGCCAGCAAGTGTAGGGACTCATCATTTGAGGGGGGGTGTTGAGAAATAGAAAAATGATGTATGCTCCAAGAGGAGCTGTCCTGAATCCCATATGCACAGTGAGGAGAGTGGAACAACTCAAAGCCTATAAAGCATTGTACTTGACTATGAAATGAACACAATATCATGATGCTTTGTACTTTCAGTTAAGTGTCTGTCATTGTCGATTCTACACAAGATTCTGTTTATGAGTCCAAGCTAATCTATCTTGGAACCTAATTCACTTGTGTAATAGTTTGTCTCTACTTGTCCATATCATTATGAACTTGGTTTACATCTTTGATCCACCATAGATCCTTAAGCGAATTGGAGATTTGGCATACAAACTAGAGCTTCCCTCTTCTACAAAGATTCATAACATCTTCCATGTTAGTCAACTCAAGCCCTATTATGGTGATCTAGTGGATATAGTTGATGAGCTGCCACCTATTGATGAAGACGGTCTTATTCAGTACATCCCAGAGGCTATTATAGGTTAGCGTGAAAAGAAGCTTTGATCACGTTCTATTGTAGAATATTTGATCAAATGGAGAGGTTTACCACTTGAAGAAGCTTCTTGGAGACCTGATTCTATATTGGATGAGTATCCATACTTGAGGGATACATTGGTCGGGCTGAAGCCTATTGCTTATGGAGTTAGTAATGATGCAGACTGGTTCAGGACAGCACGTTGTTTTAGAATAGTTTTTATCATGCCTAATTTTCAAAGTTAAGCTTTCTACATGGGCTTAAAGTACTCTTCAAGAGCTTCATTTTGATATATGGTACGTCCCATTTGGTCACTTCTACTAGAAGTTATGGCAGATTTGGTCCAGCAGGGTCTGTTTACTCAGGACATCACGCTGTTTTTATCATGCCTAGTTTTTATGATGCAGACTAGTTCAGGACAGCACGCTGTTTTAGAATAGTTTTTATCATGCCTAATTTTCAAAGTTAAGCTATCTACATGGGCTTAAAGTACTCTTTAAGAGCTTCGTTTTGATATATGGTACGTCCCATTTGGACACTTCTACTAGAAGTTATGGCAGATTTGGTCCAGCAGGGTCTGTTTACTCAGCAAGTTGTCTATTTTGTTTCGGGATTATTTGTTGAATAATTTATGGTTCCATATGCTTGTGAAGTATTCCAAATCATGTATATAGTTGGGGCTTACTTCCGTTCTTCAATTTCAGCTCATGTAGTGGTCATACTTCATTCATTTTTCATTTGTAAGGCTGTAAAAACAGAGTAGTACTCTGTTCTATCCATTTTTTTTAAAGACGTTTCCAGGTTTGTTTTTGAGGACAAAAACTTTTGGGAAGGGATGGATTGTAAGAAGCTGGGGATAACAAATTAGTGTTAGTAACATTGATATTATGCCATGTCACACTGACATTGGTATAAAAGGAGAGGAGATAAATTTTCAGATCTTTTTGAAACATTAATACAATTACAGACTTTCTCTCCCATCTTGCTCACAGCTTCTATGGCTTCCCATTCTTTCCTGTCTTTCTCTCTCTAAAATCTAATCTTTCTCTCTCCTCGTCACTCTTCTTCTCTCTCTTCTGCAGTCTTCTCTCTCCTCTTTCTCTCTCCCTAGTTCTCTCTCTGACAGGGGCAGACTCGGAAAGACCTAGATTACAAACCCTGTGTCATTCCTTGCAAGTGCCAGGTGGAGCCTTCTAGACACTCCTCTTGACGGGCTACTAAGGCGTGTCCCACATGCGGACAAAGTGGACACGTTACACACCCATAGCGTTTTCAAAAAATGACACATCATATTCACACTCTTGATTGTTCACACAATATAGATGTTTGATTGGTTACATTGTCTAGATTTCAATACACTCTCCTTGTCTTATGGTAGTTGTATATGCCCTTGATACAATAGTCTTAAACATGCTCAACATTGGTAGTAGTATATGCTTAGTATACAATAGCCTTAAATAGCATAGAGGAATCAGATATTCATATTGTCAGTTTACAACCACATGAAGATGCTTATTAAACAAATCATTAAATTGTCCAATATTATGCCTATGAAATATGGTAGCATATATGAGCATCAAGAGACATCATTGGTTTCATAAAAGCATTGATAGTATATGACTATCAATGGGGTATTATGAGGGATGCCTAAGAAGTGTTATTATGCAAAGTGAAAATTGAGTACTAGAGCACTATATGATGCCCATCACAATGATACAAGAGTAACATGAGACCTTCCAAAATGAAATGGGCTCCCTAAAGGAACTCACGAAAGATCTCATAAAGCAAATTATTATACTCTATAGAGAAAGAGATGAGCCATAGCAAAATTTGCTAGAAGAGCTCAAGATTTCCTAATATAAATTAACTAGGAATGATGGGTTGGAGTCTCTTAAGTAGTTCCTTGTTGCTAAGCTCACCCAAGATTTCCATCATAAAAATATACAAAATAAGGCATAATCTTCAAACATCAATATTAGGAAAATTTTGGACTCAAAAATTAGGCCTTTAGGAGATTTGACTCACTCACTCTCCTAAAAAACGGGGCCATAGTGAAATTTTTGCAAACGAACTCAAAATTTGTTGGATCTTACATATTTAGAATGTACTCTCCAAGCTCTTTCCATATAGTATGCTATGAGATTTCTCATATTTAAAAAGATTCCAAATTGATGTAACCCCTTGATGTGACATCCACAAAGGGTGGATGTCACATCAAGGGGTTACATCAATTTGGAGTCTTTTGAAATATAAGGAATCCCATAACGTACTATAGATCAATGGAAATAACTCAAAGGGTACGTTTTGAATATCCAAGGTTCAATAAATTTTGGAGTTCATTACAAAAAATTTAACATGCCTCCATTTTTAAGGAGAGAGTGAGTCAAACCTCTTAAAAGGCCCATTTTTTAGTCCAAAATTATCTTAATGTGAGGTTGGATATTCGAATCTTAATGGGTACATTCTTATAGTATAGGACACATTATTGTAAAACATGTTTCTAATCTCTTACCTAGTTGCATTGTTTATAAAATTACATAATCTATTTGCCTCAGTTGTTTTGTATTTATGTACCCAAATTTTTTGACTTAAATGCATTATACAAGCTATTTACATTTCAAGCATAGGTTCTTTAATTGTGTACTTTTGATTATGCATATGAGTTATCTTATATTTTGCATTCCAATTGTACACTTTGTGCTCCAATTAATCGTCTACTTTGCATCTTAGTCTTGTATGATGTATCTTATACTTTGTATTCTGATTGTGTATTAGTTAATTGAATAATTGTGCTCTTTGTATCTCAACTATTTGCAAATTAATTCATCTACAATGTACTTTGCATTTAAATATATACGATTTTAAATTATACAACCATGCACCTCACATCTCAATCATACATGAGTTTAACTTGTGCAATTGTATACTTAATTGCATCTCATTCATACATGAATTTATTATGTAATCGTGTGTTTTGGTCTCACACCTATACAAATTAATTGCCTAATCATAATCACTTATCTAATTATTATGCATGTAATTGATTTAATAAACCTTTTAACTTGAAAATCTCACTTGAAATAATCAAATTCTTGAAATTATTTTTATTTAAATAGCTAATATGTTTACACTTTAACTAACACAACTACACAAAAAGATTAAGAATAACTCTAGAAAATTTAGAATATTTTTTAATTTAAATTTTTCCATTTATTTATTTTAAGACTTAATAATTTATTATATAAATAATTGATATAATAAAATTTCAACTTTAATTACGTGTATGTGCAATCGATAAAATCAAAGACCGATTAGATGTAGCAAACCATCAATATATATATATATATATATTGAATAGCAATATTTTTTCATATAAAAGAACATTTTTGTATGAAATAATTTCCCAAGTAACCAAATGTCTAACCCAATAGACTAATCTTCATATTTACATCTATGTCCCCATATTATATCTCATACTTTTAAGGCATTTGTATAATAGTCTCACATTCCCTATATTACACAAATTCTATGTCTGTATTATGTAACCTAGGTCCACCAATTGGATATTTTTTTTTTCAAATGTAGCTTCTGATCCTTTAATACTACACATTTAGTCCGACCACATGATAATGTTGTTTGCTTTAATGGTTAGTATGTTGTCTTGTAAGCATTTCCATTAGAAGGCAGAGGTTCACTCCTTGTCATCTTACTCATCCTCAAGTAGACTTTTTAATAGGCACTTTGATCTCAATATTTAAATATCCTTTTTTTGTCACAATTCACAACTCTTCATCGATGTGAACATGTGGGCTTCATGTTTGATTTTATCATGTGCACAATTATGATGATGTATATGTGCAACTATTATTCCAAACTTATTTCAAATTATGATTAACTTGTAAAGATCTTCATAATATTGTAAGGATGTCACAATACTAGCTCCTCTACCCTAAACTATCTTCATAAACTTTTGTAAAAGTTTAGATTACATTTTTACAAATTGTTTTGACACTAGGCTAAAGGAGCTAGTGGTGTGACACCTTAAAAAGGTGCAAAGATCTCAATGAGCTCATCATAATTTAGGAAAAAATGTGGATTAGTAGTTCCACTTATATATCCCCACAATCATACAAATGACAAGAATCAAATATGAGGGTTTAGACATTTGCACTTTGTGAATCTTGACAAGATAAAAATGGCATTTAAATGTTGAGACTGAAATGGCTTTTAAAAAATATACTTAAGGATATGTAGAACAATAAGGATTCTGACTCTACCTTCCAACGTGAATGGTTGTGAGTCATCATGCTAATCACTAGACCAAACAACATTGTTACCTTTTTGATCCACATGTATAATATTAAAGGGCAAGTCATATTCCATAAAGATGCTACGGAAATTGTTACAATTGTTTCTTAACTGGGTACTTTAGACATGAATAGATAGTTTTACTTCATGATTGATTATCAACAACCTTGTTACCTTTTTGGTCCACATGTATAATATTAAAGGGCAAGTCATGTTCCATAAAGATGCTATGGAAATTGTTACAATTGTTTCTTAACTGGGTACTTTAGATATGAATAGATAGTTTCACTTCATGATTGATTACCATTCTTTCTTAACTAGGTACTTTTGAAGTGAATATATAGTTTTACCAAATATTGACAAATGATAAAAGTTGCATGCGAATACATGTATGGTCGAGGAAGCAGAATCCAAGGTTTGAACTCACGCACTCACAATACTCAAACCACGGGGCTGCAACCCGGTTGGCTATAGATCTCGAAAGTAGGCTTGGCTGCCACACTAGGTCAAATGCTGGCTAGAGGTCTTCCAAATGTTATGGTCTAAATTTCCATAAAAAGGCTGGTGGAGTCTTTTTTAGGGCTGATGTAAACATTTCACGGAATAAAAATCTACATTAGCATTAGAAACACGGGAACTTGGACCGAAAGGTTGCAGCAATAAGCAATGTGGGAAAGGGGAGGGGGATGTCTGATTGGCTGGCGATGGTGTGTATATATAGATATATATATATATATATATATATGGTCGACTTTCGAGGGACTGCACGAGCTTCTTGTCGAGGAGTCACGGGTTGCGCGCATGCCTCAGAGTGTGAGTTTTCCTTTAGTGGTTGGAACTCGGACGGGACGGCAGAGAAAGTTGAAAGAGACTAGAGTCATCGGGAGGCCGTGCATGCAAACTTCCAAGTTCCAACGTGTACGCTGCCTGCAATTTCATGTGCATGGAGATGGGGACCGGGGACTCGGGACGTGGCAGGTGGCAGCTATCTAAAGTACAGTGATACTTATCCGCAAGTTCCTGATCCAACACGTCGTAATACAGCAAATTGCAAACATGACCTCGCACGCCGGGCACGAACGCGCGGATCTCAGTAATACCACCTCTCGATTCTCGGCGCTCACAGCAGCGCAGAGCGCAGGCTGCACGGCCCAGGCCTTCCGCTTTGCCCAACGACCAAGCCTCGAAACCATATCTCTTTCGTACCGACGCATTAACGCTATCTTTGTAATTTCGGGTGGTCGTCTCACCACGCAGAGAAGCTTTTTATTACTAAAAGAAATAAAAAAGGAACTCTGCATAGTATTAAAAGTAAAAAGACATTTACAAACGTTTTGGACCCCCGTTACAGTAGGTCCACCAGCCTACGACTGATTGGGATTAACCCACCCAAGCAAAAAACATTGCAGTAGCTATAGTCTAGTTATCCGTATATGCTCTCATATCATTTGTGCTGCTGCTGTGAACTCTTCTTCAGAGTGTCTTCTTCCGCCTTTGATCCTTAGGTGCTGGAAGGGCTCTCTCTCTCTCTCTTTTTCATAGTGTCTTCTTCCGCCTTTGATCCTTAGGTGCTGGAAGCTCTCTCTCTCTCTCTCTCTCTCTCTCTCTCATTTTGTCTAGCGCCAACAACTTTTCAAGAGCTGTTTGAACTTCGGCACGCAAAAGTTTTCTTGACCCATTTAACGTCAAAAAGGAAGATTTCCTAACTTCTGATGTGATCATTGATCACCCATCTATTGGCAAAAGGAAGATTTCCTAACTTCTGACGTGATCACCCATCTTTAGGCTTTAACCAATCACATTAGTTGGTTTTAAAACTCTTCATCAAGACTAACTTGAATCTCACCCCATTCTTTGGAAATCCACTCGGAAAAAAGACACCAAACACCTCTTTTCCATGAACATTACTCTCACACCCAACTCTCACTAGAGGCCTAGACTTTGTGGGATTCTTGGAAGTAAAGCAATCATAATGTGGCATGCTCTTATTGCCTCTTTGTGCATGAGCTTTATTAGTACACATGTCTTGATCCATTGTCCACGAAAAGTTACTAATAATTGAGTGAGGAGTTGATTTTTCGAACCTCTTAACTTCTCTATTCTAACTACTAAGGTCATCGAAGGTTCAAGGAAAAAGCGCTCTCCCTTTTGCTACAATAACTCTAAGGTGAAGACAAAAACAAAGCAAGGTTCTATACTTGCCTTTTAAGTATGGTTAACAAAGAGGAAGAGAGAATGAGCAAGCATGACGTGCTACAATCTCTAAATCAAAAGCAAATGCCAAGAATTGGTTATGTCCTTACAATAAATATAAATGTATGTTTGTATGTATTTTTTGTATGTATGTATGTGCGTATGTTTATATATGTGTACGTCTGTACGTATATTTTGTATGTATGTATGTGTGTGTGTTTGTATGTATTTTTTGAATGTATGTATGTGTGTATGTATGTGGAGAGAGAGTAGGTTATTTCTTTTTTGGCCAGACCAAAAAAACATGGTAGAAGGTGAAGAAGAAAAAGAAGAAAGGAGATGAGTATAAAGAGATAGAGGATGAGGACCAAAATGAGCAAATGGAGCAGATCTAAATAAAAACACAATAGTTGAGATCTCCATAGATAGTCTCTAATGGACTATTGAATTGTCTAGGCATAAAAACTACAATAGCTACATAGCTTGAGATGGCTATGGCTAACTAGAAAGACCTCAAAATAGTAGCAAAGGTGATAATGATAAGGTAGCAACAAAATGCATGAGATGGAGTCATGTGCTAGTGAAGTGTGGATAAGTGGTATCAAAAAGTGGTGTCATTGGCACCACTTTCCAAGTGGTTTGTGGAGGTGAGTTTCAAGACTATAAAAGAGAGAAAAACTTTAGAAAAGTGAAACATTAAATATCCATGTTTTTTTTCTAGTGTTAACACACACACACACACATCACCTTGTTTATGGTATCATTATGTTTGTGGCATCATCCTCTCTCTCTCTCTCTCTCTCTCTCTCTCTCTCTCTCTCTCTCTCTCTCTCTCTCTCTCTCTCTCTTTATGGAACCTTCCATGCATGTATTGCAAGTGTTTAGTCCCACCACAATGGATGTTCAGCCCTTCTCACATCTTCATCTAGCTACATGCTTCTATCTTGAAGGTGAAGCTCACTGTGATGATATAGCACATAGTCAAACTCTTCCAACACATATGGAAGTAAGTGGCTCAAGTGGAAACAACAAAGAAGATATGGGAGCCATATGAAATTATTGAGCTAAAAGGTAGCGGGATCATTGCCAAAGAAAAAAGAATAGGATTACTCAACCATGATATGTTGATTACAGGAGGAAGAAGAGAATATATATAGTTGTGGCAAATTGTTGTGTCCACGACAATGGGTCAGCGACAAACTCAGAGCATCGATACAGAGACTTAGAAAGATATTTCCAAGGATCTCTTGCAACATCCTAAATTGAGGGATTTGTAGCCTCCAATATCGCAATATGATGAAGAATTCATGCCCAACATCAGTAGAACATTGTTACAAGTGAAAAGGCTTAGATCAAAGAATGAACTTTTCTTAGATCAATGTGTTTGTCCTTGGTTAATAATGGTGAAAATAGTATAAAGAAACCAATCAGCATGGCAAAGGCTACAAAATATATTAGTGCCCACAAAATAAATTTAATTGTAGCAAGTTCTCAATTACAATTCGAAGATGATGGAGTATTGCCCTTGGAAGATAGCCACCCCTAAATCACATTATCACAAATGATATCAAACTTGGCATTGTTTTTACTTTTTGGACAATAGAGACGAGTGTATTCCCAAACCAAAAAGATGTTTGTTGTAAGTGGTTTGGGAGGTGTGTGGTTGTCACACATATAGTCCACTTGCTCAATGAGTCTTAAGTAGTGATCATTTTCACATCTTCTTATTCTCTTTCTATGACTTTATATTGGTTGGAGCCTTATCTACACTTCATGTTTTCTTCTTCAAAATGCAAATTTTACCTGTATATAAAAATCACATAATTGAAGTTCAAATATTTGATCATATATAGTGATGTTCTCCTTCTTAATCCAAAAAACCCTTTCAATGTTCAAAGTTGTTTTCCCCTTATTCATACTATAGTTTCTCATTTTCAAATTTGTACTTTTCATGTCTATTCATTACCATTACTAGTACTTCATTTTCTCTTTCCTTGTTATGGTTCAAAGCATTTTGTTATTATATAAAAGCACTTCAACATCTTGCACAAAGCGTGATTTCTTTCATTCAGACATCACTTTCTCCTATTTAAACACTTCCTCTTTTTCAAAAAGCATATTTTCTTCTTTGTGAATAGTTTTTTCATGTCCTTTCATATCAAGCATACATAGAAATGAACTTGTTTTTATCAATAAACACTTCGTGGTATGTAATGCAAAGATCTTGTTTAGGAAAAAAAGCGCTTAGTACTCATAAACCACCTTTCCCCCATGCCTTGTGTGAGGGCTCCACAAAGCATGTATTTAATATTTTATTCATCTCCAAGCTAAAAAATAGCCCAATTTTACAATTAGCATGCTTTAGCTTTTGTGTTTGCTTTTGTCCAAATAAAGAATAAAGCGGTTGGGCAGCCCAAGAGTCACGTAGTGCCCAAATACAATGTCCAATAATGAATATCTAAACCGTGCGTCCATGCGCATACAAAATAATAAATATATGTCAAGCGCTTCAATAAATAAGCATGCCTAAATAAATATTAGCGCCACGCCTGAGATGCGCATCCATAAAAAATAATAATTTCTTCTAAATAACTTGAATACACAATATCACCCAGTGCTTCCTAGCGCCTGCTCTACACATCAACTGAAGCATTCACAATTGTTAGAAAATAATAAAATTAAACTGATAAAAGTAAATACCTAGCAGTCTTCAGCTACAAAATAAATAAATAGGTTGGAACTTTGTCCTAACCTTAATTTAATATGAGTGCGCACTCTAAACTCATAAGTGTCCAATAACTTAAATATGTATTTTGCACAATCACCTGCTATGGAATCACCCACTTGTACATTAAATTAACGTGATGCCCGAGAAGGACAGGTGTCCTCGTCAACTTTTCGCACAAAGAATCCACCTTGTTTACGAGCCCCGGAAAATAAATATAGTTTTACGGAATCCACCGTGGTTTCATAGAATCCACCATAGAATATGCATGCTGGCATCATACCCCCGGGGTGGGATAGCAATTGTTCTCAATTGCTATTAGCTCAATGTGGAGCAAGCAGTGAGGGGTAAGCACTTAGGTCATGACCGTGCATCCATTAGGCCTCTTCAACAGGATGATTTTTAAACTTTACCCAATATCTTGAATATCTACGGCCAGTTCTAGTGGTCATATAATCAATGTCTAAAATGGTTTCGAGTTCAAGGATTTCAGTTTCTTCTTCTAACAAAGGAGGATTTTTATAGACAGGATGGACAGGTAATTGACCTTTGAACGGTCGTAACAAATTGATATGAAAAGTATTGTGGATTTGCCAGTGTTGGGATAGTTCTAATTTAAAGGCATTGTCATTGATTTTGTGAATGATTTTGAAAGGTCCATAAAATCTAGGAGCTAACTTTACAACAGGGTGTTTCTCAACACGTTGTAGTCTTTTCTTTTCAATTCCTAACGAAACATAATCATCAACTGTGAAATTCATAGCTTTTCTTTTCTTGTTAGCTTGTTTTGTGTATGATTGCTGGGCTTTCGCAATCATGTCTTTGACTTCAGCAAAAATAGTAGCATGCATATCGGCAATATCATCAGCAGCTTTAACTTTGTTTGACAATGAAGTAATAGGTGTAGGCAATCTATATCCATAAATGATTTCAAAAGGTACTTTCCGTGTAGTTGCATGTGGGGTGTTATTGTATGCAAACTGAAGTAAATGCAAGTGTGTATCCCATGTTTGTGGTTTTGAAATTGTGTATGCACGCAAAAGATCCAAAATTGTATTGTTTATAGCTTCTGTTTGCCCATTTGTTTCAGAATGAAATGTAGATGAAAAATCAATCTTTGTTCCTAAATTAGCAAACAAAGTAGTCCAAAAATTATTGCAGAATCTAGAATCACGATAAAAAATAATAACTTTTGGCAAACCATGGTTAGTGAAAACAGTTTTCAGAAACAATTGAGCAGCTTGAGATGTAGTTAATGTTTTCTTGCATGGAATGAAATATGCTTGTTTGCCAAATCGATCTACAATAGTCCAAATCATATCATGATTAGCTTGAGTGTTAGGCAAACCAGTAATAAAATTCGTTGAAATATGTTCCCATGGTCGTTTTGGAATTGGTAAGGCATTAACAAACCATATTGGTTACCATGGTGTCGCTTAACTCTTTGATAAATTAAATATTCAGATGCAAAGTTAGAAACATCAGATTCCATCTGTAGCTAGTAAAAATCTTCAACCAATAAGTGGAAATAATGCCTTTATGGCCTTGATATGGGGGACAATGAATTTCGTGCAATACAAATGATCTAAACGGAACAGTTACACATAACCTTTTCTCATAAAACGTAAATCCATCGGCATAAGACAATAAGTCAATTGGAATCTATTTATTTGTAATTAATTTATTCCAATTAGCTTGAAAACTAGGGTCTTGATCATAAGTATCTTTCATAGAAATAAGGAAATCAAAAGATATCACAGAAATATTATGAATAGTTGGTCTTCTACTCAAGGCATCGGCAACAACATTTTCTTTTATGGGTTGATATTGGATAAGTGGATGAAAACTTTGAATAAAAGCAGCCCATTTAATATGATGGTGAGAGATTTGTGGCTGACTAAGGACATGTTTGACACTTTGTTGATTAGTTTTGATCATGAATGCAGATCCCATTAAATAGTGTTTCCATTGTTGTAAAGCTTGTACTATATCTAGCAATTCCTTATCATAGGTAGAATACTTAAGTTCAGAGGGTTTAAGTTTGCAGTTAGAGTAGGCTATGCGATGTGAATCTTGCATAAGGACAGCTCCTATTCCAGATCCACTAGCATCAATGACTACTAGGAAGAATGGTCTATTAAAGTCCGGGAGTTGCAATACAGGAGCATATGTTAAGGCATGTTTCAGTAAATCAAAAGATTTTTTTTAAATTTTCAAACCAATGATACACAATACCTTTCTTTAATAATTTTATCAAAGGTAATACAAGCAATGAAAATTTTCTCACAAATTTTTTGTAAAAGCTAGCAAGACCTAAGAAAGAACGTAATGCATGCACATTTTTAGGTATCAGCCAATTCAAAATTGCTTCTATCTTTTTAGGATCAACTTTAATACCTTCAGATGAAACAATGTGTCCTAAAGTATTCAATGTGAGTTTGAAAAAATTCATTCTTTTCAGGATTAGCATATAATTGATTCTCTTTCAATAATTTGAAAACCAAGGATAAATGTTCATAATGCTCGTTCTCATTTTTACTGAAAACCAATATGTCCGCAAAGAAAACAATTACACAATGCTGATGCTTCAAAAATATGTGATTCATCATACGACTGAACGTGGCTGATGCATTAGTTAAACCAAAATGCATAACAATGAATTCATAATGTCCAAATTGAGTCCTAAATGCAGTTTTGAAAATATCAGATGTGTCGAGTCGTGCTTGATGGTATCCAAATTTAAGATCTATTTTGCTAAATATTGCAGTCCCTTGTAGTTTATCCATGAGGTCGTCTACCCTAGGGATTGGATATCTATTCTTGACACTGATCTTATTTAGAGCACGATAATCAATGCACATCCTATAGGTGTTATTTTTCTTTTTAACTAATAGGACAGGTGTACCAAAAGGAGAATTGCTAGGCCTGATGAGTCCTCCAATTAACAATTCTTCAATTTGGTTTTGAATTTCTTTCTGTTCAATTTGATTATGTCGATAAGGTGCTTTACATGGTGGTTAAGAACCTGAAATTAAGTCTATTTTATGATCTTCAGGACGTATAAATGGTAAGCTAAGTGGTAAGTCAGCAGTAAAACAATCTTTAAATTGTGAAAGAAATTGTGCATGCCTAGGATGCATCCGATTTTCTTTAAATTTAATTTCATTCATCCATAATAAGTAGGATTTGCTATCTTTTCTTAATGCACGTTGTCATGATGCTATGTGGACATAGTGTGAAAAAGCATGGAATGCATCATCATCTGACTTTCTTATTGATCGAGAACACAATATTAGTGAGTTTGGAAATCTCCTAATTCCCATTTTTCGAATACTAAAAAGGTGGCACCCGGATAGCATACCCATAAGTTTCTCATAACCATATGATGTGACCTATCATTGGAAAGCACTTGAAAAATGGAATCTATTGAGCTATAGAGTGCTTGTTTTGGAGTTATACTATTCAAGTTATGACAAATCCAAAGATTTGACCACGTGTCCCAAACTTATGGGAAATTCCCATATTCCCCAATATGGTGTTCAAGAGAGTTGATGTGATCTGAGTCATTAGTACTAGTGTGAGTTGTATGGATTATCCAAAAATACAAGATTTTTGGATAATTTTAGTCTATTTTTGATATTATTTATTATAAAATTTGAAAAAGTTAGAAAATCTTCTAGATTAGGATGGCATGCAAAAAGCTAGTTGCTTTTTCAGCGAGTTATGGAATTTTCATAAAAAGGACAGATTGACGAAATCATGCACGTTGCGATCGTTGTCAACAGGCTGAAAACTGCACTTTGAACTGAAAGAAGAAGAAGGAGTGATCTAGGAGATCCATGATCAGGTCTCCTAGGGTTTTACCCTCCTTTCGGAGCCAACAGAGCCATCAGATTTGGGTTTTGAGTAGCAAAGAAGGAGCTGTAATTCTAAGTAGTGCAAGGATTCCAGGTTCTTTCAATACATATTGATTCAATTCATTGTGCTTTGTCTTTGTCGTGTTTACCGCTTGTGTATTCTCTTTCTTCTCTTCCATCTCCTATCTCTACTTTCTTATACCTTTGATCCCTAGTGGATTCGATCTTTGGACAAAAACCCCTCCCACATTGGTGAACCCGATGTGAAAGGATGTCAGAAGAAGAAAAGACAAGATGGGAGAATCTTTGAACACAATCTCCAGTGATGTTTTGCAACAGTTGGTGCAAAATATGAATATGCTTATGCAGGTACACCAACAACAATAAGTGATGCAAGCTTCTTCTCAAACAAAAAGTGTTGTGATGAATGCTTTGCAAGCAATTGAGAGTGAGGTGAAGTTATTCAATGACAGAAATGTATCTGCATATGTACATACCTATGCTCAGAAGATGGAATTCTTTGGGGTGGCTCAACCTGCATGGAGCCGATATTTTGTTACTGTACATGAACTGAAAGCACTGATTACTGAATTATACTTGCAGGATGCTGATTGGGTAGCTTTAAAGGCAACACTTAGGGAAGAATTTTATATTGAGGATACCAGTTTGATTACGCGCAACACTTTTCAGGAGTGGGTTTTGTTGAGATATTTGCAATCACACCTACTTTAGTCCCTTTGTGAGAAGCAGTGAGGGCTCATGACCAGAATCCCATATGCACAGTAGGAGAAAGTAACACCACTCAATTCCTATAAAGCATTGTACTTGCACTCTTTCTCTAATGCAATGATAGTACTCTTTTCTTTCCAATAAAGTGTCATGTCACTGTCAATACACAAGATTGTTTTTATGAGTCCAAGTCTCAATCTTGGAACCTAATTCACTTGTGTAATAATTTGTCTTAGTTAGGATCAATGTCTTCATGAGGTTCTTTTTCCTCTTTCAACCTCCATAGCTTCTGCATCTGCCATGCTCTAGATTCCACGTATTTCACATGGTATCAGAGCTCAGTTGAGCATGGCCCAACTCTCCTTTCACTCCTCTCAGCTCCTTTCCATCTCTTCTCAGCTTAGTTTGAGTATTGGATCCTATCTCCAACTTCATTTGCATTCCTACATTCAATGAAGCTTCCATGGCAGCCATAGAGAGCAGCACCCTGTCAGTTTGAAGCTTTCATATCTCTCTCGACAAGCCAAATCTCTCTGAACTTCCTTCTAGAGAAGTGTTTCTCTACTTCCAAAGCTCCTTTTTGGCACCTCAATCATTGAGATTGGGGAACTGTAGCTTCAGCATTGCCTCTTTTTAGAGTTGCTACCATAACTGTGTCTGTGAACATCACCTAGCTACCTCTGTTGGAGCATCCATATCTCATCAACCAGGCCATATCTCTTCGAGCTTTCTTCTCGAAAGTTGTTCTTCAGATCAAGGCACAACTTCTGGCACAAAAATCAAGGAGATTGATGTACACCATGCCCGGTATTTGCATTTTTTCAAATCTGGGTGCAGTTTTGACAGTGACCACTTTGAAGACTTAAATCTCTAAACTCGAGCATAATGAGTACAAACCCTCTTGGGGGGAGTTAGAACCATTAGTAAGGGTCCTTTATCTCAAAGGGTTTGAGCAAATTCAACCTGTGGAGTGCGTGGGAGCTCATTTACCAGTTCTTGGTCCCTATTTTGATAGGACAGCTATAGCCAGTTACCTTTAAGCTCATTTTTCCTTCATTTTCTCTCTCCTGCCACTTAAACCAAGCCAAGGCCACTCTAATCTGAAGTTTTCAACAACTATTCAACCATCAAATCAGCAAGGAGAGAAAACTATGAAGATTTTTAAAAGATCATCAAGTCAAACTCAAGCAACAAACATCAAAGTTCAAACTAGTATCTTTTGATACTTCATTGCCATTGCTTGTGTCTTTTGACACATAAAAAGATCAACTCATTCCTGGTTATCCAAGTCATCATGAATAGGGCTATCCACATCCAAGGAACTCAAAGAGTCTAGGGCTGTCCCAACATAGGGAACCTGCTCATCAAGACAACTATTAGTAGAAGCACAAGTGGTAGAAGCATGTTGCTGCAAGTACTCTTCCATCCTCATTGGAGAGGGAAGCACAAAAGCATCAACCAAGGATGCAGAAGCTCCCACATGAAAAAGACTCGTAGCTAAGTGCATGACATAACCAATTACAATAGTGTAAAAGCATACAGTATTCAGTCATGAAATCAATCCATAACCATAATGGCAAACATGACTCTGCGGCACATCAGACCACATAGTAGCATCCAAGTCAATGCAAGACCGGTAAGTGGCATAAGATCCTGCAATGGTCAAGCTCCAGAAGAAGCCCAAGTATCTATATAACAACATCCAAATCAGTGGCTATAAAGTACATGATAGTAGACAAAGTGCATAGCTGGGTAAGCATCAAGAGCAACTGCTCTCTCACCTGTATGGGCAAAAGCAACCTAACTAGCATAGAAGCTAGGCAACACAAAAGCAACAAAGCCATAACTGCTAAACCCAAGCATTGTCAAGAAGTCCACTGATCAAGGAGTAACCCACAAAGAACCAAGCATCAATGAGCTTAATAACCAACTGCCAAGACAATGGAGCAAGCACTACTCAAACATGTATCTACAAGCCTCGAAACCATATCTCTTTCGTACCGACGCATTAACGCTATCTTTGTAATTTCGGGTGGTCGTCTGACCACGCAGAGAAGCTTTTTATTACTAAAAGAAATAAAAAAGGAACTCCGTATCTATACTACATTATTATTTGAGCTACAGGTTCGGGAAAGTGTCGAACCACCACAGTGCTCCCGAACCTGGCTCCCAAACCAAACCAAAGTGACCATTAATGTCACATGATTAGGAGCAGAATGAAAGGTAAGTGACCATTAATGTCACATGATTGGGAGCAGAATGGAACGTGGTCTCCTTCCACCACCTTCTCTTCTTCTCTCACTCTCACTCTCATTCTCACTTTCACTCTCACTCTCACTCTCACTCTCACTCTCACTTAGGAGGCAGCAAGTGCAAGCAGCAGGAGGCAGGCCAGCAACAAGCGGCAGGAGGTCAGTCTTCTCTCTCTCTCTCTCTCAGCATTTTTGTGTTTTCTCTCTCTCCCTCTCTCTCTCTCTCTCTGGTTGACGTCTGATAGACGTCAGAGAGTCTGTCTCTCTCTGATGTGTGTGCCAGTCACGTCGCAACGTCGAGATGCTCTGACGTGTGTGCCAGTCGCGTCACAGCGTCGAGACGCCAAGAAACACGTCAGAGGGTTGGGCGGGGGTTGGTCTCTGATAGCTTCAGAACGTTTTGGACGGCAGGCCAGAGAGAGAGATTTACGGTGTGTGTGTGTGTGTGTGTGTGTGAGTGAGACACGGTAGAGGTGGTACCTCGTGTCTCACATGTGTCTGCACTGTGTACGTAGGTACTACCTCCGTTCGTTCTATTTTCACTTCATCAGAAACCTGCATTGCGAAAGGGCGCCCTCCCTCTCTCTCTCTCTCTCTCTCTCTGTCCCTCCGTCCTTTGAAGAAAGAAGAAACCGGCGTTGATGTCTGTCTGACAACTTAGAAGCGACCACTCGCCGTTTCCTCAAAAACAAAAGGACCACTGGGTGCCAGTCTCTCCGTTGTCATCCTTTGCTCCTGATACTCTCCATTGCTTCAGGATCCGTCCTTCCCCTCCCGACACTTCCCATTCGATACAGGCACGGTGCACTGTGTCACGTTTAGCTTGGCAAGGATCACTTCTGACCACCTGTGGCATGTGCATCAAGTAAAACGCTCTCTCTCTCTCTCTGACGTCCGTCAGAGAGAGACTCTCTGACGTGTCGTAACACGCCAGAGAGCTCTGGCGTGTTACGACACGTCAGAGAGTCTCTCTCTGACGGACGTCAGAGAGAGAGAGAGAGAGAGAGAGAGAGAGAGAGAGAGAGAGTAAAGCTGTGTTTACTCTCTCTCTATCTGACGTGTCGCGTATATTCATCTGCCATAGTCTTGCTAACTTTAATCATTCAGAAATTTTCAGTTATTGCTACTTTAAAATCATGAAAGAAGACTTCTCACAATGACCATATATTGAATGTACAAACTAAACCAGATGATAGATGTACAAACTAAACACAGCTTTACTCTCTCTCTCTCTCTCTGACGTCCATCAGAGAGAGACTCTCTGACGTGTCGAGTCAGCTCTTCAATGATTATAAAGCGCAATTCTTTTTTTTAGATTATATTGGTTTGAACAAATTAAAGCGATGCAAATTAAATGGACCTTTGCTCTCTCTCTCTGACGTCCGTCAGTCAGAGACTCTCTGACGTGTCTGACGTGTCGCACGTGAGAGAGAGAGAGAGAAGCGCATTTATTGGTTTAGTTTGATGTATTTATTGGTTTAAATAGTTAGTTTAGTTAGTTAATTAGATTGTTGGTTAGTTAATTAGGTTATTGGTTTAAATAGTTAGTTTAGTTAGTTTTGGTTGTTTATTTTAGTTTTGTTAGTTAGTTAGTTTGTTTGTTTTGTTAGTTAATTTAGTTAGTTATTTAGTTAGTTTTGGTTGTATGTTTATTTAGTTAGTTTATTTAGTTTATTTGGTTTTGTTAGTTTATTTAGTTTATTTGGTTTTGTTAGTTAGTTTGGCTAGATTTGTTTAGTTAGTTAGTTATTTAGTTTAGTTAGTTTGTTTAGTTAGTTGATTAGATAAGTTAGTTTGAATTATTTTTGTGTGTTAGTTACTTTGCATTTAGTTTAGGGTTAGTTTATTTTATTTAGTTTACTTGGTTAGTTTAGTTAGTTGTGTTAGTTTAGGGTTAGTTTATTTAGTTAAATATATAGTAAGTTAGTTAGTTAAATAGGTTGTTAGTTAGTTTAATTTATTTAGTTTAGTTAGTTATTTAGTTTACTTGGTTAGTTTAGTTAGTTGTGTTGGTTTAGGGTTAGTTTATTTATTTAGTTAGTTAAATAGGTTGTTAGTTAGTTTGATTAGATTTGTGGTTAGTTGGTTTAGTTAGTGTTGGTTGTTTATTTAGTTTAGTTGTTTTATTTAGTTAGTTATTTAGTTTATTTAGTTCATCTCTGTTCGTCATCTTTGATTGAATCAACAATCCTGTTTAGTTAGTTGTCGAAATTAGTTAGTTTAGTTAGTTGTGTTGGTTTAGGGTTTGTTTATTTAGTTAGTTTAGTTAGTTAAATATAGTAAGTTAGTTAGTTAAATAGGTTGTTAGTTAGTTTGATTAGATTTGTGGTTAGTTGGTTTAGTTAGTTTATTTAGTTAGTTTAGTTAGTTAGTTAAATAAATATAGTAAGTTAGTTAGTTTGGTTAGATTTGTGGTTAGTTAGTTTAGTTAGTTTTGGTTGTTTATTTAGTTTAGTTGTTTTATTTAGTTAGTTATTTAGATTATTTAGTTAATAGTTTAGGTTTAGTTTGTTTATTTTAGTTTTAGTTGAGAGAGAGAGAGAGAGAGAGAGAGAGAGAGAGAGAGAGAGAGAGAGAGAGAGAGAGAGAGAGAGAGAGAGAGAGAGAGAGAGAGAGAGAGAGAGAGAGAGAGAGAGAGAGAGAGAGAGAGAGAGAGAGAGAGAGAGAGAGAGAGAGAGAGAGAGAGGTTGCTTTGCTTGGTATTGTCTAATTTATTGGTATTTTCTAATGTATTTATTGGTTTAAATAGTAAATTAGTTAGTTAATTAGGTTGTTGGTTAGTTAATTAGGTTATTGGTTTAAATAGTTAGTTTTGGTTAGTTTGTTTAGTTAGTTAGTTAGTTTGTTTTGTTAGTTAGTTTGTTTAGTTAGTTGATTAGATAAGTTAGTTTGAATTCTTTTTGTGTGTTAGTTACTTTGCATTTAGTTTAGGGTTAGTTTATTTTATTTAGTTTACTTGGTTAGTTTAGTTAGTTGTGTTAGTTTAGGGTTAGTTTATTTAGTTAAATATATAGTAAGTTAGTTAGTTAAATAGGTTGTTAGTTAGTTTAATTTATTTAGTTTAGTTAGTTATTTAGTTTACTTGGTTAGTTTAGTTAGTTGTGTTAGTTTAGGGTTAGTTTATTTAGTTAGTTAGTTAAATAGGTTGTTAGTTACTTTGGTAAGATTTGTGATTAGTTAGTTTAGGTTGTTTATTTAGTTTTGTTAGTTTTTTCAGTTAGTTATTTAGTTTATTTAGTTATTAAGTTAGTTTTGGTTGTTTGTGGTTATTTGATTTAGTTTGTTTATTTAGTTAGTTGATTAGACTATAACTTACTTTATTTAGTTAGTTTTTTTAATTAGTTAGTTTAGGGTTAGTTTGTTACTTTACATATAGTTTAGGGTTAGTTTATTTAGTTAGTTAGTTAAATAGGTTGTTAGTTAGTTTGATTAGATTTGTGGTTAGTTGGTTTAGTTAGTGTTGGTTGTTTATTTAGTTTAGTTGTTTTATTTAGTTAGTTATTTAGTTTATTTAGTTCATCTCTGTTCGTCATCTTTGATTGAATCAACAATCCTGTTTAGTTAGTTGTCGAAATTAGTTAGTTTAGTTAGTTGTGTTGGTTTAGGGTTTGTTTATTTAGTTAGTTTAGTTAGTTAAATATAGTAAGTTAGTTAGTTAAATAGGTTGTTAGTTAGTTTGATTAGATTTGTGGTTAGTTGGTTTAGTTAGTTTATTTAGTTAGTTTAGTTAGTTAGTTAAATAAATATAGTAAGTTAGTTAGTTTGGTTAGATTTGTGGTTAGTTAGTTTAGTTAGTTTTGGTTGTTTATTTAGTTTAGTTATTTTATTTAGTTAGTTATTTAGATTATTTAGTTAATAGTTTATGTTTAGTTTGTTTATTTTAGTTTTAGTTGAGAGAGAGAGAGAGAGAGAGAGAGAGAGAGAGAGAGAGAGAGAGAGAGAGAGAGAGAGAGAGAGAGAGAGAGAGAGAGAGAGAGGTTGCTTTGCTTGGTATTGTCTAATTTATTGGTATTTTCTAATGTATTTATTGGTTTAAATAGTAAATTAGTTAGTTAATTAGGTTGTTGGTTAGTTAATTAGGTTATTGGTTTAAATAGTTAGTTTTGGTTAGTTTGTTTAGTTAGTTAGTTAGTTAGTTTAGTTAGTTGATTAGATAAGTTAGTTTGAATTATTTTTGTGTGTTAGTTACTTTGCATTTAGTTTAGGATTAGTTTATTTTATTTAGTTTACTTGGTTAGTTTAGTTAGTTGTGTTAGTTCAGGGTTAGTTTATTTAGTTAACTATATAGTAAGTTAGTTAGTTAAATAGGTTGTTAGTTAGTTTAATTTATTTAGTTTAGTTAGTTATTTAGTTTACTTGGTTAGTTTAGTTAGTTGTGTTAGTTTAGGGTTAGTTTATTTAGTTAGTTAGTTAAATAGGTTGTTAGTTACTTTGGTTAGATTTGTGATTAGTTAGTTTAGGTTGTTTATTTAGTTTTGTTAGTTTTTTTAGTTAGTTATTTAGTTTATTTAGTTATTTAGTTAGTTACTTTAACTAGAAACTTAGTTAGTTAAATAGGTTGTTAGTTTTGTTGGTTTACTTTAGTTACTTTAGTTTGGCTGATTAGTTGCTTACCTTACTTGGTTTAGTTTGTTTAGTTCGTAGGTTCTTTAGTTAGTTTATTTAGTTAGTAGTTACGTTAGATTGTGTGTTAGTTGTTTTTTTGTTTTAGTTTATGTATGTGTTAGTTACTTTAGAGAGAGAGAGAGAGAGAGAGAGAGAGAGAGAGAGAGAGAGAGAGAGAGAGAGAGAGAGAGTTTAGTTTTGGTTGTTTGTGGTTAGTTTAGTTAGTTGTGTTAGTTTAGGGTTAGTTTATTTAGTTAAATATATAGTAAGTTAGTTAGTTAAATAGGTTGTTAGTTAGTTTAATTTATTTAGTTTAGTTAGTTATTTAGTTTACTTGGTTAGTTTAGTTAGTTGTGTTAGTTTAGGGTTAGTTTATTTAGTTAGTTAGTTAAATAGGTTATTAGTTACTTTGGTTAGATTTGTGATTAGTTAGTTTAGGTTGTTTATTTAGTTTTGTTAGTTTTTTTAGTTAGTTATTTAGTTTATTTAGTTATTTAGTTAGTTTTGGTTGTTTGTGGTTATTTGATTTAGTTTGTTTATTTAGTTAGTTGATTAGACTATAACTTAATTTATTTAGTTAGTTTTTTTAATTAGTTAGTTTAGGGTTAGTTTGTTTTTTTATTTTAGTTTATATATGTGTTATGGGTTAGTTACTTAGTAGATTTTACCTTAGATTAGTTGCTTAGTTACTTTAGAAGATTGTGTCTTAGTTTAGGGTTAGTTTGTTTTTTTGTTTTAGTTTATATATGTGTTATGGGTTAGTTACTTTAACTAGAAACTTAGTTAGTTAAATAGGTTGTTAGTTTTGTTGGTTTACTTTAGTTACTTTAGTTTGGCTGATTAGTTGCTTACCTTACTTGGTTTAGTTTGTTTAGTTCGTAGGTTCTTTAGTTAGTTTATTTAGTTAGTAGTTACGTTAGATTGTGTGTTAGTTTGTTTTTTTGTTTTAGTTTATATATGTGTTAGTTACTTTAGAGAGAGAGAGAGAGAGAGAGTTTAGTTTTGGTTGTTTGTGGTTAGTTAGTTCAGTCAGTTTATGTAGTTATTTTATTTAGTTATTTTTGGTTGTTTAGTTGGTTTAGTTAGTGTATTTAGTTATTTAGTTAGTTTTGGTAATTTACTAAATAGGAAGTTACTTTAGATATAGTTTAGAGTTAATTTACTTTTTTGTTTGTTTATATATGTGTTAGTTACTTGAGAGAGAGAGAGAGAGAGAGAGAGAGAGAGAGAGAGAGAGAGAGAGAGAGGTTTGCTTGGTATGGTTTAATTTATTGGTATTTTGGTTTATTTTCTCTCTCTCTCTCTCTCTCTCTCTCTCTCTCTCTCTCTCTCTCTCTCTCTCTCTCTCTTTCAGGTTGTAAATTTGTTTTGATATATTTATTGGTTGTTAGTTAAATAGGTTGTTAATTAGTTTGGTTAGATTTGTGGTTAGTTAGTTTAGTTAGTTTTGGTTGTTTATTTAGTTTTGTTAGTTAGTTTAGTTAGTTATTTAGATTAGTTAGTTTTAGACTATAACTTAGTTACTTTATTTAGTTAGTTAGTTTATTTAGTTAATAGTTACTTTAGATTGAGTGTTAGTTACTTTAGATATAGTTTAGGGTTAGTAAGGTAGTAGTTACTTTAGATATAGTTTAGGGTTAGTAAGGTAGTAGTTACTTTAGATATAGTTTAGAGTTAATTTGCTTTTTTGTTTTAGTTTATGTATGTGTTAGTTACTTGAGAGAGAGAGAGAGAGAGTGAGTGTTAGTTACTTGAGAGTGAGTGAGAGAGAGAGAGAGTGAGTGAGTGAGAGAGTAAGTTAGTTAGTTAAATAGGTTGTTAGTTACTTTGGTTAGATTTGTGATTAGTTAGTTTAGGTTGTTTATTTAGTTTTGTTAGTTTTTTTAGTTAGTTATTTAGTTTATTTAGTTATTTAGTTAGTTTTGGTTGTTTGTGGTTATTTGATTTAGTTTGTTTATTTAGTTAGTTGATTAGACTATAACTTACTTTATTTAGTTAGTTTTTTTAATTAGTCAGTTTAGGGTTAGTTTGTTACTTTACATATAGTTTAGGGTTAGTTTGTTTTTTTATTTTAGTTTATATATGTGTTATGGGTTAGTTACTTAGTAGATTTTACCTTAGATTAGTTGCTTAGTTACTTTAGAAGATTGTGTCTTAGTTTAGGGTTAGTTTGTTTTTTTGTTTTAGTTTATATATGTGTTATGGGTTAGTTACTTTAGTTTGGCTGATTAGTTGCTTACCTTACTTGGTTTAGTTTGTTTAGTTCGTAGGTTACTTTAGTTTAGAGGTTGGTTACTTAGTGCATTGGTTGGTTGGTTAGGTGTATAGAGAGGGCGAGTTAAACTTTGGTAGTATAAGACACGGTGGTTTTTGCTGTTTTAAAATTTTAAGAATATTTTATATATCCCTCAAGGCTAACACGTCTTTTTGTCCAGTATGGAGGCTTCTACAGCAAACAAGAATATGTCTGTAGAAGATATTATACAGTGCACTTCTAACGTGCAAATGAATGCACGCAAAATAAAGGAGGCCACAAGGAAAAAGGCTGTTTGTCGTGCATTTAAGCATATTGCAGGGCATGATAGTTCCGTTGGTTCCTTAAGGTTTATTCGTCGCCTGGATGGGATTGAAAAGCAAGTGAAGACACTATTTCGACGTCAAAAAGCTTCGATTTCAATTTCTGAGAACATTGGTGACCGACTACAGAGGATTGAGAGACTGTTGGACGAGAAATATGAAGGGCACCTTGCTGATGCAGTAACTATACAGGGCGAGTTAGAAGAGATCAAGGGTTATATAGGTGACATTTATGAGCATATTCAGAAAAATTGGTGCCCGCGTGCTGGATCTTTGAACGATCAAGAAGAGAAGCTGAAAGATATTCTTGATAGTACAGGTCGTATAGAGGATGGAGTATGTGAGCTGATTGCACACAAGAACGAGAGCTTAGTTGCACCGGAGAACATTGCTCTTGATGTGCAACTTACTTCTTTGAAAGTTTATTTGAATAGATTTTCAGCAATGTTAACGCAAATGAATCGCCGTGCAGGCTCATCTTCTGGCACTGGAGATCATGGCCCTTGATATGCACTAGAGAACGTTGCATCTTTGAATAGTGGTTCACAATAGGTTTTTGGCAATGTTAACCAGTGCTTCTTTGTCGTGGTTTGCTTGGTATATGTAATTCTTGCAAGACTTCTTAAATGAATTGTTTGATGAAAATCTTCATTTTGAAACACATCGTACGTGTCTTGCAAATTATAAAACTACTTTTAATCCATTTTAATAGTTCGTCTTTCTCTCTGTTTCTCTATGTTTCTCTCTTGATTACTGAGCAATTTTGCTAATGAACTTTTGTAACTTAGATTGGACTAGATACATAGAATGATTGTAGCTTTGATATGTTGCGACATTTTGTATAGTTTGCCTTCCTCGCTCCTCTCTCTTTGTGTCTCTCTCTCTGCGAATGTGAGTTGGTAAGGTATTGTGTGTCCTATGGGATTGACACCAATAAGTATTTCAAGATTGGGGACACCTTTCTATATAGGAGATGTTATTTTCTCTCAAGATTGTGCTGATGTATGTGAATGAAGATCGACATGGCATGGCCTTTAGACAATGTATGGTTGGTACTTGGTGAGCGTCATGTGTGCATGATAGCACTCATGTGTAACGTACATATATTCTTTCATGCATTTAGGGTTTGTGGTTGCGAATGTGAGTTGGTAAGTTATTGTGTGTCCTATGGGATTTACACCAATGAGTATTTCGAGACTGGGGATATCTTTCTGTATAGGACATGTTCTTTTCTCTCAAGATAGTGAAGATGTACATGATTGAAGATTCATTGGCAGGGCCTTTAGGCAATGTGTGGTTGGAACTTGGTGAGTGCCATGTGTGCATGATAGTACTCATTGTGTGGTTGGAACTTGGTGAGTGCCATGTGTGCATGATAGTACTCATGTGTAGCGTACATATATTCTTTCACGCATTTAGGTTTTGTGTTTGCGAATGTGAGTTGGTAAGTTATTGTGTGTCGTGTGGGATTGGCACCAATCAGTATTTCGAGATTGGGGATACCTTTATGTATAGGAACATGTTCTTTACTCTCAAGAAGGTTGTGAATGTGTCTATCACTTATGTCTTGACGTTTGGTGTAGCCATGGAACAAAGCGAAGCCATAGGAGATATTCCCGACGTAGTGCTTTCGACTCCATTGAATGTAGTGGATTCAGTTGAAATAAACAAAATGGCAACAACATCATCTCTTCGGCGCTTGCCAGCTTGGGTTCATTCGCATGGGTATGGAAGATAGTTTTGTTAATTGTGATTGCGTCAAAGTGCTACTATTTATATTTTTGAAGATGATTGTTTATATGTTTCATTATAGCCAACGTATGAGCTCTAATAGAATGAATGTGCGAAAAATGAAAGAGGTGGCAAGGGGACAAGAGATACATGTTGCTAAATGTACAAGAGCTGCAAAGATTCGAAGAAACACAAGGGCTACTTCGGGTGCTTCGGACTTTAAAAAAATTGAGGCCAAGATGAATGAGTTGATGGAAATGCAGACGAGTTTATGTACGCGTGTTGATAGTGCGCTTGCCATGTACTCAATGGAGTTACATGAACATGCTAAAGGTCTGTATGGTGTTGTTAGCGAGACCAAACACACGCAGGGTGTTCTCCAGCAAGTGTCGACTGATCTGGGTGGTGAAGTAAGGGCACTTTCAGCAATTATTTCTGAGACAAGCAGATTAATGAATCTGCTGGTGAACGATATGTGGGCTTCCGTTTGGGGGCTTGGAGATGACCATGAACCTGTGATCTGCCAGAGGGGTTGTCGGTTTCCGTTCTTGCAGTTTCAAATGAATGTTAGTAGGTTTAATGCTTTGTTGCAACAATTGAGCCGTCAGATGAACGGTCGCATCTAAGGAGACTATGTATATACAAAAATTGCTTAGGGTGGAACTTATAGGTTTAGATTGTGTTGCGTATTTTAAAGTGCATGGGCTAGCACTTTTTATGATAATATTTGCTTCTTTTTTGTAAAGCCTACATGGAAAGTGCTAAGATGTGTAACACTTTTGATATAACAAAGCGTATTTGAGTAAAATGTATTGAGTATGTATGACGTGATGTCTCTTTCTTGATATTTACATGGAGCAGATTTGATACTCCAATGATGGTTGGTATATTTAGATTTGATATATTGTGTACATCGAATGTACGCAATACATTTAGTTTAGAAATCAAACCATGCCTTTGATAAAATGTATTGATAGTCGTTTCTGCAGTTGCATGTTTACTTTGTTTTGTTAATTACCAAGGTTACTTCTATCTTAGCAACCAGGCTCTCTCTCTCTCTCTCTTTAATGGGCTGGTGTAGCGTCTTTTTAGACAGATACATTGACTGGGTTGTAGTGGTTTTGTGTCTTGATATTTACATGGAGCAGATTTGATACTCCAATGATGGTTGGTATATTTAGATTTGATATATTGTGTACATCGAATGTACGCAATACATTTAGTTTAGAAATCAAACCATGCCTTTGATAAAATGTATTGATAGTCGTTTCTGCAGTTGCATGTTTACTTTCTTTTGTTAATTACCAAGGTTACTTCTATCTTAGCAACCAGGCTCTCTCTCTCTCTCTCTCTCTCTAATGGGCTGGTGTAGCGTCTTTTAAGACAGATACATTGACTGGGTTGTAGTGGTTTTGTGTCTTGATATTTAATCTTAAATTTAAATGTGTGCATATGTTGATAATAGGTTTTGTGGCCAAGTGATCAATATGGGGTGTTCGCATCGAGCAACTGGGAGAGACTATGTGTTGCGTGTTCGTAGGGACATGCTTACTTCCACGAGGTATGAGCGACGGCAGGTTGCTAGACCCAGGGCTCGGAAAGGGATTTTAGATCGTGGTAGATCCATTCAAAGAGACATTGAAAACGATTCGTTCCATGAGGAGATTCTAAATGGTCATTGTGAACTAGGCCAACCACAGTTTGGTATAGATGTGGCTAATGTTTTGCCATCACCGGATAGAACCATTAGGGGATTTCAAGCCCAGCGACAGTTTGGTGTGGATTTGACGAATGCTTTGCCATTAGTGGGTGGTTGCAATGGTCTTAATCATGTGACTTTTGAGTCACATGTTAATAATGCTTCAATGTCTATATGCCAACATGGGGGAAATCTTAGCGGAGTCGTTTGTGAGAGTGTGTCTCACCGTGTTGAATTTGTAAATGGGGATAATGAGCCAGTTGAACAGCATGTTGGTTTAGATTTTGGAAATCACCACAATGTGGAAAATTCCGTGGCTAATGAGTCACGTGTTCATAATATTGCTGTTTTTGATCCCCAAAGTGGTGGATTGTGCTCCATTTTAAATGCTTTGCCTACAACGGATGTTCACTCGGCAATGTCAATACTACTATTTCAAGAGCCGGATGTGCATTCCATGGGGAGTCTTTGTATGATGTGTGAAAGGTGTTCAGCTAAGTTGTGGAGATGCGAGACTCGGGTTCAAGGGTCGATTTTGTTTGGAAGACACTGTTGTCGAAATGGAAAAGTAATGTTGCCGCCATTGCAACATCCACCGCAGCCATTGCATGATTTGTTGCATGGCATGCACCCTCAGAGTAGGATATTTAAAAACAACATACGAGCATACAACAGCGCTCTTGCATTTGTATCACTCGGAGCTAATGTTGATGAGCTACCCGTTATCGGGAATGGTTACACCTTTAGAGTGCATGGCTCTGTTTATCACCGTATAGGTACTTTGCTTCCTGATGTGCAGCGTCAAGAAAGGCCAAGATTTGCACAACTGTATGTTTATGATACCGAGCATGAGTTGCTTAATAGATTGGGGGTTATGCATGATTTATTACCAAACTTGCTAGGGGAGCTTCAATGTATGATGCATCGACACAACATATATGCACGTGCTTTTAGGTCAGTGGGTTTGCAATTGCAAAATAACCCCGTGCAGGAACTAAGAATGAGTATTTTTGGTATTCAAAGAACCAGTAAACAATACTCTGCTCCTGCAGCAACTGAGGTTGCAGCTATCATGCCAGGGCAGGGTGATGAGGGTACTCTTGATCGTCGGGATATTCATGTTTACACTCGGGGTGGTCGATGTGTTGCTATTTCAAACTTGCATAGGGCATATATGCCAATATATGTCCTCCTTTTTCCTATGGGGGATGATGGTTGGCATGTAAAGGTTCCCTACAGTAATGTTAGTGTTCCTGTTAACATATATGAATTGTCCAATAAAAATTGTGTTACCCAGATGCAGTTTTATGCATTTCGTCTTCAAGTGCGTGAAGATACTGAGGTATGCATATTGGGTGCTGGTCGACTATTGCAGCAATTTATTGTTGATGCTTATTGTAGTATAGAGCAATGCAAGTTAACTTGGTGTCGCCAGAATCAATCAGTGTTACGATCGGAGGCCTATAAAGGCTTGGCAGACATGGTGGGGGCAAACGATGATGGGACAATGCCGATTGTTGGTGCCTTTGTTGGCAAGAGGATAGTTTTACCGTCGTCATTCACAGGTGGACCAAGGCACATGTATCAATTATATCAGGATGCCATGGCTATAGTGCGATGTAAGGGAAAACCTGACCTTTTTATAACAATGACATGCAATCCAAAGTGGTTGGAGATTACTAATGCTTTATTGCCTGGGCAAAGTGCTTATGATCGTCCGAATTTGACTGCTCGCGTGTTTCATAAAAAGCATGCTGATTTGATGTGTATGTTGTTGCGGAAGGATCTATTTGGAAAGGTTGCTGGCTATGTTACTGTGATTGAATTCCAAAAGAGGGGGCTACCACATTCTCATACTTTGCTAATTTTAGAGTCGTCTTTCAAGCCTTCTAAAGCATGTCACTACGATAGACTGGTTTGTGCTGAGTTACCCAATAGAGTTAAGTTTCCAGCCTTATTTGAGACAATTTCAAAGTGTAACATTCATGGCCCCTGCGGAGGATTGAACCCCAAGAGTCCCTGTATGGACAAGGGTAGATGTACTAAAGATTACCCACGAAAATTAGTGGGCACGACGACAGTTGATAGTTCTGGCTATCCCGTTTATCGAAGACGAGATGATGGAAACTCTGTGATCATAAATGGTAATGTCATTGATAATCGATGGATTGTTCCATATAATCCATTCTTGAGTAAAACATACAATGCACACATAAATGTAGAGGTTTGCTCGACAATTGCGGCTGTGAAGTATTTGTATAAGTATGTGTACAAGGGGCATGATCGTGCAACCGTCAAAATTTTCTGTTGGGGTTGATTCAATCCGGAATGGTGGCGATGCTCACGAGGTGGACAAGATACAAAGTTATTTGGATGCACGATATGTTTCTGCCTCTGAGGCATGTTGGCGGATCTATGATTATGCATTGCACGATGAAAAGCCTGATATATAGCGTCTGCAGGTACACTTACCTGGTGAGAACTATGTGGTGTTTCGGGATACAGATAGTATACCAGATGTTGTGCAGAATGAAGACCTCCAGAAAACTACTCTTACTGAATGGTTTGTGTGCAACCGCATTCATCCAGAGGCTAGGACTATTCGTTATCAAGACTTTCCAGTGTATTGGGTATGGAATGCACGACATAAGATGTGGACTAGAAGGAAGCGTGGGAATACATGTGGTCGGATGTATTTTGTGGCGCCTACCTGTGGTGAGCTCTACTATTTGCGGATGCTTTTAATAGAGTGTCGGGGATGTACTTCTTTTGAAGATTTGCGTACTGTTGATAGCGTGATCTGTGATACTTTTAGGGATGCTTGCATTGCAAGGGGCATGTTGGAGAGCGATGATGAATATGTTGTGTGCTTAGAGGAAGCTGCCTCTGTGCAAACTGGTGCTAAACTCCAAACTTTATTTGTTGCAATTTTGGTCTTTTGTGAGCCAGCTCGGCCTGGCCATCTATGGGAAAGATTTATGGTGCCAATGGTAGAGGATATCATGTATAGATTGCAGTTACAGCACGTGCATGCCTCTCTTGGTGTTCTGCAGCATGAGGCATCTAACATGGCTTTGTTGCATCTACAAGACCTTTTACGTCATGTAGGACGAAGACTTTGTGATTTTGATGGGTTGCCTGAACCTCATCAACCAAAATCACAACTGCATGCTAACCCTCTTTTGCAAGATGAATATGCATACAACATATCAGAACAACATAGGGTTTCTGAATCCATGGAGGGAATGTTGAATGAAGGACAAAGAATTACCTTCGGTGCAGTCATGGAAGCTGTTGATACAGATACTGGGGATGTATTCTTTTTGGATGGTCCTGGTGGGTCTGGAAAGACTTTCCTATACAAATGTTTGCTTGCGAAGGTACGCAGTGGTGGTCGCATAGCATTGGCAATAGCATCATGTGGCATTGCTGCCTTGCTTTTGCCAGGTGGTCGTACAGCTCACTCGCGGTTTAAAATTCCAGTAGAATTAAATAATCGATCCACTTGCAATATTCCTGTTCAAAGTGACCTTGCTCGGTTATTGAGACAAACAAGCCTTATTTTGTGGGATGAGGCTCCTGTGACCCATCGACATGCCTTCGAAGCGGTTGATAGAACTCTAAGAGATGTTATGAGCTGTGATAAGCCATTTGGTGGAAAAGTTGTTCTGTTTGGGGGAGATTTTAGACAAGTCTTGCCTGTTGTGGTAAAGGGAACACGTGAGGATATTGTTAATACTGCATTGTGTTACTCTGATTTGTGGCGTTACATAAGGGTGCTAAGGCTATCTGGCAATATGCGAGTGTCGACAGCTGGTAGTGTGGTGGACAATGGGTTCATCTATTGGATTCAAGGAATAGGGGATGGAGTGGGTGTTACCGAAAGTTGTGATAAGTTGTGTGTCCCACCTGACATGATATTAAAAGGGCACTCTATCGAAACACTGATTGATAGTGTCTACAGTGACGTGTCCAATGTGGGTGACTACACGTCGTATTTTAGTGAGCGAGCTATACTTGCCTCGCGGAATACAGAGGTGGCTACTTTAAATGATCGTGCATTGCAACTAATGCCAGGGGAGGTTAGACAGTATTATAGTGCAGATTCAATTGCAGAGACCGACGACTCATTTTTGTACTCTGTTGAGTATTTAAATACATTAGACCTTGGAGGTGGATTTCCTCCTCATTTATTGCTGCTGAAGATAAATGCACCTATTATTCTTCTTAGAAACCTAAATCCAGGAAGGGGTATGTGTAATGGTACGCGATTGATATGTAGAGCTTTCAATAGGAAAGTGATAGATGCTCAGATAATAACAGGGGCAAATGTGGGCGAACGAGTTTTTATTCCCCGTATTACTTTTGTTTCGAATGCTACACATTTTCCATTTACTATGAAGCGGAGACAATTTCCCATCCGGTTGGCATTCGCTATGACAATCAACAAGTCACAGGGGCAGACTTTGTTCATTGTTGGGCTTTATCTAAAGGCACCAGTATTTACACATGGTCAACTGTATGTTGCATTTTCAAGGGTAAAATCTTCGCATGGTGTGAAAGTGCTATTGGGTGAAGAGGATGGGGGTATGACCACAAACATTGTATACAAGGATGTTCTCCGAAAGGTGCAGTAATGTGCATTACTTTCTTTGCGGAGATGTAGTTATTGACGACCATGTAGGGACATTGGTTTTTGCATATATATGACCATGCAGGGACGTTGGTTTTACATATGTGTGAATTGCTCTCTATGCCCTGTTTGGTTGGCATATACTCTTGGAAGTATAATTTTTTTATATTTCACTGTTCATTTAACTTTTGCAGATGCCTACCCTAGAGTGGCACTATTACCCAGCTTCTGACTATCAAAAGGAGCTGCAATGCACATTACTCACTATAGCTCCTGATAATATCATAAGAAGGACACTTGCAAGGGTCATCGAGCGTTTATATGATGATGTTAATATCGACATCAAGCTCCCAGTTTTTATTGAAGTTGTACATTGTGGATACACGCAATGTTTTCGGGTGCATATGTACGAGGTTGACCATAAGAAGAGATTTCAACGCTCCCATACAGATAAGATACCGAGGCATTGGTTTAAGTATGGGTTCAAAGATTTGGGTTGTTTTGTGACACTGCATCAACGTTTGTCAGTACCTACGGAGTGGTTCACAAATGTTTGACCAGGTATTATTATTATTGGGATGGAATGATCTTTGTTAGTTATTCCATGTACTTATATTGTGATTTTTGTTCTAATGCAGGTGGTGAAGAGCGAGGTAGGACCGTTGCATCGCCCATGCGATTATCAATGGAAACTGTGGAATCGTTCCATGCTTCACCTTCACATATTTTGCTCAAGGAGGAGGATTTTGTTAATGATTCCTCGAAGAAAAGGAAGATTTCTTTCCATTAGGCGTCTTTGAGACATTGTCTTTTTTTGTAGGCATCGGCCATTTGCCTATGGTACTTGGAAATACGTCGGTGCCTTATGCTTGGTCTTTGTGGCTTCATTTTGACTAGGTCTCTTATAGAAATTATTTTTGTGGTGCTTGGTCTCTGCCTCAATTATGACCCGCTTTAGTGTAACATTGTTATTCCACGTACTTACTTATACTGTTGCATTGCCGATGTGATTACCAATGGAAACTATGGAAGCATTCCCGGCTTCACTTCTTATGTTTTTCTCAACGAGGAAGATTTTGTTAATGATTAGTCAAAAAGCTTTGTTTCTATTAGGCATCTTCGAGACACTGTCTTTTTTTGTTGGCATCGGCCATTTGCCTATGGTGCTTAAAAACATTTGCGTACGCTTTAGTATAACATTGTTATTCCACGTACTTACTTATATCGTTGCATTGCCGATGTGATTACCAATGGAAACTATGGAAGCATTCCCGGCTTCGCCTTCTTATGTTTTTCTCAACAAGGAAGATTTTGTTAATGATTAGTCAAAAAGCTTTGTTTCTATTAGGCATCTTCGAGACACTGTCTTTTTTTGTTGGCATCGGCCATTTGCCTATGGTGCTTAAAAACATTTGCGTACGCTTTAGTATAACATTGTTATTCCACGTACTTACTTATACCGTTGCATTGCCGATGTGATTACCAATGGAAACTATGGAAGCATTCCCGGCTTCGCCTTCTCATGTTTTTCTCAACGAGGAAGATTTTGTTAATGATTAGTCAAAAAGCTTTGTTTCTATTAGGCATCTTCGAGACACTATCTTTTTTTGTTGGCATTGGCCATTTGCCTATGGTGCTTAAAAACACTTGCGTACCTTATACTTGGCCTTTGTGGCTTCGTTTTTCAGTATTGTGCTGTTGTTTCTAATTATCGCATGTGCAAGCATATAATTTCTTACATTTATGTCGAGAGGAATGTTTGTAGGTATGGTGCATGTGTGTGTGTGTGAGACATAGAGAGGGTGCTTAGAGAGAATTGGACAGAGAGAGAGAGAGTGTGTGTGTGTGTGTGTGATTGAGTGAGTGAGTGAGTGTGGATACAGAGGGGGGAGGTGTAAATGGAATCAAAGATAGAGGGGTTGTGAGTAGAGGAGAGTAAAGTATGTGATGTTTTTGTGATAGCATTTCCCACTATGCGATAGCGAAGTGAAGCTGCCGTGCGATAGCATGGCAGCTTCACTTCCCTCGCACCCCGCTTCGCGGCAAGCGGGATAGCGTTCCTTGCGCGGAACGCTACTAGTATTAAAAGTAAAAAGACATTTACAAACGTTGTGGACCCCCGTTACAGTAGGTCCACCAGCCTACGACTGATTGGGATTAACCCACCCAAGCAAAAAACATTGCAGTAGCTATAGTCTAGTTATCCGTATATGCTCTCATATCATATGTGCTGCTGCTGTGAACTCTTCTTCATAGTGTCTTCTTCCGCCTTTGATCCTTAGGTGCTGGAAGGGCTCTCTCTCTCTCTCTCTCTCTCTCTCTCTTTTTCATAGTGTCTTCTTCCGCCTTTGATCCTTAGGTGTTGGAAGCTCTCTCTCTCTCTCTCTCTCTCTCTCTCTCTCTCTCTCTCTCTCATTTTGTCTAGCGCCAACAACTTTTCAAGAGCTGTTTGAACTTCGGCACACAAAAGTTTTCTTGACCCATTTAACGTCAAAAAGGAAGATTTCCTAACTTCTGATGTGATCATTGATCACCCATCTATTGGCAAAAGGAAGATTTCCTAACTTCTGACGTGATCACCCATCTTTAGGCTTTAACCAATCACATTAGTTGGTTTTAAAACTCTTCATCAAGACTAACTTGAATCTCACCCCATTCTTTGGAAATCCACTCGGAAAAAAGACACCAAACACCTCTTTTCCATGAACATTACTCTCACACCCAACTCTCACTAGAGGCCTAGACTTTGTGGGATTCTTGGAAGTAAAGCAATCATAATGTGGCATGCTCTTATTGCCTCTTTGTGCATGAGCTTTATTAGTACACATGTCTTGATCCATTGTCCACGAAAAGTTACTAATAATTGAGCGAGGAGTTGATTTTTCAAACCTCTTAACTTCTCTATTCTAACTATTAAGGTCATCGAAGGTTTAAGGAAAAAGCGCTCTCCCTTTTGCTACAATAACTCTAAGGTGAAGACAAAAACAAAGCAAGGTTCTATACTTGCCTTTTAAGTATGGTTAACAAAGAGGAAGAGAGAATGAGCAAGCATGACGTGCTACAATCTCTAAATCAAAAGCAAATGCCAAGAACTGGTTATGTCCTTACAATAAATATAAATGTATGTTTGTATGTATTTTTTGTATGTATGTATGTGCGTATGTTTATATGTGTGTACGTCTGTACGTATATTTTGTATGTATGTATGTGTGTGTGTTTGTATGTATTTTTTGAATGTATGTATGTGTGTATGTATGTGGAGAGAGAGTAGGTTATTTCTTTTTTGGCCAGACCAAAAAAACATGGTAGAAGGTGAAGAAGAAAAAGAAGAAAGGAGATGAGTATAAAGAGATAGAGGATGAGGAACAAAATGAGCAAATGGAGCAGATCTAGATAAAAACACAATAGTTGAGATCTCCATAGATAGTCTCTAATGGACTATTGAATTGTCTAGGCATAAAAACTACAATAGCTACATAGCTTGAGATGGCTATGGCTAACTAGAAAGACCTCAAAATAGTAGCAAAGGTGATAATGATAAGGTAGCAACAAAATGCATGAGATGGAGTCATGTGCTAGTGAAGTGTGGATAAGTGGTATCAAAAAGTGGTGTCATTGGCACCACTTTCCAAGTGGTTTGTGGAGGTGAGTTTCAAGACTATAAAAGAGAGAAAAACTTTAGAAAAGTGAAACATTAAATATCCATGTTTTTTTTCTAGTGTTAACACACACACACACACACACACACACACACACACACACATCACCTTGTTTATGGTATCATTATGTTTGTGGCATCATCCTCTCTCTCTCTCTCTCTCTCTCTCTCTCTCTCTCTCTCTCTCTATGGAACCTTCCATGCATGTATTGCAAGTGTTTAGTCCCACCACAATGGATGTTCAGCCCTTCTCACATCTTCATCTAGCTACATGCTTCTATCTTGAAGGTGAAGCTCATTGTGATGATATAGCACATAGTCAAACTCTTCCAACACATATGGAAGTAAGTGGCTCAAGTGGAAACAACAAAGAAGATATGGGAGCCATATGAAATTATTGAGCTAAAAGGTAGCGGGATCATTGCCAAAGAAAAAAGAATAGGATTACTCAACCATGATATGTTGATTACAGGAGGAAGAAGAGAATATATATAGTTGTGGCAAATTGTTGTGTCCACGACAATGGGTCAGCGACAAACTCAGAGCATCGATACAGAGACTTAGAAAGATATTTCCAAGGATCTCTTGCAACATCCTAAATTGAGGGATTTGTAGCCTCCAATATCGCAATATGATGAAGAATTCATGCCCAACATCAGTAGAACATTGTTACAAGTGAAAAGGCTTAGATCAAAGAATGAACTTTTCTTAGATCAATGTGTTTGTCCTTGGTTAATAATGGTGAAAATAGTATAAAGAAACCAATCAGCATGGCAAAGGCTACAAAATATATTAGTGCCCACAAAATAAATTTAATTGTAGCAAGTTCTCAATTACAATTCGAAGATGATGGAGTATTGCCCTTGGAAGATAGCCACCCCTAAATCACATTATCACAAATGATATCAAACTTGGCATTGTTTTTACTTTTTGGACAATAGAGACGAGTGTATTCCCAAACCAAAAAGATGTTTGTTGTAAGTGGTTTGGGAGGTGTGTGGTTGTCACACATATAGTCCACTTGCTCAATGAGTCTTAAGTAGTGATCATTTTCACATCTTCTTATTCTCTTTCTATGACTTTATATTGGTTGGAGCCTTATCTACACTTCATGTTTTCTTCTTCAAAATGCAAATTTTACCTGTATATAAAAATCACATAATTGAAGTTCAAATATTTGATCATATATAGTGATGTTCTCCTTCTTAATCCAAAAAACCCTTTCCATGTTCAAAGTTGTTTTCCCCTTATTCATACTATAGTTTCTCATTTTCAAATTTGTACTTTTCATGTCTATTCATTACCATTACTAGTACTTCATTTTCTCTTTCCTTGTTATGGTTCAAAGCATTTTGTTATTATATAAAAGCACTTCAACATCTTGCACAAAGCGTGATTTCTTTCATTCAGACATCACTTTCTCCTATTTAAACACTTCCTCTTTTTCAAAAAGCATATTTTCTTCTTTGTGAATAGTTTTTTCATGTCCTTTCATATCAAGCACACATAGAAATGAACTTGTTTTTATCAATAAACACTTCGTGGTATGTAATGCAAAGATCTTGTTTAGAAAAAAAAGCGCTTAGTACTCATAAACCACATTTCCCCCATGCCTTGTGTGAGCGCTCCACAAAGCATGTATTTAATATTTTATTCATCTCCAAGCTAAAAAATAGCCCAATTTTACAATTAGCATGCTTTAGCTTTTGTGTTTGCTTTTGTCCAAATAAAGAATAAAGTGGTTGGGCAGCCCAAGAGTCACGTAGTGCCCAAATACAATGTCCAATAATGAATATCTAAACCGTGCGTCCATGCGCGTACAAAATAATAAATATATGTCAAGCGCTTCAATAAATAAGCATGCCTAAATAAATATTAGCGCCACGCCTGAGACGCGCATCCATAAAAAATAATAATTTCTTCTAAATAACTTGAATACACAATATCACCCAGTGCTTCCTAGCGCCTGCTCTACACATCAACTGAAGCATTCACAATTGTTAGAAAATAATAAAATTAAACTGATAAAAGTAAATACCTAGCAGTCTTCAACTACAAAATAAATAAATAGGTTGGAACTTTGTCCTAACCTTAATTTAATATGAGTGCGCACTCTAAACTCATAAGTGTCCAATAACTTAAATATGTATTTTGCACAATCACCTGCTATGGAATCACCCACTTGTACATTAAATTAACGTGATGCCCGAGAAGGACAGGCGTCCTCGTCAACTTTTCGCACAAAGAATCCACCTTGTTTACGAGCCCCAGAAAATAAATATAGTTTTACGGAATCCACCGCAAAAACTTCACGGAATCCACCGTGGTTTCATAGAATCCACCATAGAATATGCATGCTGGCATCATACCCCCGGGGTGGGATAGCAATTGTTCTCAATTGCTATTAGCTCAATGTGGAGCAAGCAGTGAGGGGTAAGCACTTAGGTCATGACCGTGCATCCATTAGGCCTCTTCAACAGGATGATTTTTAAACTTTACCCAATATCTTGAATATCTACGGCCAGTTCTAGTGGTCATATAATCAATGTCTAAAATGGTTTCGAGTTCAAGGATTTCAGTTTCTTCTTCTAACAAAGGAGGATTTTCATAGACAGGATGGACAGGTAATTGACCTTTGAACGGTCGTAACAAATTGATATGAAAAGTATTGTGGATTTGCCAGTGTTGGGATAGTTCTAATTTAAAGGCATTGTCATTGATTTTGTGAATGATTTTGAAAGGTCCATAAAATCTAGGAGCTAACTTTACAACAGGGTGTTTCTCAACACGTTGTAGTCTTTTCTTTTCAATTCCTAACGAAACATAATCATCAACTGTGAAATTCATAGCTTTTCTTTTCTTGTTAGCTTGTTTTGTGTATGATTGCTGGGCTTTCGCAATCATGTCTTTGACTTCAGCAAAAATAGTAGCATGCATATCGGCAATATCATCAGCAGCTTTAACTTTGTTTGACAATGAAGTAATAGGTGTAGGCAATCTATATCCATAAATGATTTCAAAAGGTACTTTCCGTGTAGTTGCATGTGGGGTGTTATTGTATGCAAACTGAAGTAAATGCAAGTGTGTATCCCATGTTTGTGGTTTTGAAATTGTGTATGCACGCAAAAGATCCAAAATTGTATTGTTTATAGCTTCTGTTTGCCCATTTGTTTCAGGATGAAATGTAGATGAAAAATCAATCTTTGTTCCTAAATTAGCAAACAAAGTAGTCCAAAAATTATTGCAGAATCTAGAATTACGATAAAAAATAATAACTTTTGGCAAACCATGGTTAGTGAAAACAGTTTTCAGAAACAATTGAGCAGCTTGAGATGTAGTTAATGTTTTCTTGCATGGAATGAAATATGCTTGTTTGCCAAATCGATCTACAATAGTCCAAATCATATCATGATTAGCTTGAGTGTTAGGCAAACCAGTAATAAAATTCGTTGAAATATGTTCCCATGGTCGTTTTGGAATTGGTAAGGCATTAACAAACCATATTGGTTACCATGGTGTCGCTTAACTCTTTGACAAATTAAATATTCAGATGCAAAGTTAGAAACATCAGATTCCATCTGTAGCTAGTAAAAATCTTCAACCAATAAGTGGAAATAATGCCTCTATGGCCTTGATATGGGGGACAATGAATTTCGTGCAATACAAATGATCTAAACGGAACAGTTACACATAACCTTTTCTCATAAAACGTAAATCCATCGGCATAAGACAATAAGTCAATTGGAATCTATTTATTTGTAATTAATTTATTCCAATTAGCTTGAAAACTAGGGTCTTGATCATAAGTATCTTTCATAGAAATAAGGGAATCAAAAGATATCACAGAAATATTATGAATAGTTGGTCTTCTACTCAAGGCATCGGCAACAACATTTTCTTTTCTGGGTTGATATTGGATAAGTGGATGAAAACTTTGAATAAAAGCAGCCCATTTAATATGATGGTGAGAGATTTGTGGCTGACTAAGGACATGTTTGACACTTTGTTGATTAGTTTTGATCATGAATGCATTTCCCATTAAATAGTGTTTCCATTGTTGTAAAGCTTGTACTATATCTAGCAATTCCTTATCGTAGGTAGAATACTTAAGTTCAGAGGGTTTAAGTTTGCAGTTAGAGTAGGCTATGCGATGTGAATCTTGCATAAGGACAGCTCCTATTCCAGATCCACTAGCATCAATGACTACTAGGAAGAATGGTCTATTAAAGTCCGGGAGTTGCAATACAGGAGCATATGTTAAGGCATGTTTCAGTAAATCAAAAGATTTTTTTTAAATTTTCAAACCAATGATACACAATACCTTTCTTTAATAATTTTATCAAAGGTAATACAAGCAATGAAAATTTTCTCACAAATTTTTTGTAAAAGCTAGCAAGACCTAAGAAAGAACGTAATGCATGCACATTTTTAGGTATCAGCCAATTCAAAATTGCTTCTATCTTTTTAGGATCAACTTTAATACCTTCAGATGAAACAATGTGTCCTAAAGTATTCAATGTGAGTTTGAAAAAATTCATTCTTTTCAGGATTAGCATATAATTGATTCTCTTTCAATAATTTGAAAACCAAGGATAAATGTTCATAATGCTCGTTCTCATTTTTACTGAAAACCAATATGTCCGCAAAGAAAACAATTACACAATGCTGATGCTTCAAAAATATGTGATTCATCATACGACTGAATGTGGCTGATGCATTAGTTAAACCAAAATGCATAACAATGAATTTATAATGTCCAAATTGAGTCCTAAATGCAGTTTTGAAAATATCAGATGTGTCGAGTCGTGCTTGATGGTATCCAAATTTAAGATCTATTTTGCTAAATATTGCAGTCCCTTGTAGTTTATCCATGAGGTCGTCTACCCTAGGGATTGGATATCTATTCTTGACACTGATCTTATTTAGAGCACGATAATCAATGCACATCCTATAGGTGTTATTTTTCTTTTTAACTAATAGGACAGGTGTACCAAAAGGAGAATTGCTAGGCCTAATGAGTCCTCCAATTAACAATTCTTCAATTTGGTTTTGAATTTCTTTCTGTTCAATTTGATTATGTCGATAAGGTGCTTTACATGGTGGTTAAGAACCTGAAATTAAGTCTATTTTATGATCTTCAGGACGTATAAATGGTAAGCTAGGTGGTAAGTCAGCAGTAAAACAATCTTTAAATTGTGAAAGAAATTGTGCATGCCTAGGATGCATCCGATTTTCTTTAAATTTAATTTCATTCATCCATAATAAGTAGGATTTGCTACCTTTTCTTAATGCACGTTGTCATGATGCTATGTGGACATAGTGTGAAAAAGCATGGAATGCATCATCATCTGACTTTCTTATTGATCGAGAACACAATATTAGTGAGTTTGGAAATCTCGTAATTCCCATTTTTCGAATACTAAAAAGGTGGCACCCGGATAGCATACCCATAAGTTTCTCATAACCATATGATGTGACCTATCATTGGAAAGCACTTGAAAAATGGAATCTATTGAGCTATAGAGTGCTTGTTTTGGAGTTATACTATTCAAGTTATGACAAATCCAAAGATTTGACCACGTGTCCCAAACTTATGGGAAATTCCCATATTCCCCAATATGGTGTTCAAGAGAGTTGATGTGATCTGAGTCATTAGTACTAGTGTGAGTTGTATGGATTATCCAAAAATACAAGATTTTTGGATAATTTTAGTCTATTTTTTATATTATTTATTATAAAATTTGAAAAAGTTAGAAAAGCTTCTAGATTAGGATGGCATGCAAAAAGCTAGTTGCTTTTTCAGCGAGTTATGGAATTTTCATAAAAAGGACAGATTGACGAAATCATGCACGTTGCGATCGTTGTCAACAGGCTGAAAACTGCACTTTGAACTGAAAGAAGAAGAAGGAGTGATCTAGGAGATCCATGATCAGGTCTCCTAGGGTTTTACCCTCCTTTCGGAGCCAACAGAGCCATCAGATTTGGGTTTTGAGTAGCAAAGAAGGAGCTGTAATTCTAAGTAGTGCAAGGATTCCAGGTTCTTTCAATACATATTGATTCAATTCATTGTGCTTTGTCTTTGTCGTGTTTACCACTTGTGTATTCTCTTTCTTCTCTTCCATCTCCTATCTCTACTTTCTTATACCTTTGATCCCTAGTGGATTCGATCTTTGGACAAAAACCCCTCCCACATTGGTGAACCCGATGTGAAAGGATGTCAGAAGAAGAAAAGACAAGATGGGAGAATCTTTGAACACAATCTCCAGTGATGTTTTGCAACAGTTGGTGCAAAATATGAATATGCTTATGCAGGTACACCAACAACAATAAGTGATGCAAGCTTCTTCTCAAACAAAAAGTGTTGTGATGAATGCTTTGCAAGCAATTGAGAGTGAGGTGAAGTTATTCAATGACAGAAATGTATCTGCATATGTACATACCTATGCTCAGAAGATGGAATTCTTTGGGGTGGCTCAACCTGCATGGAGCCGATATTTTGTTACTGTACATGAACTGAAAGCACTGATTACTGAATTATACTTGCAGGATGCTGATTGGGTAGCTTTAAAGGCAACACTTAGGGAAGAATTTTATATTGAGGATACCAGTTTGATTACGCGCAACACTTTTCAGGAGTGGGTTTTGTTGAGATATTTGCAATCACACCTACTTTAGTCCCTTTGTGAGAAGCAGTGAGGGCTCATGACCAGAATCCCATATGCACAGTAGGAGAAAGTAACACCACTCAATTCCTATAAAGCATTGTACTTGCACTCTTTCTCTAATGCAATGATAGTACTCTTTTCTTTCCAATAAAGTGTCATGTCACTGTCAATACACAAGATTGTTTTTATGAGTCCAAGTCTCAATCTTGGAACCTAATTCACTTGTGTAATAATTTGTCTTAGTTAGGATCAATGTCTTCATGAGGTTCTTTTTCCTCTTTCAACCTCCATAGCTTCTGCATCTGCCATGCTCTAGACCACGTATTTCACATGGTATCAGAGCTCAGTTGAGCATGGCCCAACTCTCCTTTCACTCCTCTCAGCTCCTTTCTATCTCTTCTCAGCTTAGTTTGAGTATTGGATCCTATCTCCAACTTCATTTGCATTCCTACATTCAATGAAGCTTCCATGGCAGCCATAGAGAGCAGCACCCTGTCAGTTTGAAGCTTTCATATCTCTCTCGACAAGCCAAATCTCTCTGAACTTCCTTCTAGAGAAGTGTTTCTCTACTTCCAAAGCTCCTTTTTGGCACCTCAATCATTGAGATTGGGGAACTGTAGCTTTAGCATTGCCTCTTTTTAGAGTTGCTACCATAACTGTGTCTGTGAACATCACCTAGCTACCTCTGTTGGAGCATCCATATCTCATCAACCAGGCCATATCTCTTCGAGCTTTCTTCTCGAGAGTTGTTCTTCAGATCAAGGCACAACTTCTGGCACAAAAATCAAGGAGATTGATGCACACCATGCCCGGTATTTGCATTTTTCCAAATCTGGGTGCAGTTTTGACAGTGACCACTTTGAAGACTTAAATCTCTCAACTCGAGCATAATGAGTACAAACCCTCTTGAGGGGAGTTAGAACCATTAGTAAGGGTCCTTTATCTCAAAGGGTTTGAGCAAATTCAACCTGTGGAGTGCGTGGGAGCTCATTTACCAGTTCTTGGTCCCTATTTTGACAGGACAGCTATAGCCAGTTACCTTTAAGCTCATTTTTCCTTCATTTTCTCTCTCCTGCCACTTAAACCAAGCCAAGGCCACTCTAATCTGAAGTTTTCAACAACTATTCAACCATCAAATCAGCAAGGAGAGAAAACTATGAAGATTTTTTAAAGATCATCAAGTCAAACTCAAGCAACAAACATCAAAGTTCAAACTAGTATCTTTTGATACTTCATTGCCATTGCTTGTGTCTTTTGACACATAAAAAGATCAACTCATTCCTGGTTATCCAAGTCATCATGAATAGGGCTATCCACATCCAAGGAACTCAAAGAGTCTAGGGCTGTCCCAACATAGGGAACCTGCTCATCAAGACAACTATTAGTAGAAGCACAAGTGGTAGAAGCATGTTGCTGCAAGTACTCTTCCATCCTCATTGGAGAGGGAAGCACAAAAGCATCAACCAAGGATGCAGAAGCTCCCACATGAAAAAGACTCGTAGCTAAGTGCATGACATAACCAATTACAATAGTGTAAAAGCATACAGTATTCAGTCATGAAATCAATCCATAACCATAATGGCAAACATGACTCTGCAGCACATCAGACCACATAGTAGCATCCAAGTCAATGCAAGACCGGTAAGTGGCATAAGATCCTGCAATGGTCAAGCTCCAGAAGAAGCCCAAGTATCTATATAACAACATCCAAATCAGTGGCTATAAAGTACATGATAGTAGACAAAGTGCATAGCTGGGTAAGCATCAAGAGCAACTGCTCTCTCACCTGTATGGGCAAAAGCAACCTAACTAGCATAGAAGCTAGGCAACACAAAAGCAACAAAGCCATAACTGCTAAACCCAAGCATTGTCAAGAAGTCCACTGATCAAGGAGTAACCCACAAAGAACCAAGCATCAATGAGCTTAATAACCAACTGCCAAGACAATGGAGCAAGCACTACTCAAACATGTATCTACATTCAAGTAAATCCATCATCCATAATCGGGGCATGAAGGGCCAAATAGCATCCAATCTGCATAAGTGATAAGCCGACCAAATGCAAACTGCTCCACAAAATTCTCAAATGCAAGTCGATTCAAGTCCAAACATCTGCCACCATATTGCAGGTCAAATCCAAAAGCATCCACATCTCAGTCATAAGTCCCATAATGGATAGCACAAGGCATAAACCTTGTCAAGTGAAATGCTAGCTACAAAGAAAATGATAATGAACTAAGAATTGAGCTCTACTCTTTGCTCAATAAGCATCCAGGAGCATATACATCAAAGTGGCATCATCCAAATACATCAGCATATCATCTCGAGTAGTCAGGAGCACCCGTAGACCATAGGCATAACCAAACTAGAGGTAAAATAACCTGTCAACCAAGGTAGCATAAGAAGTGTCCGCATCCAAATCAAGGCTTAATAGCTCTCAAATAGCATATCCAGGCATAAACCATGATGACCAAGCATCAATACATCCAACAGGACACTCGAATGTCAACAAAGAGCATTATGCATAAGCCATCCTTGATAAAACCTTGCTGTGCCCAAACAATGTACAACAGTAAATCCTTGCATAAATCGATCTATGGAAGCTCAAACCAAGTCCCAAAGAAACTCAAAACAATGGGCAAACATCCCCAAAGCATCTAGGCATCAAATACCAAGCCTCGGGAGCATCACATAAGTTAAGAGCATGGCATTGTCTTGATGTAAATCAACTTAGATCTATTGCAAAACATCTTGTAATCAAAATTTGGAATATCTGGCATTGCCATTGCATCCGGAGCATGTCAAAATCCCAAGTTAGACTCTTACCTTGCCTAAATCGGGTTTCGAATACTTGAGATATGAGAAAAAATGGGAATTTTGAGCCAGATTTTGAAACATGCACAAAAAAATGTGAGCTGCTACTGTGGGGCCTGCTGCTTATCTTGAGGATAAGGGGGAAAATGGGGGCATACAAGGTGCCCAATGAAGTCAAGGAACATGTACAAAGAGCCTATGAGGGCCAAGGAGAGGTGGGAGATGAAATCTTACATCGGGGGGAAGAAGCCCTGGCTAGCATTGAAGCTCCAAGCTCTAGGTCTTCAATCCGAGCTGAAGTAATGCCAGGCCAAGCTCCATGATCAAGCTCTAATCCAAAGCTATGCTACTAGTTGAAGGGGATGCAATGGCAGTGGAGAAGGAGAAGAGGAAGATGTGGGAGAGAAGAGCACACACAATGTAGATGCTGTCCAAATGTGTGTAGACAAACTTATTGCACTATAATATATATATGAATAAAGAATATGGGTGGTCACTATACATGAACACGCCCACGGGCCTTTTACCCCAATAGCAAGTTTAAAAGCAAGGATGTAAAAGAAAACAGCTCAAGGGATAATCTCTTGTACACCAAGGGTACTTATGGAACAAAATGACATGGTTGAGGATTCACCACCAATAGCAACAAGGATCAAATTATTTGTCATTATTGTGGCAAGACTGACCATGTAGCTAGTGAACATTTCCACAAGAAGAGGGCAAAACAGGTGCAAGATGATCACCATCAAGGTCAAATTATGAATGAAGAAGAAGAAAAAGATGCTTCAACCACCATCAAAAACTTGGACAGATTATTCCAAAGAATTTTCCATTGTATCTTTCCCATAGTGTCGATCATGTTTTTCCTATGGTGGATGTTTTCTTTTCCTTAGTGGATTTGTATTGAAAAAACCCTTGCTAAAAATGTAAAATTTCAAGCTTGACCTGACTAGGTTGCCCATGAGCTAGTCTCCCAAGCTATGTCATCATGTAGGGGGAGCAAAAGCCAACAAGTGTAGGAATTCATCATTTGAGGGGGGGTGTTGGAAAATAGGTCAAATGATGTATGATGCATGATGAGGAAACTTGTATCCCATAAGCACAAAGAGGAGAGTAGAGAAGTTGGAAAGCTATAAAAACATGTACTTGCAATAGCAACAGCTGATACTATACATCGTAGCTGGCAAAAATATATAAAATATCTCACCCCTTTTAGAGCTTTCAAGGCTAGCATTTTTCCCAATTCTCGCTTCACATCCTTGAAGGATACTTAGCATGGATCACTCCAAACAAACATACAATTAAAGGACAATAGTTTTTTCAATTACAATGACCTCTCAACTGGTACATTAATAAAGCATCAATAATAATTGAAAAATGACCAAGACTGTGGATTGGGTTTTACCCATCGTGATCATATTGAAGAAGAATAGAAAGGTTAGAGTGTGTATCAATTATAAGAAGGTCAACACTGCTACAAAGAGAGACAATTATATGGGTTTTGCCCATCATGATCATAATGAAGAAGAATAGAAAGGTTAGAGTATGTATCAATTATAAGAAGGTCAACACTGCTACAAAGAGAGACAATTATCTGAGGAAGAGGCCTACAACTTTCTAGAAGGCTTCTCAAGGTACAATCAGGTGTAAGTACATCCTGATGATAGGCATAAGACCGCATTTGCTACTGAGTGGGGTGTCTTCGTCTACATAGTCATGCCCTTTGGGTTAACAAATGCACCGGCCACGTTTCAATGGCTCATGTGTGATATATTCAAGGATATGCTTATGCAAGAGTTAGAAGTGTTCATTGATGACCTATGTGTTTACTCAAGTTTGAAGGAACACCTAGACAAACTCTAAGTAGTCTTTGAATAGTGCATATTATATCGTCTCTCATTGAAACCCTTGAAGTGCCAATTCTGGGTGAAACATAGATGTATCCTAGGGCACATGATGTCCAAGAATGGCATTGACACAGACTTCTCAAAAGTTAGGGTTATTATCAACCTACCCACCACCAACCGATTACAAGGGAGTTTAGTGCTTCCTAGGCCGCCATATGGGATACTATCGGTGATTCATATTGAACGATGGATTAATTGCTAGACCTTGATACAAACTACTGATAATATTTAAATGGACTGAGGAATGCCAATGTGCATATGATGAATTGAAGAAGGCTCTAACCGCCACACCAATCCTAAGAGACCTAGACTAGACCATAACCTTCCACATTCACATTGATGCCTCGAAGTTTGCCATGGGATCTATGTTATGCTATCTTGGTGAACACGAGGCATGGACGAAGCACCTAATCAAGCTAGAATACTTATTGGAGACTTGAGTCTTAGCCACCCATGCACTGATTTGCAAAAAGGCATGATGTAAGAGCTCGCTTGACAAACATGTGAAGCAGCGAGAATTAGAGTAAGGTGGTGACTTAGTTTGTTGTACTCAGTAAAAGGCCATAAACAAAAGATGAAGTTTAGGGGATTAGTGCCTTTCCGAGTCTGCACTATCAGCCAATCGGCAATGTAAATCTCAAGACTCTAGATGGGAAGAGCATAGGATTCTTCAATGGTAGCTACATAAAGAAATACTACCCCCCCACACATCCAATGCATGAGCCTCCCATGTTAGAGTCCCCTGTGAAGGTCTGATTTGCCACAACAATGGAAATTGATGAGGAGGATGAAGAGGTAGTAGCACCTGCTTACCCACACATAACGGTCACCACCCACAACAAACACATGCCTTCAATGCATTGATCGATGAGGGAGCTGATTTTAATAGACTCACGATCATTGAACTCAAATTGGCCGACCATAGCTACAATCCACTAATGCCAAACTTAGCCCATTTGGGGGTTGATCGTATACACTTTTAGAAAACTGCAAGGTCGTAATCTCTATCGAATCCGAAAGAATACTCGTAATTTTTTATGTGTTGCTGAATACAAAAGATGCTAGTAAGGAATCACTGTTAGGACACTCATTTAAAAAGAAAGCAATTGTAATGTTGATTACGAGTTTCAGCATATTCACCTTACTATCATCAAGGTACGAATAGTCACATCTTTCAGCAAGGGAAATGCAGCTCCATCAAAGCTCTCAAGACCACCGATGGAGAAATCCACGACCAAGCCTAAGGAGGGGGGTCATGACTTGTCACAACTCGCCAAGCCACACTACCCAGAAACCCGCTAAGATCAAAGTTAAGGCCCCTGAACCACAATTCAATTGGGTGCCTAAACATCAAGGACTACCACCTAAAAGCATACAAACACAACCTCACGAGCCTACGAACTCGTACTCGAAACCTAGGAGGCAAAGACAAAACTATAGGCACCGATGAAGGTCCAAGCCATGATGGGTCCCCAAGACCTTATTTCAAGCACAAGGCTATTACGAGGGCAATGCTTGGATATAGGTGCCTAAAGCCACGATGGCCAATGGCACTATTCAAACACCATCCTAAAACTTGACTATACAAAGCCCCATGATAGGTCAGACACTAAAGCCGCAAAAGACTCAAGCTATGAAGTCCATAGAGCCCAACACCGTTAAGCCTATAGAGCCTCAACGAATCTACCAACCAAAATCGCAGCTTTATCACCCCAAACTGACTCAACCTAGCACTACTTGTGCCCCCTAAATCCTCACAAACATCTGGTAGCACAACGTCAAAATCACAAACCATGCTTAACGCGTAAGAGGCTAGACTGCATGCTCAGGAGCAGCCACAATCGTAGATGTCAACTGTTGCTAAGCTGTCAAGTCCAAACCCCAACCTCCGACTAAACTTAAAGCCTCCTACGAACCACGATTGATTCTTACCTTAGCTCTCGATTTATCACAAAATATGAGGGATGATTTCGTTGTTTGCCTTCGGCGCTTGGATGCCACATTTACCACACTTGCTAAAAGCTATGATGATCGATTAGACCTAGTTTTGTTAGACGGAACCTTTAGCAAAACAGAGGTATGCATAGTGCCTTGCTCATGGGAAGAATCAAAATTTGTATTCGTTAAGGCTCCCCATGCAGCTGAGGAACTAACTGGCAACAAGATTTCTCACGAAAAAGCACACAAGCTGACACCTCATTATGTCTTATGACAAGGGCACGATCCTTGCCACTGACCAAGAGATTGAGAAATTGAAATAGCTTATTGATGACGACTCCTCTTTCTTGTGTGAAAATGATATTCTCTTTGACTTCAATGGGAGCAAGATGGCTACCAAATCATGACCAATGTTGAGTAGAGACGTGCAATCAAGACCTCGAAATACAACCCAACTTACCTAGCTTCAACGTCCTATAGGGTGTTGACCACCATTCCCAACCGCCCCCTACAGGAGCACATCATGACTTACCCCTACTTAGATCTCATTTTGACAAAGGAGGAGTTACACATTGCCACCAAAATAGATTCCGGTGATTTCCTAATGGATGTCCTCACCTACCTCACTCATGTAAGCATCTGATCTTTTGACATGGACCACTATGCTAATATGAAGTACAACCCAAACTTCTACACTTGGCTCATGTGAAAGTGAAGCACCTTGAGCATGCATTGAATGCCCTTAACCCTTCAAATCCTAGGAAGGATTATTCTCATCTCCCAAGGGGGGAGGAGGTAAAGAGTGGAAGATAAAAACAGACTAGTAGAAAATAATGGATGAAAAACAACTTGGGATTAAGGAAAAGTGTCATAAAATTTTTGGAATGCGTGGACTGCCTAAATGAAAAGTCTCTTTATGTACTTAAGCATTCCAATTTTGCATAAGCACACAACCATTTTCTACATGTCTTTCCATAAGAAATTGTTTTAAAGAATACTAATGGTGAGCTGTGGCTTCATGGCATGCACTTACAATGGCAAGACATGAAAAAACCAACAAGTTGTTGTTCTGGAGGAAGAGCAGGAGGTAAAGTATAACCTCCTAGTGGAGATGAGGGCCTACAACCAATTCAAGTTCAGGAACATCCTGAATTTGGAGGACATGGTCATGGAGGAGTAGGCCATAAGGCGAATCATGAACCAATGCAAGTTGCAAAAGTTTGTGGAAAAGGTTGGCTAGGCCATCGATTACAAAAAGTGTGCAGAGTTCCTCTAGACCTTCAACAAGAACCATGACACTATAATGGTGTGCCAAGGAGAAGACACCCACCAAGTGGAAGTTGAGCTAACCTGAGAGCGGAATTTAGGTGCCGGGAAGTGCTTAAAAATAGCTAAAAATTATGAATATCAAGGGAAAAATATTCAACGACAAAGGCGGCGGCTCGACCTAGGACGATTTTAAGCGTCAAAGTGCTCTAAGGACGCCCGGGAAGCACTTGCAGATTTTTAGTAATTTTTGCATGCGCTTGTGGCGATCAATGGAGCTATCAGTCAGTGCGGGATGCCGAGACGAGCTCACAGAAATTTTCAGACTGCGATTTGGACATCGTACGCGCGAGAGCCAGTAAAAAGGCCAAACGGCCGGTCAAGAAAAGGGAGGGTGCCCACAAATTGAGAAATGAGGGGGTGCCTTTGTGAAGGGGCACCCCCCTTCTCCAAAATTCGTGATGGAGGGGGGGGGCGGTGGCTGTTTTTCAGCGCCGAAAAAAAACGCCCCCCCCCCCCACAAATCAAGATGAAGGCTTGCAAAGAAGCCATGAAACCAACTCTCCCCGGCTTCCACATTCGATCTCCGCTCCACATCGCTTTGCTCCACGCATTCAATGGCAGCCTGTAGAGGGAGAGAGAAAATCAGTCCTTCTCTCTCCTCCCTCTCTCTCCTCTAAGAGGGAGTTCATGTGGGAAGAAGAAGGAAGAAGAAAGAATGATGGAGGCTTGTCCCTCATGGATCGGATTGCTCCACGGGCTGGAAATGGTGATTTGTGATCGTGCTGAGCATGAAGTGCTGCTGATTTTCAAATTTACAGCCATGGACATGAAACCCGAAACACGCAAATAAGCGGTAATTCAAATTTTTCAAAGGAAATTTGAGATTTTATGGCTTTTGATTGATAAAATGTTGTTCATGTGGGCTAAAAATTGTTTATGTTGCTGTTTTCCATGAGTACTTGCTGATCATAATCGGAAAATCAGAAAAATATGCATCTTGTGACTCAAAATAATACACTAAAACACGTAAAATATGGAAAATCAAGGGAAAATGATGGTTTTTGGGCATAAAAATGGGAAAATGAATAGGAACACCAACTAAATTTTCATTTTTGCTGCAAGAAGGAACTAAGGGCCACAGTCCATAACCTGTTTTGAATTTTCAGTAATTAAATAATGCAGAAAATAAGGAAAAATACAAGGAAAATAGAGGAAAATCACTAAAAATAGGGAAAAAATACATTTTGGGTGCGGGAAATTAATGAAAATTAAGAACAATGTTTGTGAATGTTTGTGGGGACTGAAGCATGAGGATTTGCCTCAGTTCAACCCCACCTTCTTGTTCTAGTGCGTCTTTTTCCGGTTTTTACACATAAAATGATGGTAAAATGCCTCATAAATCTATGCAACGATGCAATATTTAAACGGGGGAGGGTAGAGTAGTTGGAAAGAGTCTAAATGCTGCTAAAATTAATGAAAGAGTTGCTGATTTTTTTTTTTAAAAATGCATAAGCATTTAGGACGAAAAATAATTAAAATTGAGGACCTAGTAGCACGAAGATCACTTCGGTGCTAGACTATGCAACGAAGCACGAACGCTAGAGAAAGAAAACCATTAAAAGAATGTTTTTACACTTGTGCACGATACTGTTTTGCTAAATGTTTGAGCACTAGGCATCCACCAAATACATAGAGCGTGAAAAGAATTTAAAGGTATCAGGGACCAGCTCCTGGACATGCATTGCAATTGGTTTATTAGGACATGACCTACGTTGAGAGGCAGTGAGGTACCCATGCTGTAGGTAGATGCGGGTCCCAAAGGGGAAAGCAAGTGAGGAGAAAATGGTACACTCTTGGACGCGCTTATTTGGTACCTTGAGCGACTTTTGTGCGATGTGTTTATTTGTTGAGCGACGCACTGAGGGGGCAATCCCCAAGGTGTAGGAGAGTCGCAGAGGGTTGACGGCATTCAGCTGTAGGAGGAACCCCATGTGTATGTGATTCAAGCCTTTTGGCTATGTGAAAGGGACTCCCTGTGAGGAGTAATATTGGGTTAGGATCAGTTGGACTACAACGTATTACAAACGCAATGTTTAGGAAGGCAGAGATTTTGATAGACGCTCCTGGCTGTGAGGCCGAGGGGTTGTCTTGTGCGTAGTGACGAGGCTCGGCTAGTGCATGAGCCAGTGCCGGCCCGTTTTTAGGTCCATCAGTGGTGCGTCTGCCGGGAGCCGCTTAAAAGTGGTGGTCCTCGAATCCTGGTTGTCTAGGGACCAACTAGCAGTTTATGCCAAAGGATACTGTGATTGATCCGTTATTTATCGATAACCATCGTCTAGCAGAAATCCAAAAGCAAGAGAGAGACGAAAGAGCTAGGCGACGTGCTGAAATTTTTAGGAGATATTCCCCTAAGCATAGCAGTGCTGAACCCTTACGAGGGAGTGGATCTAGTGGTCTTAGTACCACAAGCAGTAAGTTAGGAGAAGGTGGAAGCTCTAGTGCTCCCCTTCCTTCCATAATCCAGTCTATATCAAGTGCGGGAGGCGTAATCCCACCGTCCCCTATTCCTAGTGTAAATCCAATCCTCGTCATGGCGCAGCCTATTGCAATTCCAGCAGGAATGACGGATTTGCCGGCTCTAGGTTACCCGCTACCCATCTTTAATGGGCTAGTTGAGGAAGATGCGGAACTCCACATTAAGGAGTTTCAAAAGCTGATGTTTAACTGTCGCATCCAAGAAGAAGGACATTTAATGATGTTCTTCAATATGACTCTCAAAGGAAGAGCCGCCATATGGTATCATGGTTTAGAAGCCGGAACCATATTGAATATTGATTCATTTTATGGAGCTTTTCGAAGGGAGTTTGCCCCTGAAAGGGGTGGGCAATATTGGTTGCGTGTACTCAACGTGACCCACCAAGAACCACACGAGGATATTCGTGCTTATGCGAAGAAAATAAAAGAGGCTTTCCGTAAGTTGGACACCTCTATTCCTATCCCCGCAGCTGCCCAATTACAATATTTCCTACATGGTTTGGACTTTAATATCCAATTGCAGTTGAGTAGTGTCCCCTTGGGGGATATAGATACTGCCATTACACGAGCACAAGAGGTGGAATCTCGACTACAAGCAGCCTATGCTTCTCGAGGCAATTCGAATATGGGTTTAGTATTGGGAAACAATATGGCAATGGCCAATGGCAGTAGTGGCCAAGGGATAGCGATGGCTAACCCTAATGGGAGAGGGAACATGATGCAGAATGTGCCTTTATTACCAACTCCCCCTAGCATATCGATGCCTACGGGCAGTCAAATGACTCCAAACGATAGAGGCCAGGTGGTCAATTCTAATACCATGCCTGTGGCTCAACAACCAGTGCCTAATCGAATTGTTAGGCCAGTGGAACGACATGGTAATGACCAAGGCTATGGGTCGAGTGCTTCCAATGTTCTTGGCGAGGTTAAGGACATGATGAAGCATTATACCGACATGATAACGGAGCAGTATCGGCAAATAGCCGTTGATGTCAACTTCCTTAAAAAACAACAAAATTTGATAGGAAGTGGATACCCAGATGAGGGTGCACCATCGAGGTTTAGTTGCAAATGGTGTGGTGGGCAGCACTATCCAAGAAATTGCCCAAATGTTAAGTGCGACATTTGTGGAAAATCCGGCCATTTAGCAGCTACCTGCTGGAGTAAGATCAGTTCCCTCCAGCGAGGTAGTCGGCAACCAGGGCCTGTTAATCATCGTGCGCAAGGAAATGATTCCCAGCGAGAAGACGGGCCTAAACAAATACTTCAACGACCAAAGACTACAGTAGAGGAGCTACCAAGTGGTAGTGGGGTTAGTTTGATTGAGGCTGTACGCGTTAATGATGCTGAAACCTCTAATCTGCGAGCTGTTCTTACAAGAGGTCAAAAGGGTAGAGAAGTCGACAAGGATAAGCCTGTCGACGGAAACCCTAAACAAGGCGACAAAGGAACACAAGTTTTGGATCCTGCCATGGAAGGGGGACTTTTGAAGCCCGTAGAAAGTAAAGCCGATAAGGAACCACCAAAGAAGAAGGTGAAAGTTAAGAAAGAGGCAATAAAACCGGTTCAGCGACCTAAAGAGCGGATGGTTTGGCGTGAAAAGCGAGCTCTATCGAACTATCATGAATTCGATTTGGCGAGCTCTCTTTGCGAAGTCAAGCCGGATGTGAATCTCTTACAGCTTATTAAGCTTTCCCCAGGAGTACGCAAGGAATTTAGAAAGATTCTACGCACTGGGTATATCGTAGAACCTTTGGGTATTGCACGAGTTGGTGATGACTGGTTCGAGCATGCTGAGAAGCATTGCCCAAGGGTTGCAGCCTATGTCGATGGGATATTAGTAGATTATGCCATTGTTGACACGGGATCAACTGTTAACATCATGAGTTCTGAACTGATGGAAAGGTTGGGTCTTGCGATCCAGAAAGATACCTCCACAATTCTCAGAATGGCAGATGATAGTTTGAGACAGTCGGAAGGCTGCATTACTAAGGTACATGTCACTGTTGCAAATGTAGAATGCCTGTTGGACTTTAGGGTGATTCGTTTTGCAGGCCGTCCAAGTTACCAAGTATTACTCGGACGACCTTGGATCTTGCAAGCGGACTGCCAAGTGGATATACCCGCCGGTCGACTAATATTCGGCAGAGGTGCCCAGTGTGTGGTGGTTGATGCTTATCCTGAGTCCCCACAGAGTGAGAGAGCTCCTCTATCTTCTACAGAGTTGGAGACATTAGAAGATTTATCTGCCAGTGAGATATCATCGAGTGATGAGTCCAAAGAGGGATCCACCACGGAAGACATCTATCAGATCACTTTGAACAAGCCAATAGAGGGCCAAGATCGTATAAGAGATGCAGATGTTATCGAGCTAGACCTTGGCACGCCTGATGATTAACGGCCAATCAAATTAGGTTCTATGCTTAGCACAGCAGAAAGGGAGGACTATGTGGCCTTGATTCAGGAATTCCGTGATATCTTTGCCTGGAGTTATGATGAGTTGAGAGGCATTCCTCCTAGTCTTGCTGTGCATACAATTCCGTTGAAAGAGGGCAGTCGTCCGGTACGACAGAAAGTAAGGCGTATGCCTTTCGAACTGAGTGACGGGCTGTTTGAAGAGTTACAGAAGCTTCGAAAAGCGGGTTTGATTTTTCATGTGCAACACACGGAATGGTGTTCGCCAGTTGTGATTAGAAAGAAGAAGAATAATCAAATCCGTTTATGTGTAGACTTTAGGGAGCTGAATAAGCAGACAGTTAAGGACTACTACCCGTTGCCATTTATTGACCAGATTTTGGATCAATTAGCGGGTAGGGAGATATATTCGTTTATGGATTGCTTTGCAGGATACAACCAAATGGCAATTGCAGAAAAGGACAAGTTGAAAACAACTTTCATTACTGTATTTGGTACTTTTGCGTACCATGTGATGGCCTTTGGTTTATGCAATGCGCCTGGTTCGTGGCAACGAACAACAGATAAGACATTCGGTGACATATCCCCTGAAGAGTTGAAGGTGTTTATTGATGACTTAGGGGCTGCCACCGTGAGAGAGAGGCAGTTGATCATTTTAAGAAAATGCTTTGAGCGCTGTAGACAATTCTGCATCGCCTTAAACCCACGGAAGTGTGTTTTTGGAGTACCTTATGGACTATTGCTGGGTCATGTGGTCAGTTCGGTAGGGATTGCGACAGACCCCGAGAAGGTCAAAGTTATAGCTGCCATGGGTCCACCACGCACTCCGAAGGAAGTTCATAGTTTTCTGTCTTCGGTTGGTTATTACCGTAGATTCATAAACGCCTTGGCAGAAAGAACATTGCCGCTTACAAATTTATTGTCCTTTAGCTGTTCGTTTGTATGGGGTGACCCTTGTAAGGTAGCATTCGAGGATGTGAAATAGGAACTAGCAAGAGCTCCCATTTTAAAAGCACCTAAAAGAGGTGAGGTGTTCTATATATTTTCGGCAGCCACCATGTATAGTATCAGCTGCTGTTTAGCCCAAATTTGGGAAGAGAAGTGGTACCACCTGGTTGCTTTTGCTAGTTGGAAGCTGGGGGTATCCGAAATCAATTATACTTACATGGAGAAGTTGTGTCTAGCGATGGTCTTTGGGACCAAGAAATTCAGGCATTACATTCTCTATGAGAAAGTCGTGCTTTATACGAAGGCGGAGGGGCTTCGATTATTGATGAATAAGCTACAGCCGCCTGATCGCCTAGCGAAGTGGTTAATCACTTTGCAGGAATTTGATTACGAAATCAAGAGTAAGCCACCAAGGTTGCAAGGCATCGTGGAATGTCTTGTGGACTTTGGGGAGCCGAAAGAATCTGTGGCTGAAGGTAGTGACATGGAGTTGTTATTTAAAATAGATACGGCATCTATTCCCTCCTGGTATGCTACAATAATGCATTATTTATCAACGGGAGAGGCGGGATCCGAATTATCTAAAGCTGAGAGAAGGAAAATTAAGCAGCAAGCGTTAAAGTTTGCCTTGATCGCAGGTACATTATATCGGCAAGGGGTTGATGACATCTATCGCCGGTGTGTAATGCCTAACGAGGTCCCATTCATTTTGGAAGAGTGCCATGATTCTGCTTGTGGTGGCCATTTTGCTGGACGGCTTACAGCACAAAAGGCTTTAAGAGCAGGTTATTGGTGGCCTGCCATCTTCCAGGATGCGTTTGCGTATGTTAAGAGATGCGATATTTGCCAACGACACGATAGTCGAGAAAATAGGAAACGACCACTCACCCCTATTATGGCGATACTTCCATTTGAGAAGTGGGGAATAGACTTTGTGGGTCCTATTACTCCGTCGTCGACTGCGCAAAAGAGGTACATCATTGTAGCAACTGACTACTTCACGAAGTGGTCAGAAGCACGTGCAACAAGGAAAGATGATGCTAAAGAAACTGCTAGTTTCCTTTTAGAGCAGATAATATGCCGTTTTGGTCCGCCGAAAGAATTAATGTCGGACCGCAGAACCCATTTCCTGAATAAGGTGATTAAAGATTTGACAGAGATGTGGCAAATCAAGCATAACAAGACAACCCCATATAATCCGCAAGCCAATGGGCAAGTTGAAAGCACCAACAAGCAACTTGTGGGCATCCTGTCCAAAATTGTATCGGAAAAGAAACGGGATTGGGATAAAAAGTTATACGTGGCAGTGTGGGCCTATAATACGACCTTCAAATGAGCCACTGGCCATACCCCGTTCAAGTTAGTATATGGGGAGGAGTGTGTCTTGCCTTTAGAGATCTACTATTCGGTTTGCCATCAATAATTCTTTGAGCGATGAAGACGCACTTTTTGAGCGCTTGACGACACTAGCACATTTAGATGAGCTTAAACTACAGAGCTTATTGCACTAAGGAAGAAGTGGCGAAGCCCCGAATGAAGCAGTTACATGACATCAAGGCCAAGAAATACACCTTCAAGAAAGGACAGCTTGTTCTGTATTATGATGCACGGCGTGAATTATTTCCAGGCAAGCTAGAGCCCAAATGGAACGGGCCCTATAGGATCGTGAGAATAGGAAAGAGTAAATCCACTGTTTTGTTAGCCGACCTTGAGGGGATAGAATTTAAAAATAAGGTTAATCTTAATAAGATTAAACCTTATTATTTCTGATTGCACTAATGTTATGACTGCCTTGCAGGTCTAGAATAGATCAATCAAATATCTGCAAGGAAATCATGATAGAGGTTGATGGGTCGTCTGATCCCTTATTTAGAACACCCATATTTAGAACAGAGGTATCATCAGGGAAAGCTCATTTGGTGGAGCAAAGGATACAAGGTGATTGAGCAAGAAGGCGGGACATTTATTTGGGAGATCAAGGTCTTCTGCCATCACTGCCTACAAATTTTGACGAGCATCCCTGTTGAATTCAATGATGATGGAGGGATGGAGCCTACAGTCCACCCGTTGAATATGTTGAATTTCGATTACCATAATTACGAGTAGAGTTCAGGATGGTGGGATATGTAAACCCTTTATGGACGTACACCTTGTACTTTGATGGGGCATCCAGGGGTGCATGTAAAAAAGGAAGTGTAGGAGTTGTCATCCGAGACCCCCGACGGCGCATTGTTATGAAGTTAGCTGCTTATCTCTGGGTGAATTTTACCAATAATATGGCAGAATACAAATCCCTCATTATGGGTTTGAATATTGCAAAGAAGGGTGGTATCCGCCAGTTATTGGTGAAAGGGGACTCTCAGTTGGTTTTAAATTAACTCAATGGGACGTATATGGTACGAAACCCCATCCTTTGCATGTACCATCATACTGCCACAGCCCTGCTAGACGAATTTGATAGAGTGTCTTTTCGGCTGATTCCACGAAGCTGGAATCAGTTTGCCGATTCATTGGCTAATTTTGCGTATGAAGAAGACCTCTTCTTTAATTGTGGCCCTTGTCCCGATATACCTATTGATGATGAGACAGGACCTGGTCATTTGTGGGGTATGCTTTCTGAACATGCCCTCTTTGGCAGACGATGGTTGATCTGGGTGATGCAGAGGGTAAGCGAGACTCATCTGCCTTTATTATCTTGGACCCACAGACTGATAAGACGACATGTGATGCGAACACCTCTTGCGATATACGCAGGAGGGATGGGTCATAATCTAATGCACCTAGTTTAGGGCTACGAGCCCTGTTTTCCTGGGAATGGTATGCTTTGATGTCTATCATAGTTGTTTCCAGGAGGATGTTATGCATAGTCATGTTTTGTTTCATTAGGCCAAGAGGGCCGATTCAGTTTTGTAGCAAAGTCATGTCTGATTTCATTAGGCCAAGAGGGCCATTTCCTTGTCTAGTGCGGGTGCGTTTAATTGGGTGTTTGTTTTAAGTGTTGTGCTGGACAGGTTTCGTGATTCGAGGAATTTGGTGGAGCCTTTGCTGCGATGGAAGCTTCTTGTAGCCAATCCAGGTGATATCTCTCCTTTATGAGTGCCTTTCTTTCCTGTTATATGTGTGTTTGTACTTATTGAGGGGATATATTTTTGTTGGGGACCGGCAACCAAGGCATGAAGTCCCAAGTTTAGGCTAATTATGTTTAAGGGAGGTCAGAGTAGTCATCGCCTCCTGTAAAGACATTGTCAGGCATCGAAAGACCCGTTTTAGAAGGAAGTCCCAGTGGCCCTGTTCTGCTAGCTTGCTAGGCAGCCATTCTAGGAGTTGTTGTTAGTAGTGAGGCCGTTAGAGAAGCCTGCCAGAAGATAATAATGATGATGCCAAGAAACCCTGACCATCTCAAAAGATGAATATAAATACGAAGGTGTGTAAAAAGGGGTTCTAACCCCTATCAAAGAAAAGAAAAGAAATGCAAATGTATAAGCAGTTGATCATTGCCTTGCGAAGGCCTGGTATGTTTCTGGGGACGAGTCAGACCCGGGGCCGATACCTTATCTTCCTAGGGGTGGCTTCTTGCTGAAAAAATGCCAAAACAAGAAAGGTTGGAGCGAAAATAAAAGTGAGCGTTAGAAAAGGATTAAGTGTCGCCTTGCGAGGGCTTGGTAGGTTCTTGGGTGCCGAGACAGGTCCTGAGACCAATGCCCTGTTCTCCTTGGGTCACTACGCTTAGCTCCCTCCTTTTTACATGCCCAAGTATGTTCATCCAATACAAACCCTAACAGAAGACATGTGCTGAAAGAAAATACTCCTTGATCAGGCTATAGGAGTCCTCACCTTGTAGGAGCTCCTAATTGTGTTGTCTTTAGTTGGTAAGTAGTTCAGACTACCACTTAGGGCAACCTCTTTGATAGGGTTTTTAGGTTGGATGTGTTGGAGCAATTGGTTAGTGACTCACTTAGGATCTTCTATAAATGATGCTAGGCCTACTCCTTGTGGATGTCATGCCTTGGTTCTGCCCAGGGGTAGGGGGAGCATTGTGCTAAGTTTTATTATACATTTATTTTGTATCAGTTTGATGCTCCTTTGGTTGTTTATGTGCAGATATGCTTGTGGATTCGACGGGCTGAATCGCCCTATCCCGTGGTCGCCAATGAGAGCAGAATTTAGGTGCCGGGAAGTGCTTAAAAATAGCTAAAAATTATGAATATCAAGGGAAAAATATTCAATGGCAAAGGCGGCGGCTCGACCTAGGACGATTTTAAGCGTCAAAGTGCTCTAAGGACGCCCGGGAAGCACTTGTGGATTTTTAGTAATTTCTACATGTGCCTATGGCGATCAGTGGAGCTATCAGTCAGTGCGAGATGCCGAGACGAGCTCACAGAAATTTTCAGACTGCGATTTGGACATCGTACGCGCGAGAGCCAATAAAAAAGCCAAACGGCCGAGTCAAGAAAAGGGAGGGTGCCCACAAATTGAGAAATGAGGGGGTGCCTTTGTGAAGGGGCACCCCCCTTCTCCAAAATTCGTGATGGAGGGGGGGCGGCGGCTATTTTTCAGCGCTGAAAAAAAACGCCCCCCCCCCCCCCACAAATCAAGATGAAGGCTTGCAAAGAAGCCATGAAACCAACTCTCCCCGGCTTCCACATTCGATCTCCGCTCCACATCGCTCTGCTCCACGCATTCAATGGCAGCCTGTAGAGGGAGAGAGAAAATCAGTCTTTCTCTCTCCTCCCTCTCTCTCCTCTAAGAGGGAGTTCATGTGGGAAGAAGAAGGAAGAAGAAAGAATGATGGAGGCTTGTCCGGCATGGATCGGATTGCTCTACGGGCTGGAAATGGTGATTTGTGATTGTGCTGAGCATGAAGTGCTACTCATTTTCAAATTTACAGCCATGGACATGAAACCCGAAACACGCAAATAAGCGGTAATTCAATTTTTTCAAAGGAAATTTGAGATTTTATGGCTTTTGATTGATAAAATGTTGTTCATGTGGGCTAATATTTGTTTATGTTGCTGTTTTCCATGAGTACTTGCTGATCATAATCAGAAAATCAGAAAAATATGCATCTTGTGACTCAAAATAATACACTAAAACACGTAAAATATGGAAAATCAAGGGAAAATGATGGTTTTTGGGCATAAAAATGGGAAAATGAATAGGAACACCAACTAAATTTTCATTTTTGTTGCAAAAAGGAACTAAGGGCCACAGGCCATAACCTGTTTTGAATTTTCAGTAATTAAATAATGCATAAAATAAGGAAAAATACAAGGAAAATAGAGGAAAATCACTAAAAATAGGGGAAAAATGCATTTTGGGTGCGGGAAATTAATGAAAATTAAGAACAATGTTTGTGAATGTTTGTGGGGACTGAAGCATGAGGATTTGCCTCAGTTCAACCCCACCTTCTTGTTCTAGTGCGTCTTTTTCCGGTTTTTACACATAAAATGATGGTAAAATGCCTCATAAATCTATGCAACGATGCAATATTTAAACGGGGGAGGGTAGAGTAGTTGAAAAGAGTCTAAATGCTACTAAAATTAATGAAAGAGTTGCTGATTTTTTTTTTAATGCATAAGCATTTAGGACGAAAAATAATTAAAATTGAGGACCTAGTAGTACGAAGATCACTTCGGTGCTAGGTTATGCAACGAAGCACAAATGCTAGAGAAAGAAAACCATTGAAAGAATGTTTTTACACTTGTGCACGATACTGTTTTGCTAAATGTTTGAGCACTAGGCATCCACCAAATGCATAGAGCGTGAAAAGAATTTAAAGGTATTAGGGACTAGCTCCTGGACATGCATTGCAATTGGTTTATTAGGACATGACCTACGTTGAGAGGTAGTGAGGTACCCATGCTGTAGGTAGATGCAGGTCCCAAAGGGGAAAGCAAGTGAGGAGAAAATGGTACACTCCTGGACACGCTTATTTGGTACCTTGAGCGACTTTTGTGCGATGTGTTTATTTGTTGAGCGACGCACTGAGGGGCCAATCCCCAAGGTGTAGGAGAGTCGCAGAGGGTTGACGGCATTCAGCCGTAGGAGAAAACCCAGAGGTATGTGATTCGAGCCTTTTGGCTATGTGAAAGGGACTCCCTCTGAGGAGTAATATTGGGTTAGGATCAGTTGAACTACAACGTATTACAAACGCAATGTTTAGGAAGGCAGAGATTTTGATAGACGCTCCTGGCCGCGAGGCCGAGGGGTTGTCTTCTGCGTAGTGACGAGGCCCGGCTAGTGCATGAGCCAGTGCCGGCCCATTTTTAGGTCCATTATAACCCCAGAGTTAGTGGAGAGGGCGTTGGGCCTAGCCAACAAGGTGGAAAGACAGCCAAAAAGGGATGTATATAGCATGCTTGGAATGGACAAAGTTCTAGTCTACACTAATGATGGCATCAGCTAAGCAGATATCCCTAATCTAGAGCTCAAGCTCCAAGCCAAAATGGTGCATGCTCTATTTTCCAGTCAAAGTTATAATGCATTGATTAGCAGGATTAATGTGCCGATGTTGGAAAGCATTGTAGTTAAGTCTCTAAATGAAGTAAACCTGAACAGCTTTGTGCGGAAGAGCATTGGCCTTAGGAGTAAGACCCGCATGTGGAGAGTCCCCGACCTTCAGGGCAAGAAAGACGTCATCCTCCAAGGTCTTGACCATAGGATTTGGTAGGGTCTTGATGACCATCATCAAGGAGGCATTAGGGGAAGCCCAAGGTGGAGAAGAAGTCAATGAAACACAGGTGGACAGGTCACCACCTTAGCATGAGCAAGAGCAATCCTGTGAGAGAATGGTGAGTGACAAAGAAGAAGAGCAGGAAGCACAATCTAGCCATGGAGGGGCCAAGAAGTCAAAGAAAAAGACTTCACAGGAAAAGACTGAAGAAGAGAGAAGGAAGAAAGAGAAAGGAAACCTACAAAGAGCCCAAAGAGAGTCCAAAAACACTAAAGAAAAAAGAAAGGGAAAAGAAAAGGAGGAGTCAAAGAGGATAAAAGAGGAATCCAAGAGGGCTAAAGAGGAGAGAAAAAGGAAAGCATATGAAGAAGCCAAAGAGCTCAGGAGGAGAGAAGAAGAAGACATAGCCATGCCCATCTATCTATCAGTGGAGCAGCCCTCTAGAGAGGAGGAACTGACTACCATGAGCCCTCATGAAGAAGACCGTGCCCAGGGACAAGCTCCCAGGTGCCCAAAAGCATGCCACCCCTAGTAGCAGAGGGCAAGGGCAAGGGTCTAATTGACCCCATTCCATCTATCCTAGTGCCTACCACCCCAGTCTCTGCACCCACCTAAGGCACTTCTACCATAGTAGATGCCAATAACCTTGTGGCATGGGTGCAATTTCTGGTCAATAAAGAGATAGCTCAAGGTGCAAGTGGAGGGACCCTAGTGACTGGAGCAAAAAGACTAACAGCTGTGAATGCAAAATCCAAACAAGATCCCAAGATACAGAAGATAGAAGCATCCACAACGACTACTCCTCCAGCACTACCGTCGTCTGCCAACTATGATGATTACATCAAAGAACTGAAGGTGATCCTTGTTGATGAGCTAGAAGTTGAAAAGGATACATTAGCGGCCTTCTAGCTCGAGAAAACCGGCCAAGTGGCCTTGTGTCAAAAAGAGACAAGTGAGCTTAAATATGGCAAGCAAGGCTCGCCAAAGACACACAGGACCTCATGAGCCTACAAGGACATTATGACGATCTAGTAATTGTATAAAGACCTGCAAGGGGAGACGGAAAAAATCTAGGATGCCACAAAGGAGTTAATAGCAGGGAAGAGAGGGAGCGAAGGTATCAAAAGTACATAGAAAATTTGGAGAAAGGGTAGCCTTATAGCTAGAAGAGCACAAAAGATTAGAAACAGAAATCAGCCAACAAGAGGAGGAGAAGGCTGTTGAATCATTAAAAAGAAAGGTGGGAGTCATGCATATGGCTCTAAGATAGAGGTTGCATATGCCACCACAAGTAATAGGAGTTAGCCTAAGCCTACAAGATCAAAGCAGCTATTTGCTAAGGGTAGACTTGACTACACAAGAAGTGGATGCCCTAGGATTCACCGAAGGAGCACCACAAGAATACAAAGAAGAGGAAGGAGCAGGACCAAGCTATGAGATGGGACAACAAGATGATGAGCTAGTCCCACCGCCTCCCTCTCTGCAGCCTGTTGAAGTACAACAAGAGGTGGTGGACATCTCTACTGAGAGGAAAACGGACCTAAAAAAGAAGAGAATGAGAATGCTAGAGCAAGCACAAAAAAGGTTGCAAGCTCAATTGGCAATGGTTCTAGCAGCGCTAATCCCACCAAGAGAAGTCTGCTTCCCAACGAAGTGGAATGCAAAACTCATAGTTTGGGATTAGTAGGAAAATGGCCATGAGCCATTCAACTTTAATTTTTGATTCCCCACCACATTGAGTAGAGTGTTATCAATCAAGGTGGTGGAAGAGATTATTAATTTCGAAAGGAGGTTGGGAGAAAAATGGACCTCTAAAATAGAAAAGAATCCTACCTTATGGCTAAGAGAGGCTCCCAACTACTAGGAGAACAACGTCCTGGAAGTGTCTAGAACAGTAAAAGGCTATGAGTGCTAGCCAAGATGGAGAAGGAGGATCTAGGATGGCAACGTGGATGCTTGGATGTCATTTTTCAATACCCTACCCTTCGACAGAAATAACCCTACCTACATGCCATATCCTAGAAGGGTCGGGGTGGACTACAATCTAGACATCCACGGTAGATATGATTTTCCAAAAATATACAACATGAATGCCACCAAGCTGGAGAATGCCATGACCTTCAATGAGAATGACTTATATGATTCTGTTGACCATTTTCTTAGCGAGTTTACCTCTTTCCCAAACCTTGCCTTCCTCACTACTTGTAATTATCTTAGACTCCTTAGGGTACTGCTAAAGCAAGATCCTACCCCGCTAGAGTACTACCTCCCACCGCTCTTTTTTTATCTTAATGTAGGCATAGATATCTACGCCATGTCTAGATTGATGATGCGAGCTGCTCTCTTACCATCTTTTTGCATGGCCCTCCTTAGAGGACATGAATGACATCCACTTCACTCAATATAACCACCCATTTCTATCCACCGCTCCTCTTAACATTCAAATGGACCTAAAAGGATACATCCAAAGTAGAAAATTTCTTAGCAAATCCATTAAGCCTACCATGACAACGAAGATTAGTTCTTTGTTATAATCCCCCAAAAAAGGAGAAAAGAAAAAAAAGAAAAGACGAAGGAAAATAGAAATGAGAAAAAGAGAAGAAAAGGATAAGAGAGCAAGAGAAGAAAATAATAGGAGAAAGCAAATGAATCACTTCACTATATGTAGGCCACAGTCACTACATCTAGGGAAAGACAAAGGAAAAGAGAATGAGAAAAAGAGAAGAAAATGATAAGAGAAGAGAAGAAAATAATAGGAGAAAGCAAATGAATCACCTTACTACATGTAGGCCACAGTCACTGCACCTAGGGATCCTCAAGTTAGGTATGTTCGGTGGCCTCGGTAGGTCTGGTCTGCTCCACCCCTAACCCCCTAGCCCTTTTTCAATTCCCCACTTTATGCTTAGGACACATACTTAGGGAGGTCACCCTCGCCTATGATTAGACCTATCTCTCTAAGCTGCACGCACCGCACCTCCCTTATACATAAACTAGGTCCTCAAGTGTGGGACAACACCTAGGCGACCCAGCTCCCAGTTCCACTAGCACGATCACAATGTATCACATGGTAAGGTCGACACACCCCCCAGGTAGTGTACCTTCTTTTCTTTTAAGATAAATACAGATGTTGTAAACCACCAACTTCAAGAGCCCCAGTCTCCACTCAATTCACTCTCGGCCGCCACCACCTCAATCATTTGATCAACTTCTCCCCATGACCAATCCCCACAAGGCCCCATCATCATCAACTCACATGCCCACCCTTTAGATTACCCAACCCTCATCAACACAGACCCGCAAGTGCCATGGGACTGGCACTCGTCTAGGAGGGGGTAATGTTAACCCCAATGCAAGACATGAAAAAGAAAATTCAAAAATATGAAATAATGCGAAAAAAGGCAACCAAACAAGGAATAAAATAGGAAATTCCAAAAGCACAAGGGCGATTGCAAAGGTCAAATTGAAGGCAAAGGTGCATTTTATAATTCATAAGGCACCACTAAAATTTTGTAAAAGAGCACCGCTCCCTCCAATATGAATTGTAAAACATAGATAGGTATAGGTGAAGGGATAAGGTAACTAGAAGGGAATAGGCAAAGAGGACCTTGGCAAGATGCCGGTCATGTAAAAAGGGGATGGGAACCCAAGGGATTCAAGGCTTGTATATAAACTCAAAAAGTGAATGAGAAGCTCATTCTTTGGTGTGTGGCTAAAGTGGTCTTCTTATTCTTCTCTCCTTCTTGCTTACTTGCATGTGTTTGAGAGAGGGAGTGTGAGAGTGTGAGGGAGTGAGTGTGTGAGGGTGAGGGACTGCGGAGGAGAAACTCTCCATCATCTCCTCTCTTCCTCTTCCTCTTCTCTTATCTTCTCTCACATGCGGCTATGGAGGATGGAGCTCAAAGGACGAGGCTTGAGGTTACTTGAGATTGCATCTCAAATCGTGGAGCTACTAGCTTGCTTGAGGGAGAAGGCTACTCATTCAAGCATTAAGGTAAGCTCACTACCCCCGTGGGATCAAAGCACGTCAGCTAGGTGAGAGATAGCCATTCGTGTTCTCTTGCAATGCTTGAAGCAATAAGCGATCCATGGGCTTGGCGGTTGAGCATGAGCTCCCACTTCATCAATGAATGGTAATAGATAGTAATCTTTGACTATCTGTTTATCAAGCTGCATAAAATATATGCAAAGATGAATTTGATTATTCTTCTTTTTCTTTATAACTACCGATGAATACCACTCTATGTGTTATACAGGAAATACAAGGCCAACCTTATGCAATTTTTGTAGCTCCTCAAATAGTTTGTCCCTCCTTAGCTCAAACGACACACCTCACTTTTTGCTAAATAGGGTGGCTATCCTCCTTCTTCTCAGGAGAATAGTATGCACAATCAAACTAGGAGAAATACCCCTTAGCTCATCATAGCTCAAAGCAAAAATATCACAAATTCTGGGATCAAAGACACATAGATCTTCCTCTCTTTTAGACTAAGCATAAATCCTAATTTAATCTATCATGGCTCATCCAACATACTAAAATCTAGCTCAATCACATCCACATCTCTGATTCTTTCTTGAGCTTCTATCGGCTCATCTAGAGTCATCTGGTAGACATCTTCTATAGTGGATCCCTCTCTTGATTCATCACTTGACGAAGTCTCACTACTAGAGATCCTCTAATGCATCTAATTCTATTGAATTTAAAGGTAATTTCTCACTTTGAAAAGATTTTGGGTATGCATCCACTATTACGCATCTGCCACCTCTGTCAAAAATCAAATGACCAGTAGGTATATCAACTTGATAGTAGTCAGATTACAAGATCCATGGCCTTTCTAGTAATACTTGATAGCTTGGCTACCCTACAAACCTAATAACCCTAAAGTACAAAATGCATTCCACATTAGCAACAACAATGTGGACTTTGGTAATGTAACCTTCTGGTTGTCTTAAACTATCATCGAGCATTCAAAAAATTGAGGCTTTCTAGTCTTAACCTTTCCATTAATTCTGAGCTCATAATGTTGACGGAGAATCTCCTATCCAGAATGGCATGATCCACTAATATGCCATCAATATATGCTCCCATCCTCGGACAATGCTTTTCAGCATGTCCAAACCAGTCATCACCTACACTGGCTATTCCCAAGGGTTCGATGATATACCCAGTGCGAAGAATCTTTTTAAACTCTTTAAGCACTCCTAGAGATAACTTGATCAGTTGCAGGAGGTTCACATCAGGCTTTACCTCACAAAGAGAATTGGCTAAGTCAAATTCATAATAATTAGCAATGGTTCTCTTCTCTCCCTAGACCATTCTTTCTCTTAGTGTGGTTGAACAAGCTTAGGTGCCTTCTTCTTTGATTTTACCTTCTTTTGTGGTAGCTCCTTTTTGGAGTCAACTTTGCTACGAGCATCTTTCAGAGAACTGACTTTCACATCAGAATTAAGGACTTGCATCCCTTTATCATATTGTTTAGGGTTTTCCTCAACAAGTTTTACATTATCTCTAATGCCTTCTTTAATCTTTTGTCCTCTTGTAATGGCTCATAAATTGGAAGCCTTAATGGCATTGACACGCACATATATGATAAGGCTACACCACTGCCATTAGGCAGCTCTTCTACCATAGTTTTTCCTCTCTACAATATTTTATTTGGCCCCTCATCCTACTGAAGGTTATTCACTTGTGCTCGATGACTAATTGAACTTGGCTACTTACTCCCTTGATTGCTGAGAAGAGAACCGATCTTACTCCAACAAGTACTAGCTAGATGATCAAACTTCCCACATATATCGCATTTTACATTAGGAATTTTTGTGAAAAGTGCTAACCATCACACCACTTACAGCTAAATCTTGATGGACCACCCTCTTCAGGATGTCAATTTCCTATCAAGTTTTGCTACTTCTTTAGGAAATTAACATCTACAACTATTTGTCTATACTATTTTGTTATCATATCGATATCATGCTTCATCGTGTCCTTGACTTTGCTAAGAATATTTAATGTACTAGAATCATAACCATGATCATCTACTTGTTGTTCAGCTGGCCTAACCACCTGATTAGAGATAAGCCCACTCATTAATTGACATAATATTAGGATTTTTCATTTGGCTTCCATTATTTAGTGGAACCATTTGGCTAGCCACTAATATAGCAACATCAAGAGGAGCCAGCAACATGGGCACATTCTACATTATGCTTTCGTGTCCCATTTGAATTGGTCATAAGTGTACTAGTCACACCTTGACTTCCATTGGTCAATGCCAAATTATTACTAGGACCTAGACTTGAATTTAGGTTTACCCTAGATGTGTAAGTTGCTTGTAGGCACGACTCTACCTCCTCTGCTCGTGTAATAGCACTATCTATATTGGCAAAAGTAATACTACTCAATTGTACTTGGATATTGAAGTCTAATCCTTGCAAAAATTACTAGTGCAATTGGTTGCTTGCACAAATGTAGAGAGGTTTCATGATAATTTTCAATAGAAAAAAATCCAAAAATATGCACTTTAACACATAAATAAAGGAAAACTAAGACAAATCCTCATGCTTTACCTTCATGACATATTCACATACATTCTCTTAATTTTTGTAATTTTTAATGCACAAAAACTAAATTTCTCTTAATAATTTCCCTTTAGTTGACTATTTTTAATTATTTTTTCCATTTATCTCAATATAAACTATTATTATTATTATTATTATTACTTTTTAAAATTTTTATGACTTATGTAAGTATAATCCATCAACATATTCATTTTCATGCCATGAGAATATCATTTGATCCTAAAATCCAAAAACACCCCCATTTTTCATTAAATCTCATATTTCAAATTTTACACCTTTATTATTTTTAATATTAGAGAAGGAAAATGAATAATTTTTTGTAATTTCAAACATCAACAAACATATTTCAATCATTTACAACCACCTTTCCATCATATGCACTAACGTTTCATCATAAAAATTAAATAAATATTGCTTACTCAAAAATTTGCATACATATGTCATGTATTTTGAGGAAATGGAACCATTGATGCATCCAAATTACCCAATCTATGTGCTATTATGTTCACAAACCATCATCCGTCATCATTGATTCATCAATCATCCCTCCCTCTCTCATTAACAACCATATAAACAAGGAACAAAGAGGATAGATAAATATTTGAGAGAAAGATTGAAATTGAATCTTGTTGATTATTACATCATTATTTGTGAGAATCAGAGTGATGGAGAGCAAGAAATTGATGCAACTTAGGCCCGAGAGGGAAAGAAAGACGATGACAGTTAAGAAAAATCAAATTTTTATGGGAAGGAAGGGGCACCGAAAAACATGCCCCCCCATCTCGTGAGCATTTTGTGAAGTTTGGCCTCTTAACTATGATTAATAAATCACTCCCAAAATAATTGGTTCAAATTTTGATGTTCACATTTGCTCATAAGTGGTTTCGACTTGGTTGGAGGGGCAAGCAACCTCAGAATCATGATCCAACTAATGCCAGACCTTGTGCCCATTAAATGGGAGGTCAAATGGACTCCGATGTTGACAAATAGGCATGCATTGGATTTCCGGCATCGAAATGCATCTAGGGAAACTCCAACTTCTTGATTCATGACTGTTTCATTTTTCACTAGAATCATCTCTTTCGTAAGTCTCAGACCACTTGTACACTTGAATTTTGGCTTTAACATTAGCTCTCACCAACATGCACTCAACCATTCTTCAAAACACTCATCTACTATCTTAACCTGTCAAACAGAAAGAAAACAAATCAAAGCAGACCTAATATTACCAAATAGACACACCACAGAACTAATCAGAACATCATAACTCAACCAAAAACCATCATGAGCTTCTCAAATCTACTCAACCCATTTTGAAACACTTCCAAACTCATCAAAAACCAATCAATCAACCATTTAATCCCAAAAGAAATTAAAAAATACCAAAAAATGTCAATTCAGCCCTCACCATATCCCTACACTTAGGCAAGGAGTGTCCTCACTAACTTGGAAAAGGAATAAAACTAGCTAAATACTTCTATCTTCAACATAGATCAATTAGTATCCACAAACCAACCTTGACCCTATCAGGCTTCAAAATAGCCTAGACTAATTAAAAAGATTGATGAAAGGAAAACACCTTGAAGCATGAACCAATTCTTATCTTACAAAAGATAATCAAATAAACTAGTAAAGGATATAAGAGATTATTTAATCCCATCGCAATTCTTCAAAACTTTAGCCTAATAAGAAAATCAACATCTTTGAATCTCATCATCTCTCTCGAACCATGTCTCCATAGGGATACAAATCAAACACACCCACTTACAAACATATAATATATAAATATGAATGATATCCCAATAAGGAAGAATGAAAAGAGATTCCATTAAAGATCAATCACCAAATACACCCAAGAAGAAACCATCAATAAAGATATTCTCTTTTAAATGCTTGATGATTCTTGAACCTATCCAAGAAATATACTACATCAACAAATGTCCTAGGAGGGTTTTGCAAAAATTGCAAACAACATATCCTCTCTCCACAAGCACAATGTAACGGCTAGGAAAAGAATGAGCATGGAAATACAAAATATCAAATTATTAAATATCAATATCAATATTGGGATTAAGGCATATCTTTGACACTAGCTTTGGATCATTACAAGAGTGATTATGCATAAAACCCAAATACCACAAAAAATGAGTACGAACTAAAGGATCAATTGATTGGCAATGGGTCTTGGAAAACGAAACGTAATTATAAAATGCTTTTGAAGGAACATCCCATTCTCTTGAAATCATAGACCAATTAATCTGAGACCAATTAAATAATCTTTCAAACTTCATTGTCTTCTTCTAGGCACCTATAAATCAAACCTAGTATATCCACTAACCAACTGAGGTGGATCATAAACAAGAGACATAAGGGAAGGAATGGGAACAAATGCCAATGGATAAAGGAGAGGATAAGCAAAGTCATAGAAGGAAGGAAGCAACAAAGATAGTGTTTCAAGGAAAACAAATAGAATCTAACAAAAAATAGAGTAAGAGCATAAGTTACAAAGGTTAAAAAAACACAAGTAGGAGGAGTAGGAGAAAACGTACGATGAGTAATGTATGAACAATGGATACAAATAGGAATATGAGAATCAAATGAGGGTTGGAATAAAAGAGGGGGAATAACATATAATAGATTTGTGGTAAGGGAAAGATAGGCTTCGAATCTATGGAAGAACTGTTGATAACATATTAAAGAGGGAACATAAGGTCCTAGATCTAAACAACATGAATAAAAATCAAAGAAGGAAGTTTTGAAAGGCAAATTTCAAGCAATGTAAGAAATAATATCCAACCTCAGTTTGTTGGTATCTTGTACCAAAGTCGAGGCTTTGAACTATCTCTAATCCAAGACAATGGAGTCCATTGTAGAATGCCAAGAAGTCTCAAAACATTTGGTCACTTTAGAAGGATATCATTGAAAAAATCCATCCATCTCAATCTCAAGGGAATGAATATATAAAACTATATGAAGGACTACATCCCCTACATACTAAGAGAGATCCTTGTCATTTGAAATCAACAAATTACCTATAATATATATGCAAGGCATCAACATGGTGTCAAGTGTTATAAAATCCCCAAAAACCATCCTAACAACTTCTAACAACTTCTAGTAGGAGATCTAATGATGAAGGACTATCCGGCCCATCCACAAGAGGAGATAAATCCATAGTGGACAACTATACAATGCTAGCTTTTGTTGTTAGTAATGAATAAATAATTTCCATAAAGAAGGAATGGTCTGAGCTAAACATGGAGAAAAAGGGGACTTATTCCATAAAGAAGGAATGGTCTGAGCTAAACATGGAGAAAAAGGGTACTTATGAGCTAAACATGGAGAAAAAGGGGACTTATTCCATGCTACTTGTGGAGGAGGACAAGCTCTCATAATAGGTATTCATGAATCTGATTTATAGTAGTTCATTACTATACATAGGGTATTTCAAGGGTAACACTCAAATCACTCATTCAATAATTTTTGGATCCCTCAATTTTTTCTTCGGATCATATCATGCAATTCAAGCACACAATGCTCACATAGAAAAGATGGATGTAAGGAAGATCATTGTGCCTAGCCGCTATCAGTGCCAGTACTTTATGCATATGCAAATACAATTATTTTTTAATTATTTTCCTCTCACAACCTCACCTCTCATAATGTCAATGGAAGACCTCCTCTCCACCCAACACCCCCATAACCACTATCACTCAAATGGTTGGCCATGTGTAGGAAGCCAAGTTTGAAACCTGAACTCTCAATTGTAGCAGCCTGACAAGAATTGTAGCAGCGTGACAAGATTGTCAGCTCACCCTACCACATTTTCCTCTCAAACGAAAAGGTTCTTAACATGTGACATTAGTCCCCAAAGTGGTGTGCATTGAGGTGTGTGCTCGATGAAGGTGTAAACTCATGTGCACATGTAACTAAGGTTGTTGGATATAGCTTTAGTGGGCCTCATGCCGCACTATGCATCAAGATGGTGCAATTAAGTGTGTCTTCCCAATGGCATGGAAGTAAGCAAGATGAAGGGGTATAAGAAGCCCCTATGATGTGCCCAAAACATTTAGTATGTGCATGTGTCTCTCTTTTCCCTAGTGAAGTGTAAGAGTTTAGGGTTTAGATGATATACCACTTCATCAAGTAGCCTTCGCTTCCACCATCTATCTTCCTGCTGTCAACGTGTACAACAACTCAAACTTGACAAGCAAAAGTTATATGCTTTAGGAAATATAAAGGACACATATTTTGAAATCCTAGGATGTAAGAAGTTCAAGTTTTATTAGCTATCCAAAATAACAAGCATCAACCAAAGCTCTGTACAAGGTTTCAAAAACTAAACATTCCATAGAATGTTAGGGGTGTTCAGGATTTTCTAGAAAAAGTATCACAGATTTAGCCCACCCCCTTAGGCTGCGAACATCATGTGCAGCACTTTCCTTTATACGATGAAGATTTATCAATCATTCAATGTTTCATTGGATCCCTTAATTTTTTTCTTTGATTCTTCAAACACTTTAGGCTCAATAAATAAGGTCTCTCTCATGAGTTGTGTTGTCACATTGTTAATTTCCTCATAGGGTGCTATATCTTCCAACATAACCATGTCTTTCATGATTTCCATCTCTTCAAGTAGTTCCCTATGCATTTCTTCAACATATTCCAAGGAAAATTGATTCTCTTCTTCCTCAATAAAATATTCCATTGGTAGCGCATTCATCTACTTTTCCTTTATCAATGCACTTTCTTCCTCATCTTGAATCCCTTTTGTTCTTTTTTCTTCTTTCAACTTTTCTTCTCTTAGTTCTTGGATTCTCCTTTCCTTCAAATCACATTCTTTCAAAAAATAACTTTCCCATTTGTGTTTAAATTCTTCTAAGGAAATCTCAAAGTTTCTTAAATAGATATCCAACTTTTCCTTGCTATCTAGACTTTCATCTATCTCAACAACATAAATAGTGAGATATGTTGAGAAATCCCCACTCTTTTTGACATCAGAACCATAGTCAACTACAAATTGAGCCACTCCAAGGCTCCCAACACCACATAAACCACTCCCAACACTACCTCCAAAATCTCTCACATCAACAACTGGGGTCACACCTTGAATCCCCTTAAAACTCAACCTAATCTCCAACATCTTATCATCAACCAAATAAGACTCCAATGAGTCTCTACCCTCAACATTTCTCAAAGAGTGGGCAATGCTTGCCTCAACATCCTCACATCGTGCTTCTACCACACTAGAAGCTCTCCCTCATTCTCAAACACATTGCATCTAGTCTCACTAAACAACATTCTAGGGTTTTCAACCTCTTCTTCTACCTCACAACTTCCCAAGTCCCTTGCAACTTCATCAATGGGATACTCAACAACATCTGAAAAGGTTTTCTTCCTTCTCTCTACTTCAATTGTATCTTCGGGAATCTCATTTGTAACCATATTCAAGAAATCAAGTAGATCATCATCCAAAACATTATTTTTTCTCTCAATGGATTCTTGTTCCAACCCTTCATTGCTGACATCAACCACCAAGTCTTTTTCATTGGTGAGTTCCAACATCTAATCTCTTGAAGCAAAGTCTAGGCTCACTTCATGTTGTAGCCTCTCTAAAGAGGCTTCAAGCTAGATATTGGGACATTCTTCCTCGGTCCTCTCAAATTTAAGACCTACTTCAAGCAGTTCTTCAGCAAATTTCTCTAGGAAACACATAAAGTCATCATTGAGGTCATTAACCCCTCTCTCTATATCTCAGTCACACGGGGATTCTCAATGAACCAGCCATATCTTCTATAGAGGATTCCTCTCTATTGTTTCTTCAAACACTATCTCTTTCATCCATACAAAGCTCCGAGTGTAACATGCAAGGTCTACTCTCCTCCAACTCAAAATCAATCTCCTCACATCCATCAACACTAACTAGAGTCAGGATTCACCTCATAACTCAAATCAACCTTTTCATCAACATTACTCACAAAACAATCAAACAACTCCTCATCATAGCCAACATCTCATAAGAGTCAAAACCTTTTGCATTTGCACACTCAATACTTTCTTGAATATTGAGAGATACTCTCTTAGACACATCATCATGAAACTCAACTTCAAAAGGAAACAAATTTTAAGGTAACTCCTCTATGTTTGGCTTTTGCAAACTCAATCTCTCTTGGTTCTTGTCAATGGGTTTTCCAACTTTCTTTCCAAGTGTCTTCCTTCCTCACAAAATTTTAACCCCAAGGACCCTTTCACCAAGCCCACCCCTTTATGTGGCTATCCTAACTCATTCTCATAAGAGAGTCTCTTAGTCCTTAGAAACTTCTTGATGCTCACAGAAGTAGCATCCATATTGCAATCACTTTTCAAAACTTTGGGTTTGCAATCCCATTCATTTTTTTGTCCCTCGCTTTCTTTCTCTCTCATCCTAATGGTCTTCCCTTCTCTCAAGGTCCCAACCCCTTCCAACAAAGATAAGTCCTTTTTACTCTTAAATGAAATTTGGTTTTCTTTACATTTTCTTCTATTCATCATCCATGGTCCCCTTGCACTCAAAACTCCCTCTCCCTTTCCTTCACTCTCAAAACCTTGTGGAGGATGCACCTCATGACATTGAAATCCACAAACATTGAGGGGATTCTCAAAACCATCCAAAATGGTTTTCACTATATTCTTATTACCATATTCACTCACTTCTTCATTCCACACTCTCTTTGGGATGTACTAGGCTAGTTGCACTCAATCTCAACTCATCTTTGTTCTCACAATCATAACAACATCAATTGGAGTCTCTCCAATACTTTTGTCATCAAATTAATCTTCTCTCAAATACCTCACTATTAGAACTCAAGTCCAATCACTCAACATCATCCCAGAAGATACTTGAAGATTGATCATCACTTGACTTTGCACTCTCAATATTAGCTTCTTCACTAAGAAGATCCCTCTAAAACTCTCGCACATCAAATACACTCTCACCAAGAAATATATTTGTGCTCAAGCCCTCTTCCTTCGTCCTTTCATTCCTATGTCCTTATGGGGGTCCTCCTCTCTTGGGCTTTTAGTTGCATACTCTTCCATTATCAATTCAAAAATGGCATCCCAACTTAGGTTATTCTTTGATACCTAGATGTCAATTCTCTCTTCATTTCCCTCACTACCATGAGTACCCTTCTCTCTATCTCCCTTCTCACTCTCTTTCTCATCCTTGGATGTTGAGAGCTCATCTTTTCCACCCACATGATCCATCTCAATGTCAATGGACTCATTCTCATCACTCAAGCCTTCAAGATCACTTGGTAGACTATTCTCAATACATCTTTAATCATCCGTGCTCATAGGACAAGATCTCACACTCAAAGCCTCATCACTATCCTCATCCTTATTATCCCTTGCATTGCTCCATTCATAACCACCTTTCTCTTTTGCTAGTGCAAAGACATTAATATTTGAGGTACTCTCATAAGAACCCAAGTTTGTATCCTTATTTTCCCTATGGTGTCAGAGGGATTTTTGTCAAAAGGTTGTATCCACTGGGGATCAGAGATAGAAGGAAGTAGAGGATAGGAGATGGAAGAGAAGAAAAAGAATAGACAAGAGGTACACACAATAAAGACAAAGCACAACGAATCAAATCAATATATATTGATAGAACCTGAAATCCCTTGTCTGGCACTACTCAGAAGCAATCTCCAAGCATTAGATCTCCTGGAGCTCCCTCATAGACCAAAAATGTGTATCAAACAACAGCTTCCTCTCTACTACTCGGAACCCAAATCTGATGGCTCTGTTGGCTCTGAAAGGAGGGTAAAACTTCAAGACTCCTGCTCCAAAATCTCCTAGTTCACCCCTTCTTCTTCTTCTTCTAGTTCAAAGTGTTGTTTGCTGCTTGTCAACTGCGATCGTGATGCGCACGATTTCATCTATCTTTTTTTCATGAAAAATCCACAATTGGCTGAAAAAGTAACTTGCTTGTTGCATGCCACCCTAATCTAGAAGTTTTCATAGCTTTTTAGGATACTTACAATAAATAATATCCAAAATATCAAAAATAGGCTAAAATTGCTCAAAATTCTAGTATTTTTGAACCATCCATGCCACGGACACTAGCACTAATGACTCACGACATTGACTCTCTAGCTCAATAAGAAAGTTGAATGATGATGCACTCCAGAGTTTTTCACACTATGTTTGCGTAGTGGCATGACATTCATCCCCTCTAAACCTATACATCCTCTCATATGTGCCAAAATCCCCAACCATGCAAAGAAATCATGAGCTTCATCTACATCCAGCTCACCCCTATTGTTGAGAAATCAAATGATGTATGCCTAGAAGAGGCTTTGTATAAGAGAGATAACAAATTTGTATGCTCCAGAAGAGATGTCCAAAATCCCATAAGCACAGAGAAGAAGAGTGGTACTATCCAAAAAGCTATATAAGAATGTCCTTGACACTCATTTCAATGCAATGGTACTTTCATTTTGTGTCACTCAAGACTGTCTTTATGAGTCCAAGGTAATCTATCTTGGAACCTAATTCACTTGAGTTACAATCCCTCATTCTGATAATGTATTCTGTGTTTGAATTGCGTCCACCATAGCTAGCTAGCTCTAGATCCATGTTTCTCAACATGGTATCAGGGCCATGGTTGAGTTAGTTAGCTAGTGTGTATCCTTTCTCAATCTCCTTCCTTATCATCTCCTATATCCCTCAACGCCATCATTGAGGCTAATTTGCAAACATTATAATGGGCCTCTATTCAATTGCTTCACCATAAGGTTTTGGTACTTCAAAAGAAAGCCACAGAAGAGACAAAAGAAGAGGGCTTCTGTTGGTTCAAAAGAAATCCACAAAAGAGAAAGAAGAAGAGGGCTTCTGTTGCAAACAAGTTTTTTATCACAGTCAACTACTTTATCTTAGAGCCAGCTGTGGCACACCTCGAGAAGCCTTCAGAACTTGGTGAATCTTGATCCAGATCAGAGATTTGATATGTGGCAAGGAAGAAGATGAAGAAGAGATCTATCACTGCCGCCTACTGTTGCTGAAAAGGAAGCTCAAACTCTCAGTCAACGACGTGCAACGACGTGCTCACAGCTAGTATCACATAGAAGGTTCATGTTGAGGGGCTTGTCTAGAGCTCTCGCCAAGGGAAGTGGCACCGCATTGCAAATCTGTCTGTGCTTTGACTGGATGTTTCCAAAGAGTCTGGCGCAGAAAAGATAGCTATGACTATGAGTCATAGATACGTGCAAGTAGATGGACCTCATAAGGCCAATCATCTGGCTTTTGCAGTCCTTGGCGGCAAGGTCAAGCTCCAGGGCATCGCAAATGTCTCTGGCATCCAAGTACCTGCCTGAATTGATGGCATCATGTAAGGGGCTGTGTCTACATCCTCATGGCTCCAGCTCAGCTCTAGAGCACGACATTCAACACAGCTCCTGATACAGTCAATCACCAGCGATATTAACGGAAATATTTTTTTAAAAATATATATATATTCTTTAAGCTATAAAGTCTTTCATAAAGTCCATTCACACCTCCTTCTCCAAAACCACTCCATTCACAAGCCTATTTCACAACCAAATTGCCTTCACATTTAACTAGCTTTCACACAATATGTGTCTCAACTTGGCTTGAACTAAAAGTTAATACTCTTATAAAAAATCCTAAGAGGTTACTTGTGATTAGAGTGTCTATTGAACTCCTATTCTTGCAAGGGATTAGACATTTCCCAAGTACACTTGCAGTAAGACCTTCCCACAAGAAATGATTTGCTTGCACTATGCACAAAAGTCACAATTATCAAATCCCTTGTAAATCTCAATCTTCTTGTAAAAGGATAGACACTGCTCGAGAGTTCTCGTGGTAAGACCTCCTACTAAGATGACTGAAGTGGAACATATAGCAAAGTTTAATGGTGAAGGCTTCCATTCTTGGAAGGAGAAGACCATGTACCATCTTATGCGGAAAGACTTGTGGGACTTGTTTGAAGATGATGCAGATAACAAGAAGGAAGATGATGAATATGGGTTCGTTGACGAAGACCATTTCAAAACCAAAGAATGGAAGAAGATGAATAACAAGGCACTAGGCATCATTGCATGGGGACTAAGTGATGATGTGCTACATCATATATCTGGCATTAGAAATGCTAGAACCGCTTGGGAGGAACTTGACAGAATGTTTGGTACCCAAGCAAAGAACTCAAAGGTAAAACTACTCATGCAGTTTTATAAACTAGATATCAAAGATAGTGCTTCTATGATCATGCACATTAACAAGTTCAAGATTCTAAAAACCCAACTTGCAACTCTTAAGAAGAATATTGATGAAGATGAAGCAATAGCCATACTACTTGCAAGTGTAAACAAGGATCCATATGAAAACCTTGTGTCCACCCTAAGTGACGTTCCAAGTCTCTCATTCAAAGATATTGAGCACTCACTGCTTGATGGAGAAAGCAAATTTAAAAGCAAAGATGTAAAAGAGACCAACTCAAGGGAAAACCTCTTATACACTAGAGGAGCTACTGGACCCAAGGGAAGAGGTCGAGGATTCAACACCGACAACATGAGTCGGATGACATGTCATTATTGTGGTAAAATTGGCCATATTGTCAGTGAATGCTTCCACAAGAAAATAGCACAACAGATGTAGAATGACCACCACCAAAGTTAATTCATGAATGAAGAAGAAGAAAAAGATACTTCCACTACCATCAAAAACTATGACAAACTGTTTTAAGGAATTTGTTCCCATAGTGGATATTGTAAAAACCCTACCAAGATGTAAAGTTTCAAGCTTTAACTTGACTAGGCTGCCAAAGAGCTAATATCCTGGTCCATGTTTACATGCAGGGGGGGCAAAAGCCAGCAAGGGTAGAGACTCATCATTTGAGGGGGGGTGTTGAGAAATCAAATGATGTATGCCTAGAAGAGGCTTTGTATAAGAGGATAACAAATTTGTATGCTCCAGAAGAGATGTCCAAAGTCCCATAAGCACAGAGAGGAAGAGTGGTACTATCCAAAAAGCTATATAAGCATGTACTTGACACTCATTTCAATGCAATGGTACTTTCATTTTGTGTCACTCAAGACTATCTTTATGAGTCCAAGCTAATTTATCTTGGAACCTAATTCACTTGAGTTACAATCCCTCATTCTAATAACATATTGTGTGTTTGACTTGCGTCCACCATAGCTAGCTAGCTCTAGATCCATGTTTCTCAACACCTATTTGCTGTAATTTTTCCCACATAGCCATACTTACAAAAGATCTCTTCTAAGAGAAAAGTACACATAGCATCTGTTAACTTAGTACATAGAGCTCTCCCTTCTACTTGATTAGTCAAGTCTTCACAAGCAAGTACAAGATATCTCATTTGCCAAAGACCTGTAGACATTGTGACTAAATCCATCACCCACTTAAAATGAAGAGACAATGGATATGTGGGCTGCAATCCATCTTGATGTCTCACAGATGAATACATTTCACATGTCGTACATGTTTCCACAAAGTGAGCAACATCCTTAAGCATACCATGCCACCAATATCTTTCTTTGTTCTTTGCAAAAGTACCCCAAACACCTCTATGGCCAACCCATAAACTTTCGTGAAATTCTTGCATAACATTTACTTGTGAAGCTCTATCACCCAAAACTCGCAATGGCATACCATGTTTCCATAAATATCCATATTTTAAGAAAAACCCAAAGGAAAGTGGCCTACTAAGTCAAACAATGCATAACCGACTACACTAGTCGACTGGCGCTATAACTATGCCAGCTGTAAATAGGTGTAACAACCTGAATATAATAAGTAATGAGTTAGTGGCCATGTGAGAGTCATAATGACCACCGACATGCTAAGTGTAGATGTGTGGACCCATCTAACCAGGCGGTCCATCATCAATATCTGCATGTGTTGAGCTTGTCATCTCAACAGAATATGAAGTCAAAAAGGCATTACACATAGGTTAGATTCAAGTAACTGTCTAAATATATTTCATGGCCCACATCACCACATCAACATAAAACCATATGATGTGGATCATTATATGTCACTTGAATATAATGCTTATTTCTTTGAATGGTTACTACAGGGGTTGTTTGATATACATAAATGAATCATCATTCTTCATTTCAAAAAGTACTAAATATCATGTACCACTTGAATAAGTCATTGTATCAATCCTTTAATGACGCCCACAAAAGCCAGGAAGCATTACAAATTTTTAGTTCTTGGGAGGGAGCTACATGAGAAAAAATAAATTTGAGCTAGAAAATTCTAGGTATCTTAGAAAGGATCAGTTGAAATTTTCAAGCATATTAAAAGCATTCTAGAGACACTAGCACCTCAAGTACGATGGTTCAAATCAGATTTCCCTTAAAGAAAAACATTGGATCTCTCATCATGAATTCTTTTTGTGCAAATACACAAAAAATGGCAAAAAGCAACAATAAGATTGTATGAGAGAAGCTTGGTAGGCCTTGGCTACCCTTCACTGATGTGAGGAGCAAGCAAAATATAGTCTAAATCTTGATATACGAAAGCACAACTAAAAGGTGAAGTAGGAGTGAAAGCACCAACAATAGCAAGAGAGAAGTAAGAGATATGAAGGCTCAAGCAAGGGAAAGCAAGAAGGTATGTGGGAGCCCTAATAGTCAGACTGTGTGACTTGCCTTATCTTATTCTATTGTCATGTAAAGAATAAAGAATAAATTGATAGTCATAAGCAATTGCCACCTATAGTATACATGTGTGCGGATAGTAAGTACAAGTAAATGCATGCAACGAGGCACATGCAACCTTTACTCCCCAACAATAACTCACTTAAAGGAGAATGAGCTTGAGTGTGGAGAAAACAAGAAAAGAAAAAGTGACAAAGTACAATGTGTCTATATAAGTACAATAGGATGAGGAATAGACATCATCTCATTTTACGCCCATCAAGCAAGCAGTATAACATTTCATTAGGAGACTTTTAGTGAGAAAATCTATAGGATTCTCATCAGTTTAGATCTTAACAAGCTCTAGTTGCTTATCCTCAGCTACATCTCTTTGTTGAAGTGATAATGGATCTCATGTACTTGGTCCTCACATGAAACACCAAATTATATGCTAAGTGAATGGTACTCATAGAGTCTGAATGCAATATAGGAGTAATAGTTATACCAAGGTCTTCTACATGGCATCCTTGCAAGCCTTAATGATTGGCTAGAATATATTTGATCTCCATAGTAGACACAATCATGCATTTCTGCACCTTTGCTATCCAAGAAACAAGGATTCCAGCAAAGGTGAAGTCATAGTTGGAGGTGGACTTCCTACTATCTGTATATCCTACATAGTTAGATTTTGTATAGCCCACAACTCTAATGTTCTGACCACCACAACCAATGCACATATCTACAGTGACTTAAAGGTATCTCATGGTGTCCTTCATGGTATCCCAATGTCGCATGATGCCAAGTGTTGGCATTTAATGAGCCACAACTCCCATTGCAAATACCATGCTAGGTCTAGGGGCTATCATGACATACATCAAGTTGGCTCATCATGGATGCATATGAGATCTTGGCTATCTCGGCCCTCACATTAGCTGACTGGGGACAATTTGCCTACTTGACCTTCATATGAGAAGGTAATGGGTAGCGAATAGGCTTACCACCCTGCATATAGAAATAAAAGAATTCCACTTACTAGGGCCTTGTTTGCTCTATTCAGAAATGATTACAAAAGAGGAGAATTGAACTCCCATTAGTGGCCTCATTATCACCTCAAGATAGCGCATCCACCATTGCACATATAGAACCGCTCAAGGACTTCAAGAATGTACTCCTTCTATGACAAGTAGAGGAGTCACTTATAACAATTGTGCGTAATGCACATACTAAGCATGTGAGAGACAAATCCCATGTCTTTGATCTCAAAGCTTTTCTTGAGCTGAGTCTTCAAAGCATCTAGCTCATCATGAGCACTCCCAACAATCAACATATCATAAACGTATAGCACCAAAATGATAAGGCTATCATCACGAGCCGTGTCTTGTTTGTGTAAAGACATGGATCCATATCATTCAGGGAATAATCGTGTGACAGTATAAAGGCATCAAACTTATGATACCATTATCTAAGTATGTGTTTAAGTCCATAAAGGCTTTTCCTCAACCTGCACACTAATTATTCCCTATCCTTTTCCTGAAAGCCCTTAAGGTACTGCATATAAAGGTTATGATGGAAGTCTCCCACAAAGAAAAGCTATTTTCACATCCATCTGGTACAAGTCTAGATCTATCTGCATAACCAAGGCCAATAGCAAGCCTAAGATAGTCATCCTAACCACAAGAGAGGATATCTCATCAAAATCAACTCCTCTCTCTTACTTAAAACCCTTAACAATCAATCCGGCCTTATATTCTAGCTTAGGGTAACTAGGAGTACTCTTCAACTTGTATACTCACTTGTATAGCAATACATGTTTACTATCTAGCAAGGACACCAAATCCCATATACGATTTTTCTATAATGATTCAAACTCAGACTTCATGGCCCTCTCCCATGAGTGGCTATTACCTTTGTGTATAGTCTCCTCATAAGTAAGGGGCTCACAAGAATCTGTCACCATGACATAATGCATAGAGGGCTCAAAACAATCAGGATGATGTAAGGATCGACTTGAGTGTCTCAAGACTCTGGCTATGGGGGCTATACAACTTGTCCTCTCTATCCAACATCGTCACCCTCCACAGTAGGTAGATCTTGAGCCACTACATTATTAATAGCTATAGCAAGCTATCTAATTGGAGCTGGCTATAGTGTAATAGGAGGTTCCTCCTAAAAGATCACCCTATGTATCTTAGTTATCTACTCTAGCTTTATGTGCATCTCTTCCTCATGGAATATGACACCATGGCTACAAATTACCTTTCGAGCCTACAGATCCCAAAGGCAATAGTCCATCTCACCTGCATCATCATATCCAAAAAGGATGCATTTGACATACTTTGGATGTACCTTATTGCATTTGTCTTTGTGAATATGAAAGAAAACCTCACATCTAAAGACATGCAAGTATACATGTATGGGAGGTTTACCAGACCATACCTCCTCTACAACTCTACTAGCAAGGCTAGTGCATGGGGATCTATTAAACATATAAATTGTAGTAGTAATTACCTCAACCCAAAAGTATTGTGGTCAGTCTACCTAAGTATAATGCAAAATCTTTCCTAAATAGTTCTATTCATGTGCTCTACAATACCATTCTAGGGTGGGGCATATGGTACATTTAACTAATGCTTAATGCCCCTCTCATCATAAAACTACTCAAAGGCCTTAGAGACATTTTCACAGTCTAGGTCCAAAATGGTTCTCAACCATGCAAAGAAATTGTTGAAACCATAGTTAGAGTATGTAGACCCAAACTATATGCAAACAATCATCAATAAATGTGATAAAATACTTAGCACCACCTAATGACTAACAAGCTATGAGACAATAAACATTGGAGTGCATAAGAACACATATCCCACCCATGCAAGTAGAACCAAAACTTTTATGCGAGTTACAAGTCACCCTGCCATATAAACAATGTCAAGATTGTGGGAGAGAAGGAAGGAGTCTCACTTGTAGCTTTCTTGCTTACACAATGGGAGAATACACACAGAGGTGGAGGCTGAAAACAGTTTTTCTCTTCTTAGTTGTGTAAGCCAAAAGAACTCTCTTACAAGGAAATAGAAGAACCCTATATATGGGTCTCAAACCAAACTCAACTAACTAAGGTGGCATACTAACTGAGCCACGAACTAGAGTAGATAAGGATAGCTATCATGTAGCTATTATTCATGGGCGGTGTACCAACCGCATCTGCAAAACTGACACGTCGGTGACATAAATGCACAACGGTCACCCTGGCATATCACGAGTGGAGCTCGATATCTCAACACTCCCCCTCGAGCTCAATCCCAATTCCGGCACACCACGCAGGTCTCTGAACTTGCGCAGCTTCTCTGTGCCCAATGCCTTCGTGAATATGTCAGCTACCTGATCCTCTGTGCTGACATAAACTAGATCAATAAGACCTAGTAAAACCCTCTCTCACACATAGTGATAATGCACCTCAATGTGCTTTGTTCTAGCATGATAAACTGGGTTATTTGCCAAGTGTATACTACTCATGTTGTCACAATAAATGACAACTGGCCCATCTGTAGGCTGATGCATATCATAAAGTAGCTTATGCAACCAAGCAACCTCACATGTAGCCATTGCTGCACCCCTATACTCGGCCTCTGTGCTCGACAAGGCAACTGTAGGCTGTTTCTTGCTGCTCTAAGTGACTGCAGCACTCCCAAAAGAGAACACATATCCACTGGTAGATCGTCTATCAGAAATACTACCAGCCCAATCAGCATCAGTGTATCCATGCAGCTGTATCTGAACCCCAGTCTCATAAAATAATCCATACTGCAATGTGGACTTCACATACCTGAGTATGCGTCTAGCCGCATCCAAATGCGGTTTCCTTGGAGCCTGCATAAACTGACTTACCAATCCAACAGCATAGCTCAAATCTGGCCTGGTAATAGTCATATAAATCAAGCTTTCTACTATGTGTCTGTACATAGTAGAGTCTTCCAGAAGCTCACCTGCATCTGCGCTCAGCTTCATATTCTGCTCCAAAGGAACTGAAATAGGCTTACAGCCTGTCATTCCATATTTGGACAGCATGTCCAATCCATACTGCCTCTGCAAGAGCTGTATCCCACTTGGTGATCTAATCACCTCAATGCCCAAGAAATAACGCAGCTCTCCCAAATCCTTCATCTCAAACTTCTGCTTCAATAGCATTTTCACATGAAGGATATCTTCATCACTGTCACCTGTCATAATCAAATCATCAACATAAATGACAAGTAGCATAATACCTTTCTCTGTTTTTCTCACATAAAGTGAGAAATCTGCCTTGGAAATCTGAAAGCCAATAGTGACAAGATACTGTCCTATCTTGTCAGACCATGCTCTAGGTGCTTGCTTCAAGCCATACAAGGCTTTCTTCAACCTACAAAAAAACTCAGGATGAACAGCATGCACATAACCTGGTGGCTGCTCCATATAGACCTCTTCTTGCAAATTACCATGCAAGAAGGCATTCTTTACATCCATCTGATGTAAAGACCATCCCTTTGATGCAGCCATAGCAATGACTGCTCTTACGGTTGCCATCCTTGCAACCGGACTGAATGTTTCTTCATAATCAATGCCATATGTTTGTGCATACCCCTTGACTACTAATCTTGCCTTATATCTGTTCAAGAACCATCTGTATTGTGCTTCACCTTATAAACCCACTTACAGCCAATTGCATTCTTACCTTTAGGCAAAGGTACCAATTCCCATGTAGCATTTGCTTCCAAGGCATCCATTTCTTCATCCATGGCTTTCTCCCATTTTTCTTTTCCCATGGCTTGCTCAAAAGAAGTGGGTTCTGGTTCCTATATCACTTTGACCATATATGCATAGTGAATGGCTGTAAATCCATGATATTTTAGCCTATCCATAGGATACCTAGCTCTCGTAGACCTGCGCAAAATAGGTTTACTCCCTGCTCTCAAAACATCCCTGGTCTTCCTTACTCCAGGTGTAACAATAGAAGGAAGACCCAACTCATCATCAATGCTCTGTTCTGAGCCACTGGATTCACCATCCACATAAGAGTGACCTGCATTCACATCAAACATGGGCTGATCAACCTTCTCTTTTCCTTTTCGTGATACCTGCATACCACTATCTGCATTGCTTTGAGAAGATTCTCCTGATCTCAATCTGCCTATCCATGGCAAAGAATGTAAACCACTGCTAGAGGACGCTCCAGGTCCACTAATATTTTGTGACTGCTGCTGTGAATTCTGTGCAGCATTACCATTTTGTGCATCCACATCATCAATCACATTTACTGGTTTATACCAGCTACTCATCTCATAAAAAATAACATCTCTGCTCACTGTAAACTTACGAGTAGAAGGGTTATAGCATCTATACCCTTTTTGCTGCAGAGAGTAACCAATAAAGATGCACTTCTTAGCTTTTGGATCCAACTTGGATCTCAACTCATCTAGCACATGTACATAGGCAATGCAACCAAAAATTTTCAAATGAGAAATATCTGGTTTCCTACCAGTATACCTCTCCTCTGGAGTCATCCCATGTATTGCTGCAGTGGGAGTCCTGTTCATTATATAGACTACTGTAGCAACTGCTTCAGCCCAGTAAAAATCTGGCAAGTCTTTTTCGTTGAGCATGGTACGAGATACCTCTCCAATATGCATGTTTTTCCTTTCTGCAATTCCATTTTGTTGTGGGGTATGACTGCATGAATATTGCTGCTTTATGCCATGCTCCTGCAGGAACCTTGCAAACTCATTTGAGAGGTACTCTCCCCCTCCATCTGACCTTAGGCATTTTATTTGCAGGCATGTTTCTTTTTCAACCATAGCTTTAAGAGTTTTGAAATGCCCAAAAACTTCACTTTTCTTTTTCATAAAATACACCCAAACTTTTCTGCTATAGTCATCAATAAAAGTGACAAAATAATGATAGCCTCCAAGAGATGCAGCTTTAGTAGTCCACACATCAGAGTGGATTAATTCCAATGGCTTCTTACTCTCTTGAACATGTCTAGGAAATGGTTTCCTTGCCTGTTTTCCAAACTGACAGGCTTCACATACCTTATGCATTTCTACAACCTTGAATTTAGGCAATCCTGCAACAATGTTTTGGGCCTGCATTGATTTAAGTCGCTGTACATTAACATGACCAATGCGTTTATGCCAGATATCAATATCTGCAACTACACCGGTCCCATGTGCAAACATTGCTGCACTCAATTCAGGCATGTCTGCATCCAATGTAAACATTCTGCCCTTCGTCTTTCCTTTTGCTATCAAGCGACCTTTATTTTTCATATCCTCAACAAAGCAACCATGAGGATTAAATCTGACCTGCAAGCCCTACTCAACCATTTGACCAACAGAAACCAGATTCTTGGTGATATTCGAGACATGAAATACATCGGACAGGTATTTCTTTTTCCCATCTTGCATAGACAAAGGAATTTTTCCAATCTGCACAATAGGATGTGCAGTATCATCACCAGTCTCCATGAATCCTGGTTTTTCCATTTTCCTTGCATCCTCAATCCATTCTGCATGACCTGTCATGTGGTTTGATGCACCTGAGTCAATATACCACACATCGTTGCTTTGTTCTGCACTTGTCACAGAATTATTCATGTGCTGCACCATAAACAAATGCTCATTTCTATCATCACCCTGTCTACTAGAAGATGCATAATTCCCTTGTTGCAGTTTTCCATTCATGATGTCATTTTGCTTTTTATAACAGTCTTTAGCCATATGACCCATTTTACCACAGTAGTAGCATTCAACATTACTGTTTGCATTTTGGCCTCTTTGCCATCCACCACGACCTCTTTGGCTCCCCCTGCCTCTAGAGTTACCACGTCCTCCTCCATAGAACTGGTTTTCTTGAGTTTGCTGCATATTCTGATTTCTACCACGGCCTCCAAATCGGCCTCCTCTACCTCTGCCTCTACCTCTTCCAGCATTTGAGTAGAAGACAGCTTCTTTTGAAGTTCCTCCTGAAGAAGATGCACCACCATTTCTCTGCTCCTCAGAAATTAGAAGAGCAATCAACTCCTCAAAATCAGGAAATCTTTCACGAACTGAAATGGATGTCTGAAACTGTGCATAATCCTTTCCTAGACCATTCAAGGTCACAGAAACTAAATCATCATCTTCCACTGGCGACCCAATGGAAGCAAGTGCATCTGCAATCTTCTTCACCTTCTGGTAGTCATTGATGCTCATACTTTCTCTTTGCACATTATGCAACTCTTGCTTGAGCTGCATTTTCCTGGCTTGCGTATTTGTGCTATACATTTTTGACAAAGTATCCCATGCCTCCTTTGGCGTACTTGCATCCTGAATATGCACAATCATAAAGTCTGAAATACTGATAGAAAGCCAGTACATAACTTTCCTGGCTCTCTCATGCCATGCTTTAAATGCCTGCATTTGCTGTTGATTGGGAACATCAGGAAGAACTGGTTCTTCTTCATTTCCTGCAACAAATTCCCAATATCCTTTTCCCATAAGGAAATTCATCATTCTAAACTTCCATGCCTGGAAGTTGTTCTTGTCAAGCTTTTCAGTTACAATCTGTGAAAGAGAATCAGACGCCATTACAGAACACTGCAAAAAATTCTGTCACTGCAAAGAACACAGCTTCAGCCTCACAAGGGCAAATCTGCAAAACTGGCGAAAGTGGTATTTGACCACACAGTCACTTCCTAGTGACGATTTTGCATATACAGGAACCAAGGATGATTCTGTAACTCCCAATGTCTCTGGGCACAAGCATACGATGCAATTTCTACAGTAACTTTTCACCGATCTGTAGAACAGTGGTCGCACAACATAAAATAGGGTCTTTTCCTGAGTGTGTGCAGAAAACTTCCGCCTCCAAAACAGGCCCCGAAATGGCCTCAAATAAAAAAAACAGGGTCGCCGAGAGCTAAAGCTTCTACCCGCAGCATATACTGCCCTCTTGCTTCACCGCGAAAGGCATCTCAACCTCAGACAATGCACTCTTGCAATTTCCGGCTGTGCTACCTGCAGAGATCTGCTCCCAAAACAGAAAATGAAAGCAACACTGCTCCTCTTACCAGAACACCGCGAGCTTGGCTTGCTTTCTTGAGCTCCTTACCACAAACAAGGCTCTGATACCATGTCAAGATTGTGGGAGAGAAGGAAGGAGTCTCACTTGTAGCTTTCTTGCTTACACAATGGGGGAATACACATAGAGGTGGAGGCTGAAAACAGTTTTTCTCTTCTTAGTTGTGTAAGCCAAAAGAACTCTCTTACAAGGAAATAGAAGAACCCTATATATGGGTCTCAAACCAAACTCAACTAACTAAGGTGGCATACTAACTGAGCCACGAACTAGAGTAGATAAGGATAGCTATCATGTAGCTATTATTCATGGGCGGTGTACCAACCGCATCTGCAACTGACACGTCGGTGACATAAATGCACAACGGTCACCCTGGCATATCACGAGTGGAGCTCGATATCTCAACAAACAAGTCAAAACATGAGTAGCCCAAGACATAGCAAATACTGCAAAACAAATGAGCACTTTTATTCCTTTAAGTGACGCATTCCCAAGACGATGATACCAAAGAGATATATTTGGAACATCAATCACAACCAAAATATGATCAATAGATCCTAATATAAGGATTATAGACTACCAACCTTGGCACCTCTAGCAAAAATGAGGTTGCCACGTGTAATCTTCTATGCAAAATCACCAAAAGTGACATGGTACCTGCTATCATCGTCCAATTGTCCAGTGGAGCTAAGGCTTTTAGTCAAAGGTAGGATATGATGTACATCATGAAGCACAAATGGAGCACCAGTACCAAACTACAATCTCATATCACTTATGCCAACATTGTCACATGCATGATCATCACTCAATCTGACTGAACCTATAATAGTATGGTAGATATAAAACCAATGATGATGTAGGGTAACATGGAAGGAATCCCTCGAATCAAGAAGCCAACATTGAGAATAAGTAGACTGAACATCAAGTAGCTGAGTAGCAGCAAGTATGTAATCATCCGAACTATACTCCAAGACATTTATCTCTTCTATCTTAATACTAGACTTTGGGACAATATTGCAATCATCAGAAGATTTGAAACTATCCTATGCTTTCCCTTTTCCTTCTTCATGCTTATCATTGCACATCTTATGGTTTCTTGAGCCAATACAACTATGTTGCAAAACTCTCTTTATCATAGAGATCACAGATCTTTTTCTATAATGCATAAGCACCACCCTCATCCTCAATGGCATTATGCCCTCTAATTTCAAGGGCTTGACTTACTTCTTTTGTACCAATACTTGCCAAATCTGAGTCTTCCAATACTAGAAGTTATTGCCATCCAACTTCTCTATGTTAAAGATAGCACTATCATTGAAACCATTTAAAATACCTTCCATTATGTCTACCAAACAAAGAGAGTGGGTATTGTTGTAATAATAACAAATTAGGCCCAAAAATAATAGGTCTATAAAAGTATAACAAGAGGAAGATTGAGCCAAGATATTGTTGTCCACAAGTAAGAAGCACTAGAGCGCTAAGTATAAGTGTCTACTCTCAAAAGAACTACTCAAAATTAATTTTTAACATGACTTTCTATAAAACTATAGCAAATTATCATGTAACTATAGGCAAACATGCAAAACAATAACCTCCCATTGCCAAAGAAATCTTGGTAGCAACTAGGATGTACCATGCAACTAGCAGTGTAAAGATAGAGTATAAATCATCGAGTACCTAAGGCCATCAAAACATCCAAGGTGTCAAGTACATAGATGCATGCCAAAATACATGCCAAGCATGTATTCAACATTGACTATCCATTGGTAATAACAAGCAGAATAGGATATCCAAATCAAAGGCAAATCAACCCGCAATCTCACAAAACTCTGCAATGAGAGTATATGATAAACCGATAAAGCATAAAAGAGTCTTCCATTGACTCAAATGAACCAAGCTCTATGTAAAATTACCAAATACTCCCACTAGAGTAAATCTAAAGTATCTGGAGTAGTAAAGAAATCTCAATGCATTGAGCTTATAGCATTTGAATGCTCAAAGTATATCATATATACATCTGTGAGCATATACCATTAATAAAGTCTTCAAGCTTGCAAGTGAAAATCATTGAAGCAAATAACTAGTGTCCAAATGCAACCAACCGAGCTCAAATTCAAGATGTAGAGGTCAACATAAGCATATCCATGTATAAATAACAATGTCATATCAAGTTGTAACAAACGAGATGATACATAAGAACTAGAGGTTAGACACCCAATCACACTGACCGGGGTATATAAGGTGTAAGAGTCTCAGTTTAGGGCATCCAGTTATTATCAAGAACATACTCTTCACCTTCATCTTCAACTTCCATGGCTTCATCCTCCCTTCTCCCCTCTTGTCTATCTTTCTCTCTCTTCTTGTAGTCTGTCTTTCTCTTTTTCCTTCTCTCTTTCTCTCTCTTCAGCTCATTCTCCTCTCAGCTTTATTCATTACAAGTGGTATCAGAGCATCAAGCGTTGGTTCTTTTCTCATTTCCTCTTTCTCCATCTAGTTCCTTTTGAAATCTCAAATCCTAGTTACTCACGTCACAAGTACAAGTATAGTAGGAAGGACCACAATTAGTTTCAACTTTTGGAGCAAGTAGGAGCTATGGCTAGAGACTCAAACATATTTGGAGGTAAAATGGATAACTTAGCAGGTCTTCACTCCTTTTCATGCAAATTTTAGGGGTCCCAAGACCAAAGTTGGAGACTCAGGAGTTAGAAGAAGCGAGCAAAAACTCAGTCAGTTTTTCTTTAGCCCCTTTCTCTCTCTTCCCAAGCAAGTTTCCATAGCCACTTAGCAGAGAAAACCTCCTCCCTCCATCAAAGCAGCCCTAAATGTGCCCAGCTGAGACCACACGAGTCTTTCATACCCGCCAAGACCAAGTGGAGCACCCTTGTGAAGGGTTACTACTAGGCATTTGCTCCAAGGAATAGCCCATAATTTGTGGCACATTTTGTGATGTTGTTCCCTACTATGGCTGCCCCATCTTCCAACTCTGCTCACTCCTCATGTGCTTCTCCATGGCATTGGCAATCCTCCTGCACCTCCTTGACCAAGTCTTGGCTCTCATTCTTCAAAATTTGAGCTCCCACCTCCTACAAGGTTCAGTTCACTACTATACCCTACCATGAATAGCCATTAAAGCTCATCCCAAGCTCTCAAATCAACCCATAACCTCTGGAAGCTCATCCCTCAAGAGCTCTTTCAGCCCCTTTTTCCCCCTTTTTACCCGGATTATTAAAGACATGGAGCTTAGCATGCATGGAATTCTTGTGTGTGATCACATGAAAGCTCCATTTAAAGCTTTCCATCCTTGAAGTTCAAGCTCGAGAAAAAACATGGGAATCCCCATCATTAGTGGAAGCATTCAAATGCTTGAAGGCTTCATCCCTGGGAGTGCTCTAATCAATCAGGCTTGATTAATGGAGAAATTGGCATCATGGTGGATCATGCTTGAACTGAAGAGTTATGTCAATCCAATCTTAATCTCTCATCTTAATCCACTTGCCGAGCTTCATTCCTTTTGTTGGAGAGATTAAGATTGCATAGGCTTTACTAGTTCAATCCTTCATTGTATGCATGTGTCCCCCTGAAATCAATGCCACGTTTGCTTTTCGATGCATCATTATTAACCCTAAATCAATTGCATTTGCTAGCATTATCTCTTTCCTGATCTTGAGTGCTTTAGATTAATCCAAAGTGAGGAATAAGCCTTTGTAAAAAGGGGTAAGTAGCAACCAATGAGTCACTTGACTACCAAGGTTATCCTCCCTATCCAAGCTCTTGTTCATCCTTGCATCTCATGAAACAATCCAATGTTTCCTTTCCAATGCATCTCATGCTGATTATTAATAAAAATGTATGCCATGTATACTCTGGCTGAGGAAAAAGGCTGATGCCAAAAGTGAGGTGTTAAGCCAAAAGAGAGGTGACCCTCCCTTACCACTTAAGACCCTGAAGGGGTACACAACCCGACCCTTCGAGGGCTTTGCCCACCTTTCGGTGATCCCGATCTTGATACTTGTATGCAAATGCAGGTATCCTCCTATGGTCGCCATCACTCTTGATGAAATAATCTCCTTTGGACACCCTTTCAATGGTTATGGTACCTATGTATAACACTTGAGGTGTATGTAGTTAGAAGAGATATATGGCATTAAGCTCCACTTATGCAGTGATGATAGAGAGCATGGACATGTTGATGTGCTTGGAATTATGTTCATTATGCCCAAGATGTTGTTTATGATGTTTCTCAGGTCCCTTAGCCTATAAGCCATCCATATAGTGCATTTGTATCAAGGGACAAACAGTGTTTTTAGTCATAGTCAATCAAGACAGTCATAAAGATCCAATTATAGAAAATTCTATATTACACTCAGGAATGAACCCTATAGCTCATCTCAAAGAGGGCTTTGTCCACTCCGGTTTGAATAAAAAATCTCTCCAATTGGAGCTAAAGGTAAAAGTTATGACCATTTTTGTGCACAGAGGTCACTGTGGACAAGGTACAAACCTCTCAAGGACAAACACAGAAATCCACTTGTAGAATTTTTTGATCATTTTCTGTCACAAATCTTAACAAATCGTCTCAAAGACAGCTTTCTTCCATTTTATTTAAATCAAAAATCTCACCGATTGAAGTTTCCCACCAAAAGTTATACCCCATTTATTGACAGTGGATCCTGTGAACTGCATCTAAATGGCTAGCCAGAAAGGCAAAAGTAAGGCCCATAAAGAGCTCCAAAGGAAGATTAGAGACTCCATGACCTAGATGAATGATGAACCTAACTTGGCACAAGATTACCATGGTGATATGAAGGAGGAAGTGTCTGATATGGATTCCTACAACTTGCTCAACCACACCTTATGTTAGCATGAGCTTCGTCACATGGAGAGGCATAATGACATGGTTACCAAGCACCATCAAATTATCTCAAATTTTGATGAAGAAATTGAGAAAATGGCTCTCTTGAACTCTAAGACTCGACAAACCCTGGAGCATCTCACCACTCTTGTAACTCAGTTAGCTAACACTTCGTCCCAAGAAAAGGGGAATGAATCCAAGCACGAGTCTCGATGACCTCCACCACTAGAGCCACTACATGGTCCACAGATCATTCTTGGATCCATGGGTATCCCCCCTTCTACCTATGAAGTCAGTGAACCCTCTCATGCTCATGACGAGCCTTTGTTGAGCTCCCCTATCACCCATGCAACTAACCCTCTAGTGAAGCCCTCTCCCACCCTTGGTAGAAGCTCCCGTACGCTCCCTCGAAGCCCCAATGGAACTTATATGACTTAGCCCCATCATGGATAGTATGGTATTAATGGCTAGCATGGCAATCATGGGAAGCATGTTGAATAACGGGTAACATGGCTATAATGGGTAGCATGGGATAAATGTACAAGATGGTATGTATGGACAAGATTGTATGTATGGACAACAAGCTATGTATGGTCATCATGATATGTATGGACAGCAAGGTTTCCATGGGCAACAAGGCCCTCATGATCTCCATGACAAGATTCCTCTCACACTAAGTACAATGGACAATCTCCCTCACCATCAAACTTGGAAGAATGGGCATCCAAGTTAGAGTCCTACTTTAATATCGATTAGAAAATTCTCTACCTCTCTCCACTTTGAAGGACTTTCCCACACATGGTGGCACTATATCAATTGAGAGAAACATCAGTTCATTGATTGGGAAGACTTTAAAATGCATATGATTCAAGTATTCATATCCCACATGGAAAAAGAGCAGTTAGCAAGACAGTGATACACTCTTAGCCAACGTAATCTCACTATATGAGAGTACACAAATCAATTTATGAACTTGGCCATGTATGTGAAGAGCATTAGTGATGATGCCAAATTGCATAAGTACATCTATGGCTTGAAACCAAGCCTACAAATTTCATGGCTCAAAAGCCTACCACACTATTTAATGTAATTGAATTGGTTGAAAGATATGTAAGAAAGTACCATAAGAATAAAAGTTTTCAACAAGCTTATGGGCAGCCCCATATCCCATTGCGGCCAGCCCCATATGGGGGTGGTTTTAGAGTCAATTCCATGCCTAATAGCAACCCCAAAATACCCTCTTATTCTCCCTTTCATATTGAAAGAAAACATGGCACTTTTGTGACGCACACGATTTTGCCCATCTTTTTTTTAAATGAAAAATTCCATAACATACTGAAAAAGCAACTTACTTTTTGCATGTCATCCTAATCTAGAAGCTTTTCTAAAATTTTCATATTTATGCAAAAAATACTTAAATTTTCCAAAAATCTAGTATTTTTGGACCATCTATGCCACTCACACTAATACTAATGACTCAGATCACGTTGACTCTCTAGATCAATAAGAAAGTCGGATGATGATGCACTCTAGAGTTTTTCACACCGTGTTCGCATAGTGGCACGACATCCACCCCCTTTGAATCTGCACATCCTCTTGTACGTGCCAAAATCATAGTTGTCATTAGATTCTGAGTCCTCCTCATCCTCTGTAACCATATCCTTTGCTTCTTCATCTTCCATATCTTCATGGCTACCCCCTGTATCATGGTCGCTATTTTCTTCCAATTCTGGCAACTCATAGGCATTAGATTTCTGCCTGTTGAATAATTTGATTCTTTTCCCTGTACCGGAAGTTTTATGGATAAGTAGCATTATTAAACACATGTCTTACGACATAGGGTCCAAACCATCTTTTGGAAACTTTATGCATAGCACTATGTTGATTGTCTAAACTGCTATCATAAACCAATACCCAATCCCCATCTTATATGGTTCTTAGCCTCAGTCTATACCTTTTGTCAAACCATTTCTTGTTATGTATCCTTGATGTCCTTTACTTTGCAATTGCTTCCTCTATCTCTTCTTACTTTCTTTCCAACTGTCTAAATGCGTAAGGCCAACAACTTCTCTCGATTCAACTCCTCCTCCCAAGGTAGCACACTCCATGTGACTGTCATTTCTTCTATCGGCACGATAGATTTTTGACCATACATCAATTTAGCAGGTATATATCCTATAACAACACTATGAGTTGTTCTGTCAGCCCACAAAGCATAAGAGAGAAATCGTGGCCACTCTTTTACCTTCTCTCCACATACTTTTGCCAATGTCTTCACAATAGGTGGATGACCTCTTTCACTTTTTCCATTTCCTTCAGGGTTATAAGCTGAAGTTAAAGAAAGCTTTATCCCCAACTGTGCAAAGAAATCATGAGCTTCATCTGCATCTAGCTCACCCCTATCTGCTGTAATTTTGCCCACATAGCCATACCTACAAAAGATCTCTTCTAAGAGAAAAGTACACCCAACATCTGTTGTCTTAGTACATAGAGCTCTCCCTTTTACTTGATTAGTCAAGTCTTCACGAGCAAGTACAAGATATCTCATTTCCAAAGACCTATAGACATTGTGACTAAATCCACCACCCACTTAAAATGAAGAGACAGTGGATATGTGGGCTACAATCCATCTTGATGTCTCACAGATGAATACATTTCACATGTCGTACATGTTTCCACAAAGTGAGCAACATCCTTAAGCATACCATGCCACCAATATATTTCTTTGATTTTTGCAAAAGTACACCAAACACCTCTATGACCAGCCCATAAGCTTTCATGAAATTCTTGCATCACATTTACTTGTGAAGCTTTGTCACCCAAAACTTGCAATGGCATACCTTTTTTCTTTTTAGTATGTTTCCATAAGTATCCATCTTTTAAGAAAAATCCATAGGTTTTTCTCTTAATCTTCTTAAAATCCTCATCTGACCATTCATCTCTCTTTGTTAATGTACTAAGGTATTGACCAATTCTCAGCCACTCTCCTGCATATTTGTCTTCTAGAAATACTTCTACACAAGATACAAAACATCTAAAGTGTTTTCTCTTTGTTGTCCAAGCTTTTGTTAATGCCGTAGTAACTCCTTGCATTGCTAAATTCACTCTTACAATATCATTTTCAACCGCAAGAAATTCATATTCTTCCTCCTCATCCATCATCCCATCTTCATTCTCATAGCGTGCTTGAGATAATATGTCTGCCATTGGGTTATCTCTTCCTACAATATGCTAAAATTCAGGGTTTAAAGATTTGATATATGCAATCCACTGGAGCATAGCAATGTCGAGGGTAGCACAACTAGTAATCATACCCAATACCGGCAAACAATCGGTCACAATGACTACACAAGCACCCATAAAATACTCCTTATCACATTTAAGGGTTGTCAGAATTCCCCATAATTCTCTTTTTACCTGTGAATACCTTCTCTGTCATTCAATCAACACAGGCACCCAAGAATCTATGCACCTCTGATGCATTCGTGTATACATCTTGCATTCTATCAATCCCATCCATTTTTGCTGGTGATGGTCTTTGCCCATAGGGCCCACACATATGCCCAACAATCAAAACCTCTTCAACTCAAAAGACAGACTTTTTTCGAGAAAGAGTTAAATGCACCTCTTCTAGACGTGTCAAAATCCTCTCACAAACCATAATATGGTGTGCAACAAACTGTCTATACCCATGAGCATCCATCTCTTCATTCTTTTCTTTCACTACACACCCTTTGATTGGAACATCATCCAAGAAGGATATTCTCCATTGTGGTATTTTGAGTACCCTATTCATAGCATTTGTCATATGTGCCACTGAGTTTGTTGCACCTTGCGGGAGAGTACACATCCGTACTAACCCCAAGGGAGTCTTCATGGTTGTGGTATCCCTGCTTTCAATTGCAAGTTGAAACTGATCATAACACGAGTAAAGATCACCCAAAGAATAGATCGGTCTGCCTGCAAAAGCCTTTGCAAATTCATCAACCACAGGACCTGCACCCACATTTCTTATGGTGGTCACTTTATTGATCAGTTGCATATCTTGAATAAATCTCAAAGCCCCATTCTTTTTGGGTACAGTAAACCAATGATTTGAGTACGAGACTGAAGAGGGCTTCAAGATCTTCATGCAAATCTTTTCATTTAGCAAATCCATCAGCTTTGGCAAGTAAGCTTTAGGCACTAGAATAGGCCTCAAGCTCCATGGTACATGTGGCATGGTAAATATTACCATAGGAGAGACAACATTTGGATCCACACAACCTATTTCAATTGGCTGAAATGCAAACGACTTTCCATGCCTAGCCAACATCTGCATAAAACAGTCTCTCTCAGCAAGTAAAAGAAACCCTTATGCACCAGCTTTCAATTTCTATAATGTTTCAAATGTAAACTGATGACCTATATCTTTAGGATCCCATAAGCTTGGCTACCTTGACACTTTTTCATACAAATCCTCACTCTCTGGTGGAAGTGGCAAAGCAATTGGTTTCACCTTTTTCTCAATTGTCTTATACTTTGTCTCGACAAGTGCTTCAGCCCATTGTAATCCTTCCTGTTGAGCAAAAAATGCCATGACATCATACATGTCCAAAGAACGTACTGACAACACTCTGTTTTCAGCCTCAATTCCTGCATGTATAGTTGCTGAAATTTCAGTCATAGTGTCATTAATATTCAATCCATAAAAGATTCATGAAATACCTTCATTTTCAGCTAACAGTCCCAATGCTCTCAGTTCCTTAGTAGCCCATTTCATAGATATGCGTTCAGCCTTGCACATGGCTTCCATAGGCTTAAACCAACATGAATTGTTTGTTGTAAACTGAGAATAACCACTAGTAAATACATGCTTCATTCCATCAAGAGGCGAGTACATCCTCTGAACAGCACTATTGTAGCCCTACATTACAACAGTGCTTAATGAAAATCCAGGTCTTTGAATTCCCTTGCATTTGGAGCTAAAGGAGACTCTCCAAGTGTATCATGATTTCTAGGATGATTAGCGCAAACAGTAAGAAATTGGAATGCTTTCCTCCCATCCTTTCTTCTAACTCTTGCATAAGCAGAACCATCATCAAGCACCTTTGTTTCCATACGCACTCCTGTAATATAAGGTTGTCCCAAAATCACTACATATAAGGAATTATCTTGCACAAAGGAGTGTTGCTCTTCTTGTACATCACCAATCGTCACTTTTACATTAGGACATGCAGCATAGAGCTCTCCTAAAGAATTATTTGCAGCCCTTATACTCCAACCATCATGAGTGTCTACAGGCCATGCACAATTTTCACACAATCCATGCTCAATGACATTTATCTCAGACCCATGGTCAAGTAAAGCAACACAAGGAGTTTCACGTTCCCCTATTTTCACTACCGTTTTAGTGGTAGCCCTGGCCCAATGATTTCTTGTGTAATGACTTCGAGGAATAAATCCTAGAGTCTCTTCCCCATATTGTTGCATATGCCTCACTCCACCATGCATATTGCTACAAGAAAATGCATTTTTAGCCACTTTCTTCTCTTTTCCACATGATGTCCACTAACTAGTAACATCCTGTATAGATAATCTAGTACTTACTTCATGCTCATATTCAGCCCGAATATCCAACAAACTAGTTTCCTCTTCAAATTGCAGCAATGCACTAGTGGTATCACCAAGAAACTGACGCTTCCTCTTAATTATGTCAATGATCTCATCATGAAATTCTCGCTTGGCGATGCCAAGCACCTCTCCCAAGGTGAATTCCACCCGACTGTTTAAGATTTGTTCTTCAAGAACCTTCTTAAGATCTATGGTTGTCTCAATATCATGCTACAACTTATATCCTGGCTGCTTACCCTTCTTTTTGCCCTCTTGTTTACTATCATGTTTTTACTCCTGATGACTGACCTCTTCCATAACATGCTCGGGAGGTGGCTGATTTGTAGCTTTAGGCTAATCCACACTTCTTCTTGTCACTCTTTTAAATGTCCCTGCATTATCTTCATGTCCCTTTTGTTTCTCTTCCACAAGTACATCCATGTTTTGTACCTTTGCTAAATATGCATACATTGAATATATATCTACCAGTGGTTCCCAACCAATTATGTCACGAATGTCTTGCCCTGGATGAGACATTTCACTATTAGTAACTTTTCTCTTTTCAGCTGCATGTAAAGCATGTATGCATATTTCAGCCTTTGGACCAACCATCACTTGGCTATGCATTCTATCCAACTGTAGACCAAAAGTAGAAGCCAAAAGTAGAAGCATACAGTACAACTGCATAAGCATTTCGGATAACCAAGTCTTCCAACAACTTTTGCATACCTTCCTTTCCAAAATTCAAAGTAAGAGGCAATCCCGTTTCTTGTGCATGGATCTTGCTATCTTTCCAAAAGATGAGCTGTCTTGCCAAAGCTTCCTGATAGGCAGCATAATCCTTTCTCTCATGCTGCAAACTATCACACCACATACATCTTTTTCCTGGCTTAGGGACTGTTGCATGTCCCCTTTCCTCTTGTCCTTTTTCATCCAATTTTGCAACCTTCAATTGAAGATCACGCATGCCTTTGACCAATTCATCTAATACAACTTTCTTAACAATAGGAACAATAGCAGATACAGCCATAGGGTTAGCCACAAAAGTGGGTGGCTTACTGGATACTTCAACTGTTTTGCCCATAACTGTGGGCAAGCTAGAGGCATGCAATCTTTCTCTTCTTCTGTGCTTTTTCACAAGTGCAGTAACAGCTTCCTTGGCATGTCTCTACTCTGTTTTCAGACCTGTCTCTGTAGTCTAATCCTCTAGCAAATCATCAAGCTTCTCTTGAAGCTCAAGATCTGCCGCTTGTAGAAACAATTCAATTTTCTGACTTGCAAGAGCTTGTTGTTCTACAAGATCCAACTGCTCAAATCGACTTTCAAATTCTCTTAACAATTCTATAGCCACAAGACCCTTATTGGGTTGTAAAACCCACGCCTAAAAAGTATTGCATATAATCAAACTGGTATCTTCAATGTAAAGTTCTTCCTTGAGTGTCTTTTTGAAAGCTACCTAGTCAGCATCCTGCATGTACAATTCAATAATTCGCGCTTTCAATTCATGTATAGTAGCACGTACAAAATATCGACTTCATGCAAGTTGAGCCACTCCAAAGAATTCCATCTTTTGAGTATAGGTATGTACATATGTAGATACATTCTTGCCATTGAATAACTTCATCTCACGCTCAACTGCTTGTAGAGCATTCATCACAACACTTTCTGTTTGAGCAGAAGCCTACATCACATGTTGTTGTTGTTGTACCTTCATAAGCATATTCATATTCAGCACTAACTGTTGCAAAAAATCACTGAACATTGTGTTCGAAGGTTCTCCCACCTTGTCTTTCCTTCTTCTGATGACCTTTCACATCGGGTTCACCAATGTCGGAGGGGTTTTAGTCGAAAGGTCATATCCACCAAGAATTAGAGATAGAAGGAAGTAGAGATAGGAGATGGAAGAGAAGAAAAAGAATAGGCACGAGGTAAACATGACAAAGACAAAGCACAATGAATTAAATCAATATGTATTGACAGAACTTGAAATCCTTTGTCTGCCACTACTTGGAAACAATCTCCAGGCATTAGATCTCCTGGAGCTCCTTCGTAGACCAAAAATGTACATCAAAATATTAGCTCCTTCTCTCCTGCTCAGAACCCAAATCTGATGGCTCTGTTGACTCCAAAAGGGGGATAAAACCTCGACACCTGCTCCAGAATCTCCTAGTTCACTCTTTCTTCTTCTTCCAGTTCAAAGTGCAGTTTTCAGCCTGTCAACATTGATTGCGATACGCGCAATTTTGCACATCTTTTTTTTTATGAAAAATCCCATAACTGGATGAAAAAGTAACTTTCTTTTTGCATGTCATCCTAATCTAGAAGCTTTTCTAACTTTTTCAGATTTTTATAATAAATAATATCAAAAATATGCTAAAATTATCCAAAAATCTAGTATTTTTGGACCATCTATGCCACTCACACTAGTACTAATGACTCAGATCACATTAACTCTTTAGATCAATAAGAAATTCGGATGATGATGCACTCCAAAGTTTTTCACACAGTGTCCGCGTAGTGGCACGACAACATCATAAGCTCCTAGGAGAAGTTACTATATGTATATTACATCACGTGCATTCAAGGTCTATTTATAAATATCCTTATCTATGAAATTTTTCTAAATAAAAGATAACCATTTTCTATTCAATCTGTAAATAACCCCTTTATATTTCACCCTTTTGTATGTAAAAAAAATGTATAAAATTAGTATTTTAAAAATACCTTATTTTGAACCCACGTGATGCACACATATATTCATGAGCAACCTACCTGAGATAAGCTCCATTTCAACATGCAGCATGTCCCATTTGGAGCAGTTTGTCAAAAGTTATAACAATTTTACCTCAGTACGACTATCATGGTTGGACAGTATGTTGGCCCATTAGGGGAGTTTTGAGGTCTCAAAAATGCCTTTTAGAAGATAGAGAGAGTGTGCTCTAAACCAATAGGAGTAGAGCCTTTGGCATGAAAGTTCTATTTTTTAAAATACAAAAAAACATTTTATAAAAAGATATATATATAATAATAATATTACGACTTTGTATTATCAATATCTATTTTAAGCCTCTTATATTTGTGATTATGATATTCTTTGCATTAATGATATATAGTCCTAACCACTTTTATTTAACGATATGTCTGAATTAATGATAATGACGTGTTTAATCTAAATTCAAATTAATAAAGAGCTTGGCACTTATTTTTTTTCTCTCCTTTCTTTTATCCCTCTCGTGTTTTTCCCTCCTTTGTGGTAGCTTAGTCCTCTCTCTCTCTCTCTCTCTCTCTCTCTCTCTCTCTCTCTCTCTCTCTCTCTCTCTCTCTCTCTCTCTCTCATACAGAAATTTAACCTTCAACAAGGCATCCAAGCTCCCAAATCACATCCATATCAGTGTTTAACTCATTCCAAAAAGATGAAAGATGGATTCCTACAATCATTAGCAAAGGCAATTAGATCACCATGCAATAAGTAAAACATGGGAAAAGTCAAAAATATGAGAGCTTGTTCATCTCTACTTGGAAGGGTAGAATCCAAGATTTCAAGCTTGGAGCAAATAAGAATAGCATAAAAGAGGTTTTGGTGCAGGCTCACCCCGAATCTCCATCACTTTGTTATTCATTCTCTATCTAATAGTTCTAACCCACAGATGGCCTTAGAAGTATGCAATTAGTACTTGTCCTTGTTTCATATTTGACTGTAAAAGTTGAAAAAGTTGTACATAAGCATCTCAACTAATACCAATATTATCTAGTGTCTTCTACACTAACTTAGCATCCAAAGAATGATCCTTTATAAATGACTCCAAGCATTGTTTCTTTGTCTTTTTAAATTTCTTCTTCTCCAAAATATCTTTTGAAACTATTGAAGGAAGAAGATGATAATAAAACTAAGATGCTTTCAAAGAATCTCTTTCACTTGCATTTGGTTGAAAAAGAGACCTAAATAAAATCAACATCACAAATCAACACAATTAATTATAAACAAAGCCATATTTCATATTTTTAAAGTGGATAAAAAATACCTTACTACTTGGATTCTTTTACTGCAACCTCCTCCTCCTCGTCTGAGACTCTCAATATTTCTAAGATCCTTTTATTGATTTCGAAGGACTAAAATAGTTTCCTTTCATTGATAAGATTTGATGTGTTTCTCCAACAAATGAATCCTCTATTAATAGCCCTCTAGCTTGTGTAGTAACTCGTTGTTATGTTTTGATGATAAAAGATGGTTCTCCAATTTGAGGACATCCTTTTCTACAACCAAGTTAAGTGTATAATCTAGAAACCCATTATAACCATCACCAATGAACCTCAACAATGAAGAGCTATTATAGAAAGGTAGAGTGCTATTTTTGCTAGGATCTTTGGGATATAGCCTGACATCTAACCAAAGATCAAGATTCTTCTTTCCTTCAAACCTGAGTATATGTTTCGTAGACTCTGTAATAGTGATGGGTTTTGTTCTCTTCCTTATTGGTTCATACTCACTATCCAACTCAATATGAAGATGATAGAGAGGTCTTTTACTAGAGCTACAGAGATCATTGGATGACTGATCCATTACTAAGGATGTGATTAGAAGATTGGATTGAAAAACTATGCAAATTAGGAACAAGAAGGAAAACGAAGAAGAAACTAGTAAGGATGGGAGAGAAAGAAGAGAGTGAGAATGGAGGGAAGTAATCAAACGTCGAACAAAATTCAAATTGAATATTAGTTTTCACTTTAATGAGGATGAGTAAGATCTTCATTATGATAATCTTTGTTACCTTTATGGTGGCCTAGATTTCTAGGTTTGATGTGACCATGAGAATATCACGACAATGACTTATTAACAATTTTTTATATATTTACTTACCAAAATATAAGATTTTTTAAAGGTCTAAAAAATGATTTTATTTTCTAAAATATATTCTCTCTTGAGGATCGCTTACAGGGCATTTTTGAGACCTCAAATCTCCCCTAATGCTAGTCTTTACCCACCCATTTTCATTGTAATGTGGCTCAAAGTAGTACTTTGCACCCCACTCCTTAAGCCCATCTATCACTCCCCTCCAGTTGTCTTTTATTTTTTAGGGCAATACATAGACATTTATTGTTGTGAATGCTTGCTATCCAAACTTTACTATAGCAATAAATCCTTCAAATATTGAGATATTTGAGCTCTAATCAAGCCAAGAAGGTTATCCAAGCATCAAACCAACATCCAAAGGTTACAAACTTGCCCCATAAGTATTACATGAGCTAGAGGTTTTTGAATACATGCTACCCACACTATGGTAAAACAGACCTACCCTATTTACACAGTCATCAATGGTTGAGCATGTGCACTTGAAATGGTGCTCAAATCCAATCCTTCAATGCCAAGAGAAATGTCCAATATTTGGAGCAACACTCAGGAGCCAAAGCATGAGCTAGAGAAGAGAACTGATGTCAAGAACAGGATCAGTCGATAGATGTAATTTACCTAGCTACTGCTAAGGGTTCTACTAGTGTTGCTAAGCTTAAAGCTCACTGGAGAAGGCTAAAAGTAATACCTTAGAGCTCCTTAACAAGCCTAAGAGAAGTGGTGCTAATCAAAAGAGCAATGAGACTGATGCATACCTTGGTGTGTGGCTCCCATGAAAGCTTTAAGTCAAGCTCTCTTTGTGACTTCAATGCAATATTAAAGAAGCTCCTTAAATACCCACCCTAATAACAGACTCCAATTGAAAGGCGAAGTAGGAGTGGAAGTAGAGTGGAAGCAAGAGAGAAGCAAGAGCTATGGAGGCTCAAGAGAGAGCAAGACAGTATGCGGGAACTCCAATAGTTACAATGTGTGACTTGCCTTCCCTAATTCTATTTTCATGTAAAGAATAAAGAATAAAGTGACAATGATGGGCGGTCACCACCTATAGTATACATGTGTGTGGATAGTAAGGACAAGTAAATATAAGTGACTAGGTACAAGCAGCCCTTAATCCCCAATAGTTCCAACCTAAGATATAGGAAGATCTAGGACTTATCCAAGCTTACACTAGGATACTCTAAAGCTAGGGAGCTTATGGAGTAATGCTCCCTCAAGAAATATGTAGAAAGATTCAAAGGAGAGGTGGACCATCCAAAGTGCACATAGAATTCTTGACCAGTTATACGACTATGGCAAGTAAATAGGAAAATTCTTGTGAGGTCAGATGAGGGTATGCATTATATGGAGGCACCATTAAGTAGATGTGATGTAGAAGGCCCTTGACAAACTAAAAGGGCTAGAAAATGTCAAAAGCAAAAGCTCTCGACATATGTGCAAAGGTTGGATTATCAAAGTAGGAGATGAGAAATGATGGAGAAGCAATTTTGAATCCAATACTAAAGATCAAAGACAAGCTATTTCACACATTGTTCTCTAGCACAAAGCATCATTCCACCATGAATAGAATAGAGATGGGCATATTAGAAGATTTACCAAATATATCATCAATAGGAAATACTTCAACACTTATACCAAGGAAACTATCCATGTCGCACCCAAATTCCTAAGACTCAAGGCAAAAGCAATTCAATATTTAAAAGATACATGAATGTAAATGAGAGAAGCAATGAAAAAAGTGATTGGAAAAGCTACCATATTGGGTTTTTGATAAATTTTGATGGCCACCATAGAGAAATCAATTAATGATCCCCAAGCACAAAGGGATGAGTCTTGGAAGGAGAAGAAGGACCAGCCACCTCATATGTATAGGAAGTGTCCTTGACAATTAGAGGGGTAGCAACTACAAGATAAGGCTCTTCATATTTTGTGCCCATAGAGAGGGTTTGTAGCTTCATAAGGAAGTAGACATAACATCAAAATTGTATAAGGAATCCCAAAGAAAGCTATCAGTGCACAGAGAAGTAAGCAAAAAGACATCCTAGTTTATCTACTAAGCAAAGTTAGCTAGTGAAGAGTGAAGTCAACTAGCCCACATAGAATTACAAGAGAACATTGTAAATACAAACATAGAAAAAACAAGAGAAAGACAAGAAGAAAAGAGTTGAGGAGGCTCAAAGAGGTGAGCTAGGATTTTTCACCTCTAGCCCTAGCATGTACTAGGCATGATGTTCATCAAGACCAAAAAAGCTATGACCACTAATTGGGAGGGTAAAATTCTAAAGCATGGTCCTTGGAAGATGGAGGTAACATGATACATATGTATCCTTCACCTTCAACCTTTCATGAAAGCTCAAAACAATACTCCCTTCAATGGTAGTACTATAGGTTATAGAAACAGCAATTGCATTGATAAAAAGATGGGTTGATAAAAAAATATAGGATCTAGAGTCATGGTAACATGAGCAACAAGATTACTAGGTAGGCAAGGTTTTTGAAGGAACAGTGTATGGGTATGAAGTATAGTCTAAATGAAGGAAGAATATTTTTAATTCAAACAATGAGCCTAGGATATCTTTTTGCATTTCTACAACATTGAAAAGCAGAGACCCCACTTACCTAGGCTTGGCCACAAAGGCATGGGGTGGATTATGAGCCAAAGAAGCATGATATATTTGATTTCCTTCAATGTTAAAGCTCCAAGGGAGGAAGATAGTTTCAAAATCTAGGAGAGGCACATAGTTCCTTCCTTTAAGGAATTCGTGCCCAAATTTTTAGACTGCCCAAACCCACATTTGCATTATTGTTGTAGAAATAAGTTGTTGGTGCTTAATGTAGTATTGTGCATCATGTTGCACACTATTATCAGTAATGGAGAACTACTTTCAAACATTGTACCAAAAGGTGGTTGTTCTAGATAAAGAGTAGTATGACCTGAAGAGAGCACCACAAAGAACAAATACGAAGTATTTACATAGGCATTCTCCTTCGATGTGATGGCATGTAAGTGATCCAACTCACATATCTTGTCCATATTGAAGTGGAAGAACTACTAATTGTGTGCATTGGGCTGGTCAGGTAGCATCTTTGTAAGAACAATGATGATCCATCATAGTACAAGAGTCAAGAAGGTTTGCTCCTTGCTAGGCAAGCTTGACCTCATTACTAGAGATGTGAAATGAGTTCAAACGGTTTACAGTTGGATTTGACACCATGGTTCAACATCACGAATAGTCACCCAAATCCTCTCTAGTAGCTTCAAGTCCTTATTATGATTTTACAAAAGTTGAGGTCTTTGCTTGTATATGTGTGTATCATTTGGATTCAACATAAGGGATTTTTCAAATACCATTTTTACACATTTTCTACATATAGAAGGGTACCATAGAAAGGGCTATTTACAAATTGAATAGAAAAGGGTTGTGGTTTATTTAGAAAAAAGTCATGGATAAGGATAGTAATGATAATGTCACATAAGAGTCAGTATGAATGTCCACCTTTGATATTCTATCATGATCAGATAAGGAGTGTATAATGGGGAGTGATTCCACTTGCAGCATATTGCCATGAGCTCTATACTTTGAGGGGCGAAATTAATGACACATTGGAGCTCTACTTCATGCACCTTGACTATAATTTTGACATTCTACCATTGGAACAATACACCATAACATGCACTATTTGTACTAGTTGTTCACATCATGGAGGTGAATGCAAACAGTTTTTTATTGCTCTGCTACACTTGTATCATGTGTGTGGATATACTATTCTTACTATAATTTTGATGGGTACAATGGATGTGACTATGGTCAATGTCATAAGAACAATTTGTCATTGATGGTATTTGATTCCTTGAGTGGCCTCATCAATGTAGCTTTGTCTAGAATGGCATTTTCTAATATTCTGTAATTATTTTAACTAGTTGTGATGGTGAGTCATGGCTACTTCTTTTCTATTATGTTGGTTGACTTACACATGTAGGTTATTTGTAGAAAAGGCAGTCATGAAGCTACAAACAATAGCAACATGTTCTTGGCTATATTTGAGGTTGTCATAAACAATCCTCATGATTAATGTTTGAGATGATAAATTATAGTCAATTGGATGGATTTTCTTATTGATCAATTAGTTTTGATGATAATGACGACACAATCTCACATAAGCATATTTTGGATACATTAGTATACACATGATGTGATCTCGGTTAGTATTATAATTAATTAATTACCAATGACAAGAATGTAGAATGCAAAATGAAGGTGCTTTTGCTAAATGTGCTACTTTTTGTGAAACTTTCTTGGCTAGGTCTCCTTTGTTTGTTAGCATTTCCCATTAGGGAGTATTGTATTATAATGCTACAGTGACAAAGTGACTCTTCAAAAATCACTCCTAGTTGACTTAAGCAACCCAATTTTAGACTTTTTTGAGTTTGGTGTAGAGAAAGTGATCATGCTTTGAGACATACTTCATGTTGTACTATGACAATTGCACCTATGAGAAGGCTATGATGATAGCTTTAACTAGTGTTCTTGAGGTTATGCACCATAGCCAAGGTCCTTAGAGGTCAACATGTACTTGAGGCCCACCTCCTTCCAACAATCTTCCAATTAGCCCTTCATTTGGTGTAGTGCTCGTGTTGAAGTTCAAGGTCTTCTCTCTACAAATGAGTAGCATTTGAAATACTCAAATACCTTTTCTTAGGCTATATAGTATGGCAAGTTACATCTCTACTATGGCAACTTGCCTCTTCATCTACAAATAGCTTGAAATTTGCAATTGACTAAGCTTGCACACACATAGCAATTGATTTTATATCCAAATATGGCATTTCAATTCTTACATCTCTCATGCATCACATTAATGCTTCGAAAATGTACTCCAACATTTCTCAAATCATACTCATCATTTTCTAGCTTAGATCTCAAATGTAGTTGGATGAACTATAATATTCCAAGGGCTTCATCTGTACTTTAGAAAGAGGGCACATCATTTTGACTTCTAACAATGATGAGGGCTAGGTAGGTTGGGAGGACACCTGGACATGTAGCTTTGAGGAGGTTGAGACAAAGGTTATGGGAGGAGTTGCTAGTGGGAAGGTGGATATAGACTGAGGGTAGTCTTTAGAGGTTTGAGGATGACACTATGGAGGGAGCTCAAGCCACATGCCATCCCCATGAGAGGGGGAGCTAGGAAGGAGACTAGAGTGGTGTCTTGGGATAGCAAGAAGGAGAGGCTAGACTAATGGAACTAGCAATATACACACATGTGGTCAATGGCTTATGGGTGCTCCAAGTAGCCCAAGAAGGTCCCTATATCATGGTGGAGCACATTCCCCCAACATCAAAGGAAAAGTAAGTTGCCCCAACATCAAAGTTAGCTCCAAAGATAGTTCCCTAGTGCTAATTGTCATTAGTATATGCCTTGTCTAGCATGCACTAATGTACAACTATGTTTCCTTTGTCTACTATGCACTAACACACGACTGCCTTTATGGTATTGCAACAAGCAACATGAGAGGTGTGCAGTAGCACATGTTAAGTAGCTCAAACTACTAAGTGGAGCAATTAGCACAACTCTGTGGGATTTCATTTGACATCCTAATCTAGTTCATTCTTGTATGCTCAAGTTTCTATAATGTAGAATGTTATATGTAGAGTTTCACATTGGTCGAAGTTTTGCATCAAACATTAAATATTACAAGAAGTGAGGAAGTTTATAAGAGTGCAACATGATGACTTTCAATATTTTTCCGTTGGAAATTCAATGTTCACTAGTACCTTCAATATCGATTTTCCAAAAAAATGCAAAGTATCTATTTTTTATTAATAAGAAAATGCCACTCAATGGTATGTGTATATACTAAATTGGGACGAATCTTGTAACACCTAATGTAGAGTATTTGACTAGTTTCCAATGGTTTACATTCCAAAATCAAATCTACTTAGGCCGGTTACACACCAAATGACGAACGCCCACTTTGCAAGTATTAACCAATCAAAATACTTCTTTAGAGGTTGGGTGTCCACAGTCCTTTACACACTGGAGAGGACATGACTTAACTCCCCGCCCACTTTTGGATGGGGAGTCTCTCTCACCGAGTTTGTAAAGTGATGGACAAGGGTGCACTTTTTATATTTGCAACCAATCAAAAAAAATATCAATATAATATTTTTACTTTTTTATAAAATGTATCCTTTTGGTGTGTAAAGGCTTTGTGCCCATATCTGTGCCCAATTTCAAAAATTGCACGCCCGCACTATGGCAAAGGGTTGGGCGTCTGCCATTTGGTATATAACCAACCGTACACCTAGAACTAGCAAAAGCCAAACCTAGAATCCCCATGACTAGTGTCCAATGGTTTACATTCCAAAATCAAATGGAAGATAGTAAAGAATATGAAACTTCATGTAACCACCACCTTAAATCAAGCAAAACCAACAACAATGTAGAAACATTGTCCAGAGATAAATAAAAACAAACTAGAACAGACAACTTGGCAGGAAAAAGTGACCCCCGAACAACGAAAAGAGGGCAGTGCTCTCGTGCACGATAGCGCATCCTTGTTTTATATTAAATCGTGATTTTCCGAAGAGAGACCTGAGCTAAAGAAAGGTCTCGGCGGCCCCAATTTCTTGTAACGTGCGACAGTCTACCAAAACATCAGCGCACGAGGAGGCGACGAGTCACGACATAACATTGTGAAAGTCATGGCAAACACGGCACGAATAGGTGATGACTGCGGTTGCGAAGAAAGATCAAATGCCTAGCTTGCAGGCGCTGAAACAGTAGTGCCGTGTGAAGCACAAACTTTATGCCCAATATCCATAAGAAAAAGGCTGCTGCTCCGCTCAGATCAGTCACCCTACATTCCAAAGAGAGATTCCCACTACGATCTCCCAAAAGCTGAATACACCTACTGAGGGTTTACCTTGTGAGAGTTGTTTTGCACCTGTGCCGCAAGCAGCATGGAGCTCTCTTCTGCTTCTGCAGCTATCGTCTGTAGTAGGGGTACTGCTAATGAGCTGCAGGCATTAGCCTCGAGCTGTCAGCCATTTGTGTCGGCGAATCGTCCGCTTCAGTCGAGGGTTGAGGTGAGGAAATTAGCTGGTATACGATGCACGCATAATGCGGATAGTCGACCAGGCTGGTACGATGATGATGCGGCGAGAGGAGAGTCTAAGGACGCGCTGGAAGGGAAGGTGAGGGTGGAGAGGCGGAGGCTGCTGCTGGCGACGACCATGGGGGGGCTGCTGGGGGCTGGGCAATTATATGAAGAGGGGGCGGCGCTAGGGGCGCCGGTGCAGCCGCCGGATCTGAGGCAGTGCACCACGCCCATCGACCCCGGCAACGGCTCCCCCTCCGTCAACTGCTGCCTGCCCGTCTCCACCACCATCAAGGACTATGTCCTGCCCAGCGTGAGCGCCCTACGCACCCGGCCGTCCGCCCACCTCGCGGGCGCTGACTACCTTGCCAAGTACAAGCGCGCCTACCAGCTGCTCCGGGCTCTCCCGGCCGATGATCCTCGCCAGTTCGACCAGCAGTCCAATGTCCACTGCGCCTTCTGCGACGCCGCGTACGACGAGAAGGGCACCCAGATCGAGTACCAGGTTCGCACTAACTTCCAGTACTCCCAGACAGCGTGTGCTCTAGGATGCATTTTGTCATACTATAAGCTCCGCTACTTATAAACCTACAATGTCAGTATCAGATTTGGTGTACTAGCTCTGTTACTTACAAATCTACAATGTCAGTATCAGACTTGGTGTACTAGCTGGTATTCGAGCCCACATTGCGCTTGCACTAGAGCATTGCAAGAGGTTTGACAATTTAGAGCTTATCATTTGAGGAGTTACATCATACCCAGCCTGTTGTAGGTGAGAGACAGAGACCGTAGATGCTAAACATGGGATTCTCGTCTTGCTGCAGAAGCATGACGATGCACACTAGGACACAAGAATATGAATATGATCGTGTTAGAAGTTGTTCTAGTAGGATAATGCATTTTTGACAAGCAACAGGCTGGTTAGAAGCGAAAGTGTGGTTTTAATTAAACTCTGGTCTGTGAATAGGCAGCTCTCTCGTGCTTGAGAAGACAATTTGTTTAAGCAGTGTGCACGTTCCTTCATCGACATCCCTGTTGCAATTTCATGGGTGTTATGCAGTTTTGTGCGTGTATCTCTAGTACTCTCTGATGTTATGGGATCTGAGACGCTTTCTGCGTCAGATCTGGGAAGAAATGTTATAAAGAAGTGTTAGATAAGTAACTAGCTCGGTTCTTTGATGATTGGAGTATCAGTTGGAAGCTCCATTGCGGTCTCAAACTAATAGCTGTAAGGGATGGCAGGTTCACAACTCGTGGCTGTTCTTCCCTTGGCACCGGTGGTATCTTTACTTCCACGAGCGGATGCTGGCGAAGCTGATAGGCGACGACACCTTCGCCCTGCCCTTCTGGAACTGGGATGCGGCGACGGGGTACACGCTGCCGCTCATGTACGCCGACCCGCAGAGCCCGCTGTACAACGCGAACCGCAACCCGGCGCACCGGGCGCCGGCGGTGGTGGACCTCAACTACAACTTCACGGACCGCAACCGGACGCCGGCGGCGCAGCTGGCGGCCAACAACAGCATCATGTACCGGCAGCTGGTGAGCAACGCCAAGACGCCGGCGCTCTTCTTCGGGCAGGCGTACCGGCAGGGCGACGACGCGAGCCCGGGGGCTGGCACGGTGGAGAATGTGCCGCACGGGACGGTGCACTCGTGGACCGGCAACCCGAGCAACCCCAACGACGAGGACATGGGGGCCCTCTACTCGGCCGGGCGCGACCCCATCTTCTTCGCCCACCATGGCAACATCGACCGCCTGTGGGAGGTCTGGAAGGGCCTGGGTGGCCGCCGGACCGATCTGACGGACCCGGATTATCTCAACGCCACCTTCCTCTTCTACGACGAGAACGCGCAGCTGGTCCGCGTCAGGATCGGGGACTCCCTCGACACCCGCAAGCTCGGCTACGTCTATCAGGACGTCCCCAACTCCTGGCTCACCAGAGCATCATCATCATCATCATCTGCTTCTGCTTCTGCTGCAGCAACGGCCTTCCATGGCCCCGCCGGCGGCCCCCCTCCCGCCCTTGCCGGCCGCCTCCGCCAGAAGCTCAAAGAGGAACTCCGTGAGTTCAAAGAACGCGCCTCCAAGACCATCGACAAGATCGAGAGTGCCCTCGTCCGCCGCCCCAAGAAGGTCAAGGCCGATGACTTCGAAGAGGAGATCCTTGTCCTCCAGGGCGTCCAGGTTCCCGTCAATGAGAGGGTCAAGTTCGACGTCTATATCAACCTCCCCGACGCCGACCCCGACGTCGGCTGCGACATCCCTGAGTACGCTGGCTCCTTCTTCAACGTGCCCCACATGGGCATGATCGACAAGATGGCGATGAAGATGGGTTCGGCCGCACCGCGCACCCGCAAGTCCAATTTCAGGCTCGGGATCGGTGAGGTCCTCAAAGAACTCGGCATCGAAGACGACGACAGCTTCAGCATCACCATCGTTCCTCGCTCTAAGACCAGTTTCCCCATCTCCATCGACGGTGTAAAGCTCGAGTACGAGTGATAAGAAAGAAGGAGGATCATGATGATACTAGATAGCTATTAAGCTAGGGAAGAGACAGTGCATTGCATTCGAATCTGTCGTCGCACCTGCATTTTACTTTAATCAAGAAACTTTTTTATCAACGTTTCTGCCACGTTGAATTTCTGCTCCTTGGATGTTGTTGGTTTTAGTCAATAGTCTACAACGTGCTCCAGTTCTCCTTCTTTGGGAACTGGGGTGACCAGTCTCCCGGCCCCCTTTGAATATAATAACCTCATTTTATATGCACTGAGTGTGTATACCAGGTGCTATGTACCTAGATTCTTCCGATGCTTCATATCGCTGTTCTTCATATCCTTTACATTGGTGTTTAAGGTATGTTTCGTGTGGCAAGAGGGTTCATGGGTAATTGAGTCACAAAAAAACTAGCAATGAGAGAGCCCAAAGCTTTTGTGTGAGCCAAAGATTTCTTGATATTTAACTTTGACTTCTTGCAATGAATGGATTCACTATTCACTTATTTATTTAAAAATTATGTGAAGCAAATATTAAATAATATGTCTCCTGAATATTTACTAATAGACGTTAGGGTATTCAAAAAGAAATCACCCACAAAATAAGCTTATTGTAGACCTTTGTGCCTAGTTATTATTGGTGCTTTATAGTAATGTTACTAACATTGAGCAACAATTAGGGCACTTCATGTCCTAGGACACACTTCTTGTGGCGAGAGGGTTCACTCATTAATTATAATCTCTCTCTCTCTCTCTCTCTCTCTCTCTCTCTCTCTCTCTTACAGAGGTGATGTTCAAGATAGTTGTGGGTGGTAGTAAGTTAGCTTGCATGCTAGCAACCATGTGCCAAGGGTTAAACTCCTCTCTATTGTGACATGACACGGTGTAGCATAATGACAATGTCATGCACTATTGCGTTTCCTATGCTGTGTTGAGAAATATGCAATCACACCCATGTGATTGTCAAGATTGTGGGAGAGAAGGAAGGAGTCTCACTTGTAGCTTTCTTGCTTGCACAATGGGGGAATACACACAGAGGTGGAGGCTGAAAACAGTTTTTCTCTTCTTAGTTGTGTAAGCCAAAAGAACTCTCATACAAAGAAATAGAAGAACCCTATATATGGGTCTCAAACCAAACTCAACTAACTAAGGTGGCATACTAACTGAGCCACGAACTAGAGTAGATAAGGATAGCTGTCATGTAGCTATTATTCATGGGCGGTGTACCAACCGCATTTGCAACTGACAAGTCGGTGACATAAATGCACAACGGTCACCCTGGCATATCACGAGTGGAGCTCGATATCTCAACACTCCCCCTCGAGCTCAATCCCAATTCCTGCACACCAAGCAGGTTTCTGAACTTGCGCAGCTTCTCTGCGCCCAATGCCTTCGTAAATATGTCAGCTACCTGATCCTCTGTGCTGACATAAACTAGATCAATAAGACCTAGTAAAACCCTTTCCCGCACATAGTGATAATGCACCTCAATGTGCTTTGTTCTAGCATGATAGACTGGGTTATTTGCCAAGTGTATACTACTCATGTTATCACAATAAATGACAACTGGCCCATCTGTAGGCTGATGCATATCATAAAGTAGCTTATGCAACCAAGCTACCTCACATGCAGCCATTGCTGCACCCCTGTACTCAGCCTCTGTGCTAGACAAGGCAACTGTAGGCTGTTTCTTGCTGCTCCAAGTGACTGCAGCACTCCCAAAAGAGAACACATATGCACTGGTAGATCATCTATCAGAAATACTACCAGCCCAATCAGCATCAGTGTATCCATGCAACTGTATCTGAACCACAGTCTCATAAAATAGTCCATACTGCAATGTGGACTTCGCATACCTGAGTATGCGTCTAGCCGCATTCAAATGCGGTTTCCTTGGAGCCTGCATAAACTGACTTACCAATCCAACAGCATAGCTCAAATCTGGCCTGGTAATAGTCATATAAATCAAACTTCCTACTATGCGTCTGTACATAGTAGGGTCTTCCAAAAGCTCACCTGCATCTGCGCTCAGCTTCACATTCTGCTCCAAAGGAACTAAATAGGCTTACAGCCTGTCATCCCATATTTGGACAGCATGTCCAATCCATACTGCCTCTGCAAGAGCTGTATTCCACTTGGTGATCTAATCACCTCAATGCCCAAGAAATAACGCAGCTCTCCCAAATCCTTCATCTCAAACTTTTGCTTCAATAACATTTTCACATGAAGGATATCTTCATCACTGTCACCTGTCATAATCAAATCATCAACATAAATGACAAGCAACATAATACCTTTCTCTGTTTTTCTCACATAAAGTGAGAAATCTGCCTTGGAAATCTGAAAGCCAATAGTGACAAGATACTGTCCTATCTTGTCAGACCATGCTCTAGGTGCTTGCTTCAAGCCATACAAGGTTTTCTTCAACCTGCAAACAAACTCAGGATGAACAACATGCACATAACCTGGTGGCTGCTCCATATAGACCTCTTCTTGCAAATCACCATGCAAGAAGGTATTCTTTACATCCATCTGATGTAAAGACCATCCCTTTGATGCAGCCATAGCAATGACTGCTCTTACGGTTGCCATCCTTGCAACCGGACTGAATGTTTCTTCATAGTCAATGCCATATGTTTGTGCATACCCCTTGACTACTAATCTTGCCTTGTATCTATTCACGGAACCATCTGCATTGTGTTTCACCTTATAAACCCACTTACAGCCAATTGCATTCTTACCTTTAGGCAAAGGTACCAATTTCCATGTAGCATTTGCTTCCAAGGCATCCATTTCTTCATCCATGGCTTTCTCCCATTTTTCTTTTTCCATGGCTTGCTCAAAAGAAGTGGGTTCTGGTTCCTGTATCACTTTAACCATATATGTATAGTGAATGGCTGTAAATTTATATTTCAGCCTATCCACAGGATACCTAGCTCTAGTAGACCTGCGCAAAGTAGGTTCACTCCCAGGTGCTCTCAAAACATCCCTGGTCTTCCTTACTCCAGGTGTAATAATAGAAGGAATACCCAACTCATCATCAATGCTCTGTTCTGAGCCACTGGATTCACCATCCACATAAGAGTGACCTGCATTCACATTAAACATGGGCTGATCAACCTTCTCTTTTCCTTTTCGTGATACCTGCATACCACTATCTGCATTGCTTTGAGAAGATTCTCCTGATCTCAATCTGCCTGTCCATGGCGAAGAATGTGAACCACTGCTAGAGGACGCTCCAGGTCCACTAATATTTTGTGACTGCTGCTGTGAATTCTGTGCAGCATTACCATTTTGTGCATCTACATCATCAATCACATTTACTGGTTTATACCAGCTACTCATCTCATCAAAAACAACATCTCTGCTCATTGTAAACTTACGAGTAGAAGGGTTATAGCATCTATACCCTTTTTGCTGCAGAGAGTAACCAATAAAGATGTACTTCTCAGCTTTTGGATCCAACTTGGATCTCAACTCATCTGGCACATGTACATAGGCAATACAACAAAAAATTTTCAAATGAGAAATATCTGGTTTCCTACCAGTATACCTCTCCTCTGGAGTCATCCCATGTACTGCTGCAGTGGGGAGTCCTGTTCATTATATAGACTGCTGTAGCAACTGCTTCAGCCCAATAAAAATTTGGTAGGTCTTTTTCATTGAGCATGGCACGAGATACCTCTCCAATATGCCTGTTTTTCCTTTCTACAATTCCATTTTGTTGTGGGGTATGACTGCATGAATATTGCTGCTTTATGCCATGCTCCTGCAGGAACCTTGCAAACTCATTTGAGAGGTACTCTCCCCCTCCATCTGACCTTAGGCATTTTATTTGCAGACCTGTTTCTTTTTCAACCATAGCTTTAAGAGTTTTGAAATGCCCAAAAACTTCACTTTTATTTTTCATAAAATACACCCAAACTTTTCTGCTATAGTCATCAATAAAACTGACAAAATAATGGCAGCCTCCAAGAGATGCAGCTTTAGTAGTCCACACATCAGAGTGGATTAATTCCAATGGCTTCTTACTCTCTTAAACATGTCTAGGAAATGGTTTCCTTGCCTGTTTTCCAAGTTGACAGGCTTCACATACCTTATGCATTTCTGCAACCTTGAATTTAGGCAATCCTGCACCAATATTTTGGGCCTGCATTGATTTAAGTAGCTGTACATTAACATGACCAATGCGTTTATGCCAGATATCAATATCTGCAACTACACCGGTCCCATGTGCAAACATTGCTGCACTCAATTCAGGCATGTCTGCATCCAACGTAAACATTCTGCCCTTCTTCTTTCCTTTTGCTATCAAGCAACCTTTATTTTTCATATCCTCAACAAAGCATCCATGAGGATTAAATCTGACCTGCAAGCCCTGCTCAACCATTTGACCAACAGAAACCAGATTTTTGGTGATATTCGGGACATGAAATACATCGGACAGGTATTTCTTTTTCCCATCCTGCATAGACAAAGGAATTTTTCCAATCTGCACAATAGGATGTGCAGTATCATCACCAGTCTCCACAAATCCTGGTTTTTCCATTTTCCTTGCATCCTCCATCCATTCTGCATGACCTGTCATGTGGTTTGATGCACCTGAGTCAACATACCATACATCATTGCTTTCTTCTGCACTTGTCACAGAATTGTTCATGTGCTGCACCATAAACAAATGCTCATTTCTGTCATCACCCTGTCTACTAGAAGATGCATAATTCCCTTGTTGCAGTTTTCCATTCATGATGTCATTCTGCTTTTTATAGCAGTCTTTAGCCATATGACCCATTTTACCACAGTAGTAGCATTCAACATTACTGTTTGCATTTTGGCCTCTTTGCCATCCACCACGACCTCTTTGGCTCCCCCTGCCTCTAGAGTTACCATGTCCTCCTCCATAGGACTGGTTTTCTTGAGTTTGCTGCATATTCTGATTTCTACCACGGCCTCCATATCGGCCTCCTCTACCTCTGCCTCTACCTCTTCCAGCATTTGAGTAGAAGACAGCTTCTTTTGAAGTTCCTCCTGAAGAAGATGCACCACCATTTCTCTGCTCCTCAGAAATTAGAAGGACAATCAACTCCTCAAAATCAGGAAATCTTTCACGAACTGAAATGGATGTCCGAAACTGTGCATAATCCTTTCCTAGACCATTCAAGGTCACAGAAACTAAATCATCATCTTCCACTGGCGACCCAATGGAAGCAAGTGCATCTGCAATCTTCTTCACCTTCATGTGGTAGTCATTGATGCTCATATTTTCTCTTTGCACATTGTGCAACTCTTGCTTGAGCTGCATTTTCCTGGCTTGCGTATTTGTGCTATACATTTTTGACAAAGTATCCCATGCCTCCTTTGGCGTACTTGCATCCTGAATATGCACAATCATAGAGTCTGAAATACTGATAGACAGCCAGTACATAACTTTCCTGGCTCTCTCATACCATGCTTTAAATGCCTGCATTTGCTGTTGATTGGGAACATCAGGAAGAACTGGTTCTTCTTCATTTCCTGCAACAAATTCCCAATATCCTTTTCCCATAAGGAAATTCGTCATTCTAAACTTCCATGCTTGGAAGTTGTTCTTGTCAAGCTTTTCAGTGACAATCTGTGAAAGAGAATCAGACGCCATTACAGAACACTGCAAAAAATTCTGTCACTGCAAAAAACACAGCTTCATCCTCACAAGGGCAAATCTGCAAAACTAGCGAAAGTGGTATTTGACCACACAGTTACTTCTTAGTGACGATTTTGCATCAACAGGCAACAGGGATGATTTTGTAACTCCCAATGTCTCTGCGCACAGGCATACGATGCAATTTCTACAGTAACTTTTCACCGACCTGTAGAACAGTGGTCGCACAGCATAAAACTGGGCCTTTCCCTGAGTGCGTGCAGAAAACTTCCGCCTCCAAAACAGGCCCCGAAATGGCCTCAAATCAAAAAAATAGGGTCGTTGAGTGCTAAAGCCCTCTCCCGCACCATATACTGCCCTCTTGCTTCACTGCCCTCTCCCGCAGCATATACTGCCCTCTTGCTTCACTGCGAAGGGCGTCTCAACCTGAGACAATGCACTCTTGCAATTTCCGGCTGTGCTTCCTGCAGAGATCTGCTCCCAAAACAGAAAATGAAAGCAACATTGCTCCTCTTACCAGAACACCGCGAGCTTGGCTTGCTTTCTTGAGCTCCTTACCACGAACAAGGCTCTGATACCATGTCAAGATTGTGGGAGAGAAGGAAGGAGTCTCACTCGTAGCTTTCTTGCTTGCACAATGGGGGAATACACACAGAGGTGGAGGCTGAAAACAGTTTTTCTCTTCTTAGTTGTGTAAGCCAAAAGAACTCTCATACAAAGAAATAGAAGAACCCTATATATGGGTCTCAAACCAAACTCAACTAACTAAGGTGGCATACTAACTGAGCCACGAACTAGAGTAGATAAGGATAGCTGTCATGTAGCTATTATTCATGGGCGGTGTACCAACCGCATTTGCAACTGACAAGTCGGTGACATAAATGCACAACGGTCACCCTGGCATATCACGAGTGGAGCTCGATATCTCAACAGTGATAGCTTTGTATGGAGTAATAGGGAAAGACAAATAGTTTACTAGAAAGGATGCCCGAATCCCATAAGCACAATGGAGAAAAACGGAACTATCATGAGCCTATAAAGTGATGTACCTTCTTATCATTCAATGATGGAATACAACTGTACTATCTTTTCAATCATAGTCAGTATCATACTCAAAATTGTGTTTATGAGTCCAAGCTTCCACCTTGGAACCTAATTCACTTGAGTAACAGTTGGTCTTTTCAGTCTATGTCATCATGAACATTGTCTTTGTGTTCCATCCGCCATGGCCATGCTCTAGATCCATGCATTTCAACATGGTATTAGAGCCGTGGTGAGCATGGCTAAGCTCAACTTAGCTCCTTTCTCCACTCTCTCAGTCTATCTCAACCTCAGCCCAACTTAGTGGTAACTCATGACTTCATGATCAACTTCATTTTCACTTCCAGCTTCACTCAAGCTTCATGTCTGTCATAGCCACACAACACCTACCCTACTTTGAGCTCTTGGATCTCTTCAAGCGGGCTAGATCTTGACTGGCTTTCTTCTGAGGATTTGTCCCTCTGCTCCATGCACAACTCCCTGTTAGCTCAATCATTGACATTGGCCCTTCTACAACCCGGCATTATCAAAATTCGTGGTCGCTGCCTACCTGTAACCCATCGTCTGGTCATACGGCCGTTCTCCCTGTGCGCAGTGTGATATCAACCCTAACCATAGGGCTTTGAAAGGCCACTACCCAAGCTATCTTCTCACCAAATATCGCAACAAATGATCATCTCCACAATCTGCTGGAAGCAAAAAACCAATCGACTCCTACAAACCCTAAAGGGCAGCCATAGCCATTTCAACATCAAGCTCATATTTTACTTCAGTCTCTTACTTTCTTCAACTCAAGCTTGCCAATGCCACTCTAATCTACTATAACATTCAATATCCATTAAGGAAATCACAACAAATTAGCAAGCAAGTGCTCCAACATCAAGATCTAACACCGAAGGTTCAACTACATAGTACCTAGTGTTATTGAACACTACTACCACTTGTGTTCCTCAAGCATCATGAAGCTCATCTAAAGGTCTGACGCTCTCTCTAAACTGAATCACAACTCAGTTTCCAGTAAAATTCACCACTCAAATCATCTAGGAGATTTATTGGAAGATTTGAAGATCTCAAGATCATGCATCCAACACCAAGCTTCAATGATAGTATCTTTTTGATACTCATTCAGTGTTGATAAACACTAATCTTCTTGTGTCTATTGACACATTCAAGTATAACTCTTCTGCGGTGCAAACTTAGAATTTGGAGCTCATTCTCAGTTATGGGAATGACCAAAATCAAGTCCTTTATGAAGATGCTTGTTATGAAGAGTGATAAAATTCTCCTTGCCAAATTGTACTACATAGAAGGCTAGACTAACCACAAAGAAAAAGAAGACCATGACGACAAAAAGACCATCAAAGAAAGAAAAATGGACGAAAAGAAGATATGTTATGCCTACCATGACATATCTAATGAAGAAAACCACAAGGGCATGTCGGTCCTTGTCTCTACTTTTCACTAGAACTTTTTATTGTATGTCCTTGCCATTAATGATTCTGACATACGCCTTGTAAAACTCCTCATGTAGCCTATGCATAATAGCCCCTACACACTTAGTGAGGCCTTGTAACAACCCCTGGATGTTAGCCATGTTTTTTGGTACCCACACTTAGCCTTTTCTGCGATAGCCTCTGGTGTTTACCATGTTTGTGGCATACCCACACTTAGCAAGGTTCTACTCATGACAACCTTTGTACACTTAGTGCCCTTTTCATGGTTGTGATTGAGGAGGGGTGTTGAGAAATATGCAATCACACCCATGTGACAGCCTCTTTGTATGAAGAAACATGGTAAGACACAAATAATTTACTAGAAAGGATGCCTGAAATATAGGATGCCTGAATCCCATAAGCACAGTGGAGAAAAAAGGAACCATCATGAGCCTATAAAGTGATGTACCTTCTTATTATTCAATGATGGAATACAACTATACTTTGTCTTTTCAGTCATAGTCAGTGTCATACTCAAGATTGTGTTTATGAGTCCAAGCTTCCATCTTGGTACCTAATTCACTTGAGTAACAATTAATCTCTTCAGTCTATGTCATCATGAATATTGTCTCTGTGTTCCATTTGCCATAGCCATGCTCTAGATCCATGCATTGCAACATGCTGATGATCCACATTCCCCCACAACTGACCATGTGTGCACACTTCCTTTGTTGGAGATGGTAGTCTCGCATTTTAAGATCTGCTTGATAAAACTATCAAAAAACCCTAAAATTTTTAATTCGAGTACCACATGATGTATATAGTTTTACTATTTTAAAAAACCATGGGAAAAAAGATGTAATAGTGAATCATTAGATAACACTATCGAACTCCTCTCTCTCTCTCTCTCTCTCTCTCTCTCTCTCTCTCTCTCTCTCTCTCTCTCTCTCTCTCTCTCTCTCTCTCTCTCTCTCTCTCTCTCTCTCTCTCTCATATACGCATGATAGAGATGTTCGCTCACTCATCATTTTATACTATTAACATATGAACTTTACAATTATGGGAAAATGATTACCTTTATATTATATTAGTATATTAAGCATATATTAATGTATAAATATACAACATCAATTAATTATAGCATATGATACATAAATGTATACTAGATATTTAATATAAGCAATAGAATTATATTATACATAGGGTCGAGAGGAGAAGAGGAAATTAGGGGGAATATGGCTCGCTAAAGTTAGCTATATACATACATACATACATACATACATACATGTGTGTGTGTGTGTGTGTGTGTGTGTGTGTGTGTGTGTGTGTGTGTGTAGATATATATACACACACACACACACACACACACACACACACACACACACACACACACACACACACACACATATATATATATATATATATATATATATATATATATATATATATAAGCATATTAAACATATTATTAAAATATAAACTTAGAATGTTAATTAATTTTAACATAATAGACATAGATGTATACTATATATTTAATATAATCAAATAATTATATTATATGTAGGGTCAAGAGGAGAAGCCTGGTGAGTCTCACCTCTCAACATGGAAGAAGGGTTTGTTCTCACCCAAACCCTCTCACTATCTCTCATTGTATAATGATAGAAAAAGAGCCCATTTCTGACACAAATACCCTTAGTTAGGGTCCTTGCATGACCTTGTCTGTACCTACTTAATATCATGCCACTATCCTGGATGTATCAATGCTCAAGCAGTCATGCTTCATTGTAAAGGTGCAATTTTAATGGACATGCTATACAATACAACCAAGAAATGCTCAGATTAGGAAGATAACTGTATTAAACATTTGTGCCTAGCCTATATTAGTGCCAATACTCAATGCACATGCAAACATCAAATATTCTTTGGTTTAATATATTAGCACTCAATGCCTCACCCCTCAAGATGATAGATTGCACTCTAACCACCACCTTCAAATGTGCTTGTGATGATAGTTTGAACTTAGAGTACCCCTCTCATTGTTGTTGGAGTCCTACATGACCCTCAATTCACAAACCCACCTTACTCTCTCAAACCCATTATTCCTAACTAATGATAGAGTCCCCAAAGTGATGGGCAAAGAGGTGTATGCTCATTGATGGTGTACCCTCATGTTCACGTACATTTAGAGTTATTGAGTATAGCCTCAGTGGGCCTCATGTAATAGTGTCCAATGGCACGAATATAATAGAGTAGTTGGGTTATAAGAGGCCCAAGTGTCGTGCTTAAAACAGTGTCTAGTGAAGTGCATTGTGTCCCTCTTTCCCCCCTAATTTATATGACTTAGGGCTCAAGAAATCTTACCTCATCCTCTTATTGCTTAGCCTTTTGTATCCAACTTCTTTCCAACCTGTACTTGTAACCATGTACACACAACTAACCTAGACATGTAAAGCTATATGTATTATGAAAAATTCAAACTTAATCAAGGCTCAACTCCTAACATATTAAAGGGTCAATTTTTAATTAATTATTGAATCAAAAAGGAAACAACCACACATGTAACCAAGAACTTGAAAACAACCTACCCCACACAGACTTAGGGGTTTTTTTCCCTTTTGCAAAAGTGCATCACACACTTAGTCCACCCCCTTATCTGGAAGTAGTTATGCATAGTAGTAAAAGTTTTCACAGAATGATGCAACATCAATTATCCATTCCTTTACCGCATCCTTTAGTCTCTTTTTTGATTTCTCAAATAGTTCTTATTTAAAATGATTATTTCTAAAACCAAATCCTTTAATTCTTGCTCTTACTTTTGTCCCATGAAGAGACACCTATGTGCTTTTTCAACTTGATCTCCTTAGTAACTCTTTAGTTTAATACTTATCAATGAGTTAAACCCCTTCAGTTCTTCCAAAAACATCTCTCTTTTGTTGCTCGTCAACAGTCCCTTCTAATGCATCTTCCTCAAGCTCTTGAGAACTTTGTGATGTTGTTCTACCTTTCCTTGTCCCTTTCTATCCAAGCTCTTTTACTCTCTTCAAGGATTTTCACACATTCTCTTTCACACTTTCTTCTACCTCACTTTATGGACTCTTAAGATCCTAATCCCAATCAATCCCAAACAAGATACAATCTTGAGGAAAATACAACATATCTTTCTCTTGTCTAGGAATACTCAAAGAACTTTCAAAGCCATTGACAACCCTCATTGTTGTTTCTCTCACTTTTATAATCCTTCACACATCCCTCATAGTGTGTTATGCAAGGCCCACTTACCTCCAAAATCAATATCTTCCTTACATCATTCAACAAATTCAACTAGACCCACTCTAGGACTCCCATCACTACCCAAATCACATTTTACATCATTACTTCTCTCAAAAGAGTTTACCAACTTTTTATTACTCTCAAACTCATTGAAATAGTGGACATTACTTGCATCAATACACTCTCCATTCACTACCACACTAAGAGGCTCACTCTCACAAACATCCCTATTATGATTCTTCTCGGAATGCAACAATCTTGGGTGTAACTCTCCATTCACTACCATACTAAGAGGCTCACTCACACGCACATCCCTATCACGATTCTTCTTAGAAGGCAACAAACTCGAGTGCAACTCCCCTATGTTTTGCTTTTCTCGAGGGGAGGGGGGTCCCTTTATTAGAAGATGATTAAGATTTGAAGAAAGAAGACCAACTACTTTTTCCCATTGATGAATACTCATCATTTTATCCACCATTGCTAATAAATATGGTGACTTGCTCTCTAGTTGCAACACCAACTATATACGAGAAACTGAATATATATTTTTCTAATTAATCCTTGTAGCTATCTCCTCATGTTGAAGATATTCTTATGCAATGATCCTTGGCCTTTCACTTTTCTTTCAAGACACAACATGTGGTGGCCCATGTAGGTTAGATTATTCTCCAAATGCTTCTTCATTTCATGCAATGGGAAGCTCCAAAGAAATTATTGGCTCCCTATTCTACATTATATTTTCCTTAGCATGAAGTGGCAGGTCTAAAGAAGCCCTTGCTTTTCCATACACTACATTAGCTCTTTAAACTTCAACCCCTTCAAAATAATCACTAATATTAGGGGATTTCCTTTTTTATTACAGTCCCCAAGGAGTTTTCATCACATCACACTTCTTTTTTAATACACCTATAAAAGAAGATGATCAATACCCCTCTTCCATTTGGATGTTGTTAATTCTCTTCAACTCCTATAATGCATGAATCAATTATAAACTTGCTCCCAAAAATTCCCATGAGAATGAGGACTCTTGAAAAAAGTAAAATACACTCAATCCTTCATATGGCTTGACAAAGGATTTTGCCATGAGACTTTAGTAGACCAATCGATACCAAAGATAGCTTCACATATACTTAACTATTTGAATGCATTTATAGCACAATATGAGCAGACAATTCCAAAAAATCATAACTTTGGTTGGATCCTTCATTATTTGGGCCATCAAGGAGAGTCATTTCCTCAATGCCATCCACATCGTATTCCTTCAGTTGCTCTAATATTTGGTCTAATTTCTAGGTCTTGCACATGTTCCCTAAAAACAATGTGTCATTGTCCTCTCTTTTAGTACAACATTTCATTCTTTATCTTGAATCTTAGTCCTTTCTAATTCCACAATGACTCTTTTTACTTACTCCTTATCAACAAACCTAACAAATGCATAACCCCTATTTTTTCCATTTTGAGCAAACATCAAAGATTCTTTGGTTTAATTTTTATTGCTTTAGCAATCAATGTCTCACCCCTCAACATGATAAATTGCACTCTAACCACTACCCTCACATGCACTCATGATTATAGTTTGAACTCAAAGTACCCCTCTCATAGTTATTGGAGTCCTACACAACCCCTAGTTCACCAACCCACCTTATTCTCTCAAACCCATGGTATCTAACTAGTGACAGAATTTCTAAGTGATGTGCAAAGGGACATATGCTCATTGATGGTGTACCCTCATGTACATGTGCATCTAGGGTTACTAAGTATAGCCTTATTGGGTCTCATGCTGTGTAGTGCATTGAAAAGGTGCATATTTTGTGTTTCAACCCAATGGCATAGATGTAATTGAATAGTGGGGTATAAGAGGCCCCAATGTAGTGCTTAAAACATTTTGTAGTGAAGTGCATCATGTCCCTCTTTTCCCCTTGTGCATAAGTTAGGGGTCAAGACAATTGTCATTATCCTCTTATTGCTTAGTGCTAACTAGAAAATGAGATAGATGCAAAATGACAATACATTAGAAGACACTAGCAAAGGTGGGGTAGGTAACAAAAGCTAAGAGAAGTATAAATCAAGAAAAAAGCACAAGGTGCTTGGTAGGCAATAAGTTTTTGTCAATATCCATAGCTAATTCTACTATTATTATGAGTTGGGCATAGCGCCTATGCAAGTTGTAACATTTTCTACCATGAAGTATGACTCACAGCTTGGCAATGGCATAAACACTAGCTTTCATTCACTTTCATGATGGAAGGTGTAATCTAAATATGCATAAGTGAATCAAGAAATACCAACCTAGAGCTAAACAGGATAGAGAAGTGTTGCACCTGAATCAACGATGAATAGAGAACCATCATGAACATGAAGTACCTTTTCTGGAGAGATATCATGATGGATGAAATTGAGCTCCTGATGAGTATGATCATCATCAGTTGTAGTTTGTTGAACAATATAAGCTCAAGAACGTTCTTCATCATATCTACATTTATAACAACGATGAGATGGATGATCTGTATGTGCACAATAATCACAAGGAGGAAAACTTTTGGACGAGCGAGGTTGCTTTGTCGTAACTCCATGCTCCTCATCATATTGACATGCCCAGCAATCAAAAGCCACATGGCCTTTCTGATCACAATAAGAACAATGTTTGTTAGGATAAGCAAGACGAGAAGATTTACCACCTTGATTAGGGCGTCCACCCTGCTAAAAACGTGAAGCGGGACGCTTGCGAGCAACAAAAGCATAATCAAAATCCCTTTGTTCGCGAGTGACCAAAACAGCATCAGATTTTTCCAAGTGATGCTTATGACGTTGAGAATATTCAATAAGAGATATACATGCTTTGTCAAAGTGGATATCATCCTTGTTAGACAAAATAGTGATGATATTGTCATATAAAGGATCTTTGATGGTATGAAGAAGTTGAGTAACAATCTGATTTTTAGCAACAGGAGCGCCGGCAGCACCAAGCTGATTGATAATGTCTTTAAAAGCCTCGAAATGAGAGTGCATAGTGATCCGGGTTTTTTACAACCCGGATTATTATCACAAAATTTGGCCAAAGCCCCTATCAAGAGCTTACCATATCACTTTGGGTTTACTCTTCAAGCACTAGGTATGCTACATTGCTTCTCGATTATGATAACTCTAGCAAATGGGGGAACAAGTTCTTAGGAGGCATGTCAATGTAAAGGGTAAAAGAGATGGTTATCTTAGTGAAGATGAAAATGGATTACACCTAGGAGTTGAGTGAATGCATAGATTTTTCAAGGACTAGTCTCCAACTACACATGGGCTCCGTCTGCATCACTAAGATTTGGAATCTATCACCATCATTAGAGGACACCTCACCCTAGCACACAAGTCAATATCCACATCATGGTGTCACTTGGATCTTACAAAAAAGCTTACAAGCATGGACCCCTTCTGTCACATGCTTATATATATTTATATATATATGGGGGACTAAAGTCAAAGCAGCTTTTGGAAGCCGTTTTTTATCATCTCAATAACTCCCAAGAAAAAGCGAATTTCAAGAAAATTCCCACGATGCCCGATCGGTTTCGACCTGGTCTACAAAGTTGCAGAAGAAACTTTTTTCAAATTCCTCACAGATTTGAAGTTACGAAGGCGCAGACTGCTGGCTATATGCAATTTTCTTCTCTCTTTCACCACACCAACTTTCCACTTTATCCTTCTTGTAAATAATAATGTGCTTTGACACCCACCTCTTGTAATCTAGCTCCATTTCTCTATTTTGTCTACCACCACCCTTGGCTTCTTGCATGATGACCAAGGTGGGGACTTGTCCCATCCACTATTCTCCATATTTTCAAAGATGCCATACATCATCTAGGATTATGTTAATCAAGAAGATTAGCTTAATCTAATCCCTCATGGAGGCTATATAAAGAGCCCATGGAGAATGAAGAAGGGGAGGAAGGACAATGACAAGTCCATGAGAGCATTCTAGAATATCCTCATCTCTTTGAGGTAAGCTATGAGTAAGTTCTTTTATTATGTAGTATAATGGCAAGCTTCCTCTACCTCTTCTCCTATTATCTCTCTCTCTTCTCATCTTCTCATTCCATGTAGCATAATGGCAAGCTTCTTCTACCTCTTCTCTCCCTCTCCTCTCATCTCTCTCTCTTATATTCCAATATGGTGTCTAGTACATATATTCTCTCTTGTAAATTTGTGTCTTGGTTCTCTTGATTCTCTTTGAGAAAAGGGATGTCCTAGCCCATCCTCCCTTTGGCTAGGTGGTGCCCCTCTTTAGTTCTCTTAGTGAGGATTGGAGGTTGGATGGGTAAGAGGCAACCCGTTCATCATTTCAGCCCTCACATAGAAGTACCAACTTTATATTGAAGATTCTTCAAAAAAGTTTGGAGATATAAAATTTCGGTGACCGATCAAACGTTGAGATAAGATACTCCCAAACAGCATGAGAGGTTTCCAGATGAAAGACATCCAACATAAGTGAGTCAGGAAGTGCACACAATATATAACGACGAGCCGCTTTGTCACGAGGAATCCAATCAGTATGATCAATTTTCCATTGTTCAAATAACAGGCCATCAGTAATAAGAGAATTGTCATTCATCACATCAATAGGTTGAACTGGGCAAGACAGGTCACCCAAAACAATATCAAATAATTTGTCACCTTCAAGAATTAGAATCATCTTTGCTTTCCACCCAAGAAATCCTTGTCCTTGGAAGAAGGGAACGAATGTTGGCCAGACGGATATCCGTTAACAATTACGCAATTGGCCATGCCTGTATGTCGAGAGAAAACAAATGAGATGAGATCGCAGAATCTGCAAACCATGAACAAGATGAGCGTAGTTGAGACGTGTGACAATCAAAATAGGGAGATGCACGTAAGAACGATGAAAAGTATTGAGTGACTAAAAAGAAAGCCCGAAATAGAGAGACGTAACGTGCAAGACGAGATGGCACGTATAAGAAAAGTGCTATTTCGATCGAATAAAACATCGCTAAAAATAGCAAGATGTTTGCTTGTCGTAATCAACGTCATTAACGAAGACGAACTGTAATTAGGGATTAATGAACTATAATTAGAATTACAGCTTTAAATAAAGAATCGCAGATTCGAGCAGAATTGTTGTCTTGAATCCTGAACTGTCATAACTTTTGATCCAGAACTCCGATTAACAAGCGGTTTTCACAAGATTCAAGAGCACGACGAGAGCTACGCACCCAGACCTGGTTTTGTTTTTAAAGATAAAATTAACTAATACTTCTAATTTGAACAAGTTCATGTATCAAATCATCACTTGTGCAAAGAATTCAATCAAGTATAAACAATGAAACAACTTATCTTCCTTGTTGTTGCTACGCATCCATAGCTCTGATACCATGTTGAGAGAGAGAGAGAGAGAGCACGAGAGAGATACACAAGACATGCTCCCAAAGAATGATTCATATTGATGTAGAGTTAGTATATATAGGTGAGACCCAAGTCAAGTGAGAGATGATATATATAGTTGTAACAATTGCAAGCGCATGGCTACTATGAGGATAACACCTGGATTTGGCTATCTAAAGCCAAAACAACCAAAGGTCCTACTCAAACGCCACCCTTGAGCTTGGCCACACAAAACATTAAGCCAGAGAGACTCAGGCCACAAGAGAATCGGGTTTCCAATTCCATAGAACCTCTAAAGCCTAGATCAACAGGGCCTAAACCAATCTATTGCCCAAAACCGCAGCCTGCTACTAACAAACCACCCAAATCTAGCATTGATAATGCCCCTCAAACCTCCAAAGCATCTAGTAGCATGACAACTGCAACCACAACCAAACCATTGAACATGAGGCCAAGCTACAACCTAAGGAGCAAACTAAGCTGCGACCATTTGCTACTAAACTCTCTAGTTCTGTCGAACCTTAACCAACTACAGACCTTAGACCCTCTTATGAGCGGCAATAAATTCTAACCTTGGCCGCAAACTTAGCTGAAAATATGAGGCATGACTTGGTTACTTGCCTTAGATGCTTGGACGCGACTTTCAAATCGCTTGCTAAAAGCTGTGGCTGCTTAGACTTGGGAATCTTGGACGAACCTATAGCGGCGGAAGTACGGACACTCCCTTGTTCTTGGAAAGAATCGGAATTTGTGTTTATCAAGGCTTCCAAGGCAACTATGCTAAGCTAATTGCCATCGAGGTTTTCCGCAAACAAGCACAGCATCAATGCCTCATCATGTCATATGACAAGCGCACAGCTTATGCCAACGATCAAGAGATAGAAGACTTGAAATAGCTTGCAAACCAACAACTCCCCTTTCTTGAAAAAATGGCACACTCTTTGCCTCCAATGGGAGCTCGAGGGATGTCAGGTCATGTCAAATGCCAAGCAACGATACGCAATCAAAACATCGTAGTACGACCCAACTTATGTTGCTCCAACCTCTTATAGGGTATTAACAACCATTCGTGACTAACCCAATGATGGAAGAACATGTTCAGGGACACCCCTACTTAGATTGCATCCTCACCAAGTACAAACTGTACATTGCTAGTCGCATGGACCCTAGTGACTTCTTGCTCAATGTCCTTACTTACATCACCCAGCTCAACATCTGACCTTTCGACATGGACCGGTATGCTCACATGGAATATAATCCAAACTTCTATGCTTGGCTCATGCAAAAGTAAAGCACTATACCCATGGCAAAATGCCCTCTACACTCTAGCCTTCAATCCTAGGAAGGATTCTTCTTAATTCCAAGGGGGAGGGGGTAAGGTAAGGGTAAGGTAAATCAAACCAAACACATAAGGAAAACAATAAAGGAAAGGCACACATTGGAAACCTCAATGGTAGGATGAAACAACTTGTGAGTGCAGAAAAGGTCAATAAAATTTGAAATCAATAGACTAATTGGAAGAAAAGCCAACTTCTGCACTCAAGCAATTCAGTTCAGTAAATATATAGTTGTTTCCTTTTACTTGTGACTATTCTGAATAACACTAATGGCAAATATGGTTTCATGACTGGCACCCATCATGGCAGGCCAAGAAAAGGCTAGCAAACTTCCTTTTTCAGAAGAAGAACATGCAAAATACGATCTTTTAGTGGAAACACGAGCCTTCAACCTATTTAAGTTCCAACATATCTTCAACCTAGAAGATGTGATCATTGAAGAACGGGTTGTGAGGTAGATCATTGAGCAATGCAATCTGCAGAAATACATGGAACCAATAGGCCAGGAGGTAGACTGCATTCACTGTGCAGAGTTTTTGTGGACTTTCCATAGGAACCATGGCACTATAACTCTGCGTGAGGGAGAGGAAACTCATCGGGTGTAGATTAAATTGACCTCGGAACTAGTGGAAAAAGTATTGGACTTGGCAAACAAAGTAGAGAGGAAGCGAAAGAGAGATGTATATGCCTTACTAGGGACAAGGTGAAGGTCCACACCAACGACGACATCAGCTTGGTGGATATTCTGGATTCCGAAGTCCAACTCCAAGCCAAGATGGTGCACGTGTTGTTTTCTAGTCAGAGGTACAACACCATCATGAGTCGCATTAATGTCCCCCTATTAGAGAGCATTGCAGCATGGTTGCTAGATGAGGTGAACCTCAACATTTTTGTGAGAAAGACCATTGAGACCTTGGCAAAGGCTTTGGCAACGGGAGGACAGCCCACCGAAGGAGAATCCCTTGCCACCAAGGCTAAAAGGAAAGCTTCATCTTCAAAGGCCTCAACCATTAGATTTGGTGGGGTCCTTACCACCATCATCAAGAAAGCCTTGGGGAAGGGGCAGGAATAAGAAGGAGGAGTGGATGAAACACCAAGGAGGTCGCTATCCCACCAAGAACAAGAGGCACAATCCAGCAAAAGAATATTGAGTGAGGAAGAAGAAAGCAGGGAACAAGAATAGCATACTAAGCCGGAGAAAGGCTAAGAAGATGAAGAAGTAAATTTCACAAGAAAAGCAAGAAGAGGAGAGGAGGAAAAAAGAGAAAGCAGAATTGCAAAAGGCTCGTAGGGAGCCCAAAAAGGCGAAGGAGAAAAGAAGGAGAAAGTAGGAAGAGGAGGAGGTGGAGGAATTGAGAAGAAAGGAGGAGGAATACATGGCCCTCGCAATGCGTAGGTCCATTGAGCAGCAATCCAAGCAAGACAAGCTGAAAACCACGAGCTCGCTTAAAGATGAAGGTTCGAGCTCAAGCGCCCACGTGCTAGAGTTTGTGTCACTTGCGGTGCAAGAAGCCAAGGGCAAGGCCCCAATCACCCCCACTCTCACTCCCCTAGCACCCCGCCACCACCACTACCATTTCCACACCCAGTTCTACAACCCATGTGGACGCCAACAACCTAATGGCTTGGGTCTAGTACTTCATGAATAAAGAAATGAGCCAAGGATCAGGAGAAGGAACCCCTCTGGTAGGAACCAAAAAGGTCATATGTAGCAGATGTCGAGTTGAGGCAAGACCTGAAGAGGCAAAAGGTGGCAGCCGCCACAACCTCCATTCCCGCAACAGAGAGGCCGCCTGAATATGATGAATATGTCAAGGAGCTTCTCTCTCAACTAGAGAAAGTCAAGGAGGAGAAAAAAATCACAGCAGCAGAGCTAGAAGCCGAAAAAGAGGCCATGGCTACATCCCAGTTGGAGAAAACACGCCAAATAGCCATGGGCCAAAGGGAAGTTAATGAGCTAAAGGAGCAACTACAAGCTAAAGAAGAGACAAAAGTTAAATGGCAAGTGCAATTGGACACAGAAACCGAGGCTATACAATGCTTGCGATGGCACAATGAAGAGATTGTGGGGCTTTATGAAGATCTACAATTTGAAATGGAGAAAATCACTAAAGCCACAGAAGAACTGGAGGAGCTGAGGGAGGAAAGAGCTTGCAGGTACAAAAGAGAGGTGGAAAGATTAACCCAAGATGCTACTTCGGCATAGGAAGAGTAGCAGAAGATAAGGGGAGAAATGGAAGATCAAGAACGAAGGCTAATAGTGCTAGCTTAGAGGCATGGGGAAAGCCTCAAAGACATGAAAAGGAGAGTAGAAGAATGGGCCAACCAGAATGAAGAAAGAGTTAAAACATTGGCACTCCATCTAGCTCAGGTGGAGAAAGACAAAACATTGGCGAAAAGCAGAGCGGCGCGGCTGTCCACATGAGTTTCAAGGCCCAACAACGCACCTTCCTCAATATGCTACTCAATGTCACTCAGACAGAGGAAGGGGAGGCTGTTGAGACGATTAAGAAGAATCTTGGGATTGCACGTAGGGCCCTGAAGGCAAGACTGCAATTGCCAGCGCTACCAGTGGGAGTTCACCTAAGCCCCAAAGAATGAAGAAAGTGTCTATTGCAAGCAGGCCTGACCCCACAAGAGGTGGATGCATTAGGGTTTTCCAAAGGGGCGCAGCAAGAAGCCCGACACGAGGAAGAGGCTGGATTGAACTTCAAGATGGGACCTCATGAAGAGGAATTAGTCCCACAATCTCCCTTTCCACCACAGCCAGATGACCAGCAGTATAGGTGGATGCCTCCGAAGAAAGAGCTGTACTCAAGGAAAAAAGGAAGCAGATGGTGGAGGACGCAAGGAGAAGGTTGAAGGCCAAGCCTATACAAGTACCACCCGCACCTATTCCACCAAGCCAGGATACTATCCCAGCAAGCTTCCACATCAATTTGGTGATCTGAAAACACTAAGAGACATCCAGAAACCCCTTCGACTTGAACTTCCAGTTCCCCGCTAACTTGCGTAGGGTTTTATCGGTCAAGGTGGTGGAAGAGGTCATCAATATCAACAGCAGGTTGGAGGAAAAATGAATGATAGAGAGACATCAGAACCCCACCCTCTGAGGCACAGAGGATGCAAAATTTTGGCAGGACAAAATTTTTGAGGTCCCAAGATCAGTGCCGGGCTAGGAGTGCCAACCTACATGGAGAAAGCGCCTCTATGACATAAATATGGACACTTGGGTGGCATTCTATAACGCCCTCCCATTTGAGCACAACAACCCAATATTCATGCCATACCCTTGTAGAATGGGAGTGGATTTTGACCCCAATGTCCACGGACGCTACAACTTTCACATGATCTACAATGCAAATTGTACCATGCCGAAGGAGGCTCTTTGCTTCACCCCCGAAAATCTAGGTGACTCTATAGTTTGTTTTGTTGATGAATTCTCCTCATGCCCTGGCCCTGCGTTCATTGCTACATGTAATTACCTTAGGCTACTTAGGATCCTACTTAGGCAAAAGCCCGCCCCGCAAGAACACAACCTTCCACCCCTTTTCTTTGATCCGAACGCCATAGACAGCTATGCCATGGCTCAGCTAATAATGCATGCCACTTTTCTCCCCTTGTTTGTTTATCCATTCTAGAATATATAAATGATAGCCGCTTTACACGTTGCAATCATCCATTTCTCTCTACCACCACCCTACAAGTCCGCCCGAACCTCAATGGATACTTTTAGAGTCGGTAATTCCTAAATAAGTTCCTTAGGCCCCCTTCTCCACCCCACTTGAATGATGAGGCTTAGCTCTCATCTTGCCTATGTAATTTCTTTTAAAAAAATTTGAGAATGAAGGGAAGTATGAAAAGAAAAGAAAGAAAAGATAAAAAGTGAAGAAACCACAATGAACAGCAGTCTACCCCATGTGGGCCACAATCCCTACACCTAGGGGTTCTCAAGTTACGTTTGTCTGGTGGCCTTGGTTGGCTGTCTCCATCCCTAACCCCGTAGCCTCAATTTGATTCTCCACTTCACGCTTAGGGTACATTAAGGGCAGGACACACCTAGGGAGGTAACACTCTCCTATGGTTAGACTTGTCACCCTAAGCCACCCGCACCACACCTCCCTTATGCACAAACTAGGTCCTCAAGTGTGGGACAATGCCCAAGATTACGACCCAACTCCCAGTCCCACTAGCACAATCACAATACACTACACCACACACCCCCAGGAAGTGCATCTTCTTTTCTTTTCAAGTACAAACAAAGGCTCCAAACCCAAGCTTCAAAGGCCCCATCATCCGTGCAATGCACTCCTGGCCTCCACCACCTTAATCGGGTAACCTATTTTTTCCCAAGCCCAATTCCTCTACGGCCCTGTCATCATCGACTCACACATTCGTCCTTTCTCATAGAACCTTCATCAACTCGAAACCGCAAGTGTCTCGGAACTAGCACCCACCTAAGTCAGGGGCCATCTAGCACCATCTTAAATTTCAAAGATGGATCCGTCCACCCGCCATCTCCAAGTAGGAATCCATCCAACACCATACTCAATTTTAAAGATGGATCTGACCATCCGCCTCTCTCCATGTAGGGATCCGTCCAACTTTATCTTCAATTTCAAAGGACGAGTCCCCTCAACACCAGCAGCAAAAAAGGACCTGCCCCAACTATATCTTCAGTTTTAGGGACCGATCCATCCAACACCATCCCCCGCAAGGGCTTGTATACAAATCCAAAAAAGCCATCTAGCTACACCCATCCCTCCTTCCAACCACTCCGCATCAGTGCCATAGGACTCACACTCATCTAGGAAGGCGGTAATGTTAACCCTCAGATGAACAAGGTTGAAAATCTAGACTAGAAGACAAGGCTAAGGCAAAAGTGAAACGGAAGATGAAGGTGCACCAAGAAAAATATGAAAACACAAGAAGTGCAGAAAATTCCTAAATCAAGGAGAAAGGCACACAAGAAAAAGTGCAAGTCAATATTTTTGTAAAAGAGCGCAAGGTGCACCACGATTTATTTAAGAGCACTGGGCTCTCACCCATGCAAATTGTAAAGGTAGATGGGTGGTAGGAAGAAAGCTAGGAAGGCAGGAGGACAATGGGAAAAAGGGCCTAGGACCCACGGCCAGCCATGCAAAAAATGGGATAAGGGGATGACCGCCTAAAAGGGGATTTAGGGTTTTGTATATAAAGATCAAAAAGTGAATGAGAGCTCATTCTTTGGTATCTACAAAAGTGGACTCTTATTCTTCTCTCCTCTTCTTTTTCTTGCTTTCTTGTGAGTCCTTGAGAGAGGGAGTGTGAGTGAGTGAGGGAGTGAGTGTGTGAGGGTGAGGGATCTTGGAGGTGAAGCCCTCCACCATCTCCTCTCTTCTTCTTCTTTTCTCTTTTCTTCTCTTGTCTTATGCATGGCTATGGAGGATGGAGCAAGGAGGAAGAGGTTTGAGGATGCTTGAGCTTGCTTCATGAATTGTGGAGCTATCAGAGTGTTCGAGAGAGGAAGCAACTCAATCAGGATCAAGGTAAGCTCACTACACTCGTAGAGAGGGATAGCGCATCGGCTATGTGAGAGGTAGTCATTAGCACTTGCTTGAAACGCTTGAAGAAATAAGCAGTCCATGGGTCTTGGCGATTGAGCATGAGCTCCCAACACATCATGACCTCAGCATCCAAAAGATAGACTTCCTGTAACTTCTCAACCTAGTCACTATGTAACTGAGTCATAACTGAAACCCAACATGCCCACATTCTAGAAAGAGAATCAACTACCACATTGTCTTTGTGTCGCTTGTATGAGTGATGTCAAAATCATAATTTTGCAAGGTAGCTACCCACCTAGCTACTTAGGGATGACATTTAACTAAGTAAGGAAATACTTTAGGACCCTATCATCACTTTGAACTATAATAAATTGAATGCCATATAAATAATGGTGTCATTTCTTTATCACATACAGAATAGCCAATATCTCTTAGTCATAGGCATTCATAGCTATCTCTTTATGTGTAAGCTTGCAACTTTTAAAGGTAATAACTCCATGTTCGTATAGCAAAACATCGCCTATGCCAGGGCCACTGGCATCACACTATATGGTAAACTCTCTAGAGAAATTTGTGTATACTAAAATAGAAGGAGAAGTAAATAGTTCATTTAATTTGTTGAAGTTACTATCTGCAAGTGCATCCCAAAAGAAAGCTTCCTTCTTTAACTTGTCAATAAAAGGAGCTAATATAGCCACATAATGCTTAATGAATCTGCAATAGAATGATGATAGACCAAAAAACCTTCTAAGTGAAGTAGTGCTGGTAGGTGTTCGGCAATCTCTAACACACTACACCTTTTTAGGATTAGCTCGTATCCCTTTTTCATTAATAGTATGGCCTAAGTACTCCACCTCAATCTGCATGAAAGAAAAGTTCTTCTCCTTAGCAAAAGAGTCTATGATACCTTAATACATCAAAAACCTTCCTCATATGTGATAAATAGTCATGTAAAGTCTTACTATTAAATTAATATATTATCAAAGAAGACTAAGACAAACTGGAAGAGAAAAGGCTGCAAAATCTTATTCATCAAACTCTAGAAGGTACTCCACCTCAACCTGCATGAAAGAACAATTCTTCTCCTTAGCAAAAGAGTCTATGATACCTCAATACATCAAAAACCTTCCTCATATGTGATAAATAGTCATGTAGAGTCTTACTATAAATTAATATATCATCAAAGAAGACTAGGACAAACTGGAAGAGAAAAGGCTGCAAAATCTTATTCATCAGACTCTAGAAGGTAGCTAGAACATTAGTAAGTCCAAATGGCATCACTAGAAAATGGTATAATCCATTATGAGTCCTAAAAGCACTTTTAACTTCATCACCCTCTATCATATGGATCTAATGATATCTGGACCTAAGGTCAATCTTGGTAAAGAACCTAGCCCCCTTGAGCTCATCAAGCAAATCATCAACTCTAGGGATTGGATACATGTTCTTCACTGTGATCTTGTTTAGATCCTGGTAGTCAATATAATGGTCTTATTATTGCCTATAATTCACAAACATGTCAAGATTTTCATCAACCACCACCGATCTATCACGCAAGATAGTATTTGTGGTTCATAGTCACCCAATCATGTGTTGATGTACCACTTGAGGCATCGCACTTGTTTCTTTCCAATTTTGAAATTTATTTCTCACTTAACTCGGTGTAGATCAACTGCATGAGGCAACACTTATATGTGTGCCTAATCACCCATACCATTTCTCTAACTTATCAATTGAAGATAGTTACCTTTTTACCCTCAACTAATGTTTCAAATATTTATTTATTTATTTATTTAGGTTTTGACTAAAAGTGACTAAATTTTGTATCTTACATGGATTTTTATTTTCTATCAATTCATTGCATAATTGTGACTTATTGCACATGAGAATGTATAGCACCAATTGCATTGTGTAAGGTGGACGTCAAGAGGATTAATGTGTTTTATGTTGGTGATAGATATTTAGATCAAGGACTTGAAGAAAAGCATCAAGAACTAGATGGAGTGCTAATAATTAAACTTGATATTTACGCATTTGAATTGCTAGCTATTTTATTGTGTGCCTAAGTTACTAAAAAGCATAGCTACAAAAAGTGGCATTAAGAGTAATATATGCACCATATTCTTGAGAATCTTTATCACCATGATGTGTCTCAGGTATTGCCTCATTGGCTTCCTTAATTTTTTTCTGAACATCATCACTAAGCTTTTTTTTTTGCTTGTTTTCAACTATTTATAGTGCAGTCCTAGTATATCCCTTGATTAAAAATGGCCATAACTTTTCACTACAATATCAAAATCAATAAATTTTTTATGGAAAATGAAGCCAATGAGTAGCTCTTCAAGATGAGCTATAACACTCAATTAAAAAAAATGAAAATATTATTTTATTATTGTATAAGTCATTCATGCACTCTGTAAAAGTATTGTTTTAGTATATCTAGTTGAAATCTTTAGATCTTCAATGACTCCACTCATGGTACCTATGGTGAGAGAGATAACAATATGATAAGCTCCCTACACATGCTCTGAATCATTGGGAGGTGGACAAAGTTCCCACGAGGTCAGTTGGTTGCACCCCTTTAGGATCTTGAATAGTGGAGAAGGGTCACCTCACTATTATCCCACTATCTCTCTTGTCATCCACCTTGATGCATAACTAAATAGTCTTTCAACCTTCAATGATATGCAAGATTTTATTGATGAAAAATTAGATTAAGAAATAGGGATTGTCTGAGGGTCTTGCCAATACAATTTAGTGACTCACTGATCGCAAGTACTTAGCCTTTTCTTTATTGGGTAAAGAAAATCATACAATCAAATTCTGATTATGTATCAAGGCAATGTAAATGACATTCATGATGAAATAGGACTGAAATCAATGTTGAATTTCAATGAAAAAGCTCTAATCAATGAGAAAAAAAACTAATCTCTGATCTATTGATCAATTTCAGAGAATTGATTGATCAAGAATCTCCCATCAATAACTAGGCAAGCTTTAAACAAGTGAATGTTGAGATATTTCAATGATTAAGCAAGTAAAATACCTTGATCAAGCTTGAAGAAGATGATTGATTTATGTGGAATCAAGCTTTAGTCCAATGGTTGAGGAAATTTTCATAATCCATCATATGGCTCCAATAATCTATAGAAATCAGTCCATACATTCTTGAAGACGATTAAATCCTTGAAGAATCAATGCTCCAAGCCTACTTGAATACTTGAATGTCAAAAATTCAAGCTCTTTAAACAAAAACCCCAAAATATAACTCTATTTTGAGCTTCGAGTAGCTCAATGTAATAAAATCTTTTAAATATCTTCAATCTTGAAGTCAATCTTGCTCCCAAATGGTAGTAGAGAAGCCTTGGAGGTTGGGAAGAACCAAATATTGAAGAAATTGAAGCTTCCAAACTTGTGGCTATGCCTGCCCTACTAGTTTTTTAGGATTTTTAGTAAAGGAAATGAAGATCAGAGGCTCAAAGGAGTCTATCCATGCTGAGAATGGTGTAGAGCACTTGTCCAAGAGTGAGCAAACAATAGAAAAGATATTAATGATTGCCTTGAGCTAGAGATGAGGAGCAAAAAATCAATGCAATTTGTGGCGCAAATTTTGAGCTTGATTTGGTGTTCTCCTATGTCTTATGCCTCAAGTCTAGTGGTTAAAATGTGTAATGTCCCCATTACTTAGTTTATTTTAATGTGTGTATGCATTCCAAAGAAAATTGATTTATGAAACTGACCCTCATTGTGAAGATATTTATTATTATTAATGAGGTATTATATGCCAATTATTATTATTATTAATGAGGTATTATATGCCACTTATTATTATTATTATTAATGAGGTATTATACCCACTACTAGGTATTTTTCTTTTTATATTTTTTATTTATTCCGCTATCCCAAAATCCACGGTTAATTATTAAAATGAACCCTAAACACCACCATGGCACGCGCATTCACGCCTAACACACCATTTTTTAATAAAAATTAACCCATCGTTCACTTAGCACGCGCTAAGTGCGCTTAAGAGGTACTTTAATATTTTTAATTAAAATGAACCAGCCGTCACAAGAGCACGCGCTGGCAAAAAAGCGCTCCACATTATCTTAATTTTTAATAAATGAATTTGCATTTAGAGACCCAGTCTGGGTATCGAAGTCCGGGATTCGGATTAATACACCGCTCTAACCTAATAATTGGTAATTAAAATTTTAAGAAGGAACCGTCGTTTTCTTGATAAGGTTTATCACTTAATAAAAATTCACCCATTTCTTAATAATTCATAAAATGAACCTTTCATTAAATTAATTCCCCCTCACTGCACTTATTTCCCCTTTTTAATAAACTCGTTTCGTGGGATAGGTACGCGAAGTCTTCGGAGTTGTCTCCATGGTCAAACCTGATTATCAAAGTTGTGGTCCTAATATGTGTGGGTTGTTGTTATGTTTTGGTTCAGTTTCTTTGTTACGGTTAAGGGTACGGTGTATAGTTTTTTTTTCTTTATTGCCTGATACGGGGATTTGGGTGTTTGCATGTTGCATAGCATGAAGCTTTCGGTCGCATATGTCTAGAGGTCATGTCGAATTTTTTCTAGGCTGTGGTTTGCTTGGGGATAGTTGGTCGAGTCACGTTTTACCACTTTGGTTGATATCTTATCCTTGGTTTTTGTGTGTTGCTTTGCAGGCATTCTCCTTGTTTGTCTGTGTTTGTGGTGTGTGTGTAACCATCTGAATGGCGCCCTCTCGTACTCCTCCCCCGATTCAGTATGTTCCTTTGGCTATCCATGATTATTCTTTGTTACTGGATTCGGATGTTGTTGCTAAAGCGGGCTTGTCCAAGTTCGTGAGCCTATCTTTTCCCCTGGTTCCAGATGATCCTTCCCTTTGTGACGAGTTTCTAACCTCTTACAGTAAGAGGTCTGGTCCAGTCCATGGCACAACTGTTCTTTTGACACCGAAGAGTCTAGGCAAGGCTCTTGGTCTACCATATCGTGGGGAATCTGTCCCTGCTGCCAGACAGTTGTTTACCAATGATGATATTTTAAAGCTGTTGCAGAAGCAGACTCAAGATGTTCTTGATCCCAAAAAGGTCATTACCACGTCAGGAGTGGGTGTTTCCATGATTTCCAATCCCTTATGGAAACAGATATGCCAATTCCTTCAGGATAGGTTCATGCCTGCAAAATCCCCATCTCATTAACTTTCAAAGGAGTTGTTTACAGCTTCACGAATGATTTTGAAGGGCATAACCATTGATTGGAGTACCTACCTCGTCTCCAAGATGGATCACCATTTTATCCGAGCTACTCGAGGCAATGTGACTAATGTTACATTTGGGTCCTTCCTCTATGTCTTCTTGCTACATGCTGCCCCAGCAAAGGAAGTTCCTTTACCTCCAGTTGATCCTCCAGAAGTTCCTTCTCTGCCTCATAATGAAGATGATGAAGTGATAATTGAGGATGATAATTCTCCTCCTCCCCTGGTCATTCAGAGAAAACGCCTCAAGAGGGTGGCTGATTCAATGCCTGTTCCTCCAAATCCAGTGACGATTCCTACCCAGTCTTGCAACAGCTTGCCTGCATTCCTTGAGACGCCAAACCTTTTCAGAGCCCATAGAGATGGGATGGTCGACCTTAATATTCCTTCTGTTCACCACCTGGTAACAGGAGATGCTATTCCGTTCCTGTGTAAGGATATCTAGAGTTCTATTGAACTTTCGATGACTGTCTGTATTCAGCAATTATATTCTTCATTTTATGATGAAGTTCAGCAGTCTAAGGAGGAACTGAATAAGACCACTACTGAGTTAGCCTCTGCTCAGGAGAAATTCTCTGACCTTTGTATGCAAATGGAGCAGCAGACTAAGCTCGTGGATACTCAGAAAGCTGAAATTTCCAAGTTGCAAGCTGAGTTGGCAGAAGCTAGGTCTCACGTGGTTGCTGTAACAGAGGAGAAGGATATATTATAGAAGGAGAGTCAAGAGATGAAGGAGGAGATAGCTGCCCAAGTAGAGAAGTTGAAATCCACCACAGCTATTTTAGACCAGAGCAATGTTCAAATTCAGCAACTCAAAGATCAGTTGGCTCAGTCTCGGTCTAATACACAGAGTCCTGTGCTACCAGTTTCTCTTTTATCCCCTGCAGACTTGGCAGCTCTTCAAAGACAGGCTACCTTATGTCCCTTATTCCAGGCCAAGGTGGAAAGATTGCAATCTCGTATGGATTTGTTATGGTCTTCTTTTGAGCAGTATCAGGAATATGTTCCACCAGATCATTCCTTTTTTGTCCATTATCAACAACAGAAGTTGGCCTTCTATATAAAGCTTTCCACGATGGATTTACCTATTCCAGAGGATTGATGGAGTGGGGCCTGGTCATCTGATTTGCTGATAGAGGTCGTAAGGATGGTTTTTGAAGACTCTGTCACTCCAGATACGATGCTTCTATCTTAATGTATTTGAGGGGTGATTTACAGATTCCAGATGAGGAAGATCTGGCTTGGTATGTCGGAGATGTGGTATTGCAAGCTTCTTTGTATGTTCGACATTTGGAGTTGCGGATTGATGAGATGTTCCAGGGATATTTTTCAAAGGTGGCTGAGTGTCCTGAGTCTTCATGGCACCCTATGGTTGATTCTGTCATTTTGAATCACCGACAGGTCAAAGCTTTAGCTCATGCCCAGAACACTAACCAACTGAGGGTGGATCTTTTAGCCTATCTTTCCAATCAACCTCCATTTGATACTTCTTTCTTTGAAGCCTATCATCGTAGATCAGCTTTAGGTCCATCCTTACCATGCTTAACTCATTATCAACAAATGGCTCATAGGTATGATGCTTATATTTCCCTTTTTCAATCTAACCCAAAAGTCATTTTACCCCTTCTTTTCCAACCTCAAGGATCTCCTCAAATTCCTATCTTTACGCATTGTTCTTTTATTGAAGATAGAGTTTTTCTACCTCCTGATCCTTGTCCTTCCCCATCCCCTGATATTCTATCAACTTTTTCTCCTTATCTTTTAACGCCTTTCTTAACAGAATCTCCTCAATTTTCACACAATCCATCTTTAATCCATTCTTCCTTTTATGATTTTGCATATCCATCACTTCATCCTCTTTCCTTAGTTCCCCTTCCGTCTCCTAACACTTCTATTCCTAATCCTCCTCAGTTGGTTAGTGGGTATCCAGGATTTGATCAGAAGATTCTTCGAAGAAGAGGCTGGAGTTCAAATGATTCCCTTACTGGACCTCAAATCAATTGGCCATTGATCCCAGGAGAATGGATAAGTGCTAGTCAGGCTTATCAGAATTATCTGCATTTTGCTCAGCAGTATTCTTAGTCTCCTTCTGTGTGCTTAACTGCTCATTTTACTTGGTACCTGGCGTATATGCATAGGCATTCTCATAATGATTCAAAGCCTATTCCAAAGTTGTACATGAATGTCAATGTGAGCATTGATTCCCAACAATTGGATGTATTGTACTTTCATGCCCTTTGTTTGCCTAGCAGATACCTTGTCCTGTTGGAAAGAATGTGCTGCCTTCAGTTTTTTCAGAATCCTCCCAAGACATTTGTAGATGAATCCTTGTCCATGGATCGTTTTTGAAATCACCAATCTTTCAAGAGGGATCATCTTCATTGATACCTTTTCCAATGTATGGTGGATGATTTTTAATGATAAAATCTCTCTTTTTGGAGGAGTCATTCAGATGGTTGTGTTGTGTGTAGTGTTTATGTTGTGGATTAATTTATGTAATAAGATCGTGGTGGTTACCTATTCGATTGGCTTTCATGCGAGCTACATTTTGGAGAGTTGTGGTGATGGTGTTGCTGGTTGGATAGTTGAAGATGCTGATGCAGAAGAAGAAGAAACCTCTTATATCCTTTACAAGTTTGTTGTAATTTTCAGTTTGATAAGAAGTGTTAATGTATAAAGGGTTTTCCTTTCGTTGTATTTTTATATCAGATACAGGTGATAAGTTGGGGTCGTGGTTGGATGGACTGTTTTTGAAGATTTATTGAAGATCAAAGTTGAGCTTTTGAATGAACTTGTATTCTCTTTTTCCTGGATCGCGAGGACGCTTCCTTATTAAGTGTGGGGATATGTTGAGTATTGAAATGACTTGTTTTTTGGCTGATTTTTGTTGTTTTTGAGAGCTGAATGGTTGATTTTATGAGATGATTGATTGGTTTGGAAGTGGTTTGAGAGTGTTTTGGATAGGTTGGAATAGTTTTGTTAAGCTCATGATGTTTATTAGTAGAGATGTGAAGTTCTGATGATGTTCTGATTGGTCCTGATTGGTTCTGTTGAGCTTCTGTTTTGTTCTGTTTTCTCTCTGAAAGGAGGGATGGAGTATTGATTGATAGGGTTTGAGATTGTTTGAAAGATTATTGAGTGATTTTTGATGGTTTGGAATGGTTTTGGTATGAGTTATGTGGTTCTGATGCTTTCTGTTGACCTTCTGTAACTCTCTGATGAGCTTCTGATGAGCTTCTGGTGAGCCTCTGTAGACCTTCTGTATGCTTCTGTATGTGTTCTGTTGGATGAGAGTGTAGGTTGGGAAAGTTTTCTAGCCTTGGAAAGAGGTGAATACAAGTGCAAAAGAGCTAAAAGAAGTCAAAGAAGTAGCTGCTGACTCAAGTAAAGACTGGAGTGAAGTGACAGTGGTGATTTACGAAAGGACACTGTAGTGGCTCTGGTGCCTCTTCATATCAGACACACCTCTTGGGAGGGGTATCCACGACCTAAAAAGGATTATTGTGAGTGATTATGAGAGATTGTAGTGAGGATATGATGTACTATTGATGGAGAGAGAGAGAGAGAGAGTCAGAGATAGCCAATTCTACTAAAACAAAGTGATTGTATATGAGAGATTGAGAGAGAAGACTATGAAGACATTGAAGATGAATACTATGTGATGTATTTCCATTCAAAGATGGTGTATTCCTTTGCTTTCTTTGTTCTATTGATGGATTTTGTGAAGATACTGAAGAATATGGTTGATTCTATCAAATCCGTGGGAGATCTACATGATGCTGCATGAAGATTTGTTGTGCCTGGTGTTCTTTTCTTCATTGTGATCATATAAAACATAATAAAAAAGCTTGTTGATGTTACAAGATAGATTTTCTTGCAAGAGAATTCCCTTTTCCTTGGTGTTCCTCTTGGGGCTCCAGCAGTTTGCCTGGTACAAGTGACCTCACGACCATTTGCTAATTCCCCAAGCAAGGTAGGTGCTTCTATTGTGGCTATTCCTAATTTTCTTACACAAGTGGTGAGATAAAGGAATGTATACTACCACAATCAATCAAGGTCTTGAAACCTTTACGACCATTTGCTAATTTTACAAGCAAGGTAGGTGCTTCTATTGTGGCCATTCCTAATTTTCTTACACAAGCTGGTGAGATAAAGGAATGTATACTGCCACAATCAATCAAGTCTTGAAACCTTTACCTTGATAATCCGATGGCGTCTGAATCACCGAAAACTGGTGATTCAACCCTTTCTTGTGAAGAGTGGCATGGATTACCCATCAAATGGTGTCTTCTTATCACAGAATCATGATTAGATAGGAAACAGGGTTAGGGTGTCTTCATAACAATCCGTTCATGATTGCACTAGGCCAACATTGTCGGTCCTAGGGTTCCAAATTCAAACCAAGTTTCATCTTTTTAGCGAGCGATCCTTAGGGTAGAAACCCTAGATCGTTTCTTGCAAATATGTCCTATTGTCCCTACATTCCGTGAATGTGGGTAGGTCTTTAGGGATACGAGAGTTTCAACTTGGCAATAAGTGCGACTAGGTCACGTCCTCAACTTGCTAAACCCTAGTTAGCACTTTGGGATATGTTGCATCGATTTAACCCTTCCTAAGCGATTCCTTTGCGGTTTTAGGTGTTTAGGGTAAACCAATTTACTTGTCTATTCATGAAGATATTGTCTTGATCAAATAGGGGAAAAACTAGTTGCATTACGATACCATTCTCGTAAGCACACAATTTATTGCCTATGTATGATTAGATTTACAATCCTAACTTTTCTGGTTAAGATCAAAGCGTATGTTAAGTTATGGCATAATTCCTATTGATCCTTCTAAAGCATGCATTCACGATTCATGCTGCTAGGCTTTTAGTATTTTATGTGAACCGTGCAGCTTTTTCCTAATTTCATTTCTAAATGAATTATTTGTATGCTGAATTTACACAACCTTTCGTAACTACTTACGTAATTGATTGAGATTTATGCCAATTTCCTAGAGGTTAATCTAATTCATGCAGCCCTAGAGTCATTTCCATGCCTTGCAAATTCATACAGTTTGTTAGCAATCTTCTTTAATGAATCCTTGCGAAGAAAGAGATGTCTAACATTGCAACCTGCGATTTTTATCTTTCCAAGCATAATCGAAGTGTACAACCATCATTTCGACTTTGTAAGAATGATCATTAGTTGATCTAAATTCATTACTTTGCAATGCTTATAAACAATTTGCTAAGAATGCATAGACGTCTTATGTCCTTCTTCCATTCATTCCTTTGAAGAATATAAATGACAGATTCCTTGATTGTGACTTATTCTCCCTAAGATAGCCAATGTTTTTCAATCGTAAAAGTGCATCTTACTTTCGTGAATTAACCATGCATAATTACGATATTCCGACGTAAATCAAAAAATAGGAAGAAAACCTGGACTTGTGGATTCGATGAAATGTCCACATGGATGTTAGGAGATGATCCTCCTGCGGTTGCGCCTTGTGCCTTTTTAGGAGCCATCACGTAATTGACCTTCCTGCCTTGGCCGCAGACTTAGTCCGTCTCCCTCGCACGCGCAATTCCTTTTGAGGTTCGGCCTCCTTGACCGATGCACCGTCTCACAGAATTGGGCTTTGGAAGGCTTTATAGGCTTCCTCCTCGAAGTAGGGAATGGTTTTTAAAAGGCTTGTGTGGGAAGGGTTTTTAAAAGGAAACCCGGGGTTAAAACCTTGTGGACATGCTATGAAAAAGGGTGCTTTAAAAAAACCCAGCTATTGTGAGCTTTATGGGGGATGCAAGGGGGGAAAAGAGTGCTTGAAACTCTGGGTTATAAGGACCGCTTGGGAAGGCTTATGAAAGTCCACGGAAAGGGGGTTTAAATGGACCATGGAAAGGGGGTTTAAATGGACCACAGGAAGGGGTGCTTAAATCCCAGTGGTGGGGTATAAAAACCACTAGTGAAGGGCTTAAGAAAGGCCATAGGAAGGGGGGCTTCCTAAGGGGCCCTTAGAAGCTTCTGGGCATGGAGTACCCACGTGGACGCAGAGGAGGGCGGTGGATTTGTCAGCTGGCGGCGACTTCACGGCCAGGTGGTGGCTTTGGTGACTTCCTCTCCACCTCACAACTCTCCTTCAGCCTCACGATTCTCTGTACGGCGGCTGGCGCAGCACACGGCAACATCGACACCTTGACATCGTCCTTCCTCTCTTACTATCCTTCTTTCTGACAACCTCACAATTCCATTTTTCCTCTTTTTTCAAGCACTTTCTCTCTCTCTTAGTCTGCAGCGTGGTGGCTCTCTCCTCCTTGCTCCCCTCCCACAGGGTTTTTATAGGTGAAGGGAGGGGAACCTCCCCCACCCAAGTGGCTACTTGCATGGGCATTCTCCCCCCATGTCATCCAGCTCGGTGCTAAATCAACCGCGCTTCACTCCCTTCCCTCCAGCACGGCCTTTGGCTAGGGGAAAGAAGGGATAATTAACAAAAAAATTTGCCATAAGTTAATCAATTTCATCTTGACCTCCTCCCAAGAGGAGGTTCACACGAACATATATGGGTTCCTTAGTCCTTAGTCTTGATTGGCCAATGGAGATTGTACTTTTTAATGACCGAACCATCCGTGACCACAATGCCGGCATTGTCATTTGCCCGAGACTTCACACGGTCTCGTAATATTTTCAGCAGAAATATTACACATGTAAAATAAAGTAGGTAGCTTTCAACCATTTTTGGAGGGTTTTTATGTAAAAAGAGGGATTGGCGAAATCGTGTGGTGCGCAATTGCTATTTTTAGCCAATGAACAGCACTCCAAAGTGGGAGATGAAGAATGAGTAATCTGTGGCAAAATTCTAGTCACGTGTGTTGGTATTTTACCCCCCCTTCGAAGCCAATGGAAGCATCAGATTGGAAATCTAAGCAGCATAGAGGAAGGTATTATTTTATGCACATTTTTGTCTACAAGAGTTTTATCTTCTCATAATGCAAAAATAAACTGACAGGCTTCATCTCTATGAGTATTCTTCTACATCTTCTATTTCTTTCTGTAAGTGTTCTTCTAGGTATCCTATTTCTTTCAACCCCTTCTCTTTTGTCTACTCCTATCCGTGAATCTCCCTTCACCCTAATGTCTCTTACCATCGTGGTAGATTTTCAACCCCAAAGCTTCGACAATGGTGAACTCGATGTGAGAGTCGGCAGCGAGTGTGTAAATATGGGGGATTCTGCAAGTTCAAGTGGTGGTGATGCTTTACAATAGATGATTGCTTTGTTGTAGCAACAACAACAATAGCAGATGCAAACTCGACAGGAAGCAGAAAGAATTGATTCCTTAGCTGTGAATGCATTGCAAGCAATGGGACAAGAATTGAAGCAATTTAAGGGTCAAAATATTTCGGCCTTCATCCAGTTGTATGAAGAAAAGATGTTGTTTCATGGGGTATTGCAGTATACAAGGAGTCGGTATTTCTCCCATTTGGCTATACATACATTGCATGATCGGATTAATGAGTTACATAGAAGAGATGCTGATTGGGCAGCTTTTAAGAAAGCTTTGAGAGAAGAGTTTTTCTTGGATGATGCAAGATTGGTAACTAAAAAGACATTTATAGATTGGATTTAAAAGCCCAATAAAGGGTTGGCTGCTACATCTTTGCTCCGTGAATTTGAAAGTCGGTATGTGCAGTTGGATGCCAATGAGCAACAATCATTGGAGAGTCAGAAAATTGATTTGTTTCTGAAGGCTGCATATCCTCTTTTTCAAGAGAAGCTAACTAATCGTTTAGAAGATGCCTCTTCTGAAATAGGACTGAAGCTAGATTGGGCCAATGTAATTGAGGCAGTGTGTATGTTGGTAAAGAGAGAGCAGATGAAATTAAGATGGGGTACAGGCACAATACCTACCAGTGCTCAGAAGGGGGCTGAATTGTAGCCAAGGTGGTTGTAGCTATGCAGAACAACCGGCTATACCTGTTGATCTGGTTCTTAAAAGTGATGCTGTGGATTAATCAATTAAAGGCATGCATAATTTGAGGCTGAATTTGAGAGAAATCTATGCAAAGGTCAAAAAGTTGGATATCAAGGTAGAATAGAAGGGTCCCAAAGACCGTATAGAGAAGGATACAAGAGAAGATATATTTGGTTTGACAATTTTCAGCATGAAAAGTGAGATTGTTTAGCTTACCATGAAGCAGAAGCCAAAAGGTTAGTCTTTTGAAAAGATGGCAAATACATGCAATAGAAACTAGTCTTCCAATAGAGCCAAACTTTGGAAATGGTAGCATGCAGAAGAGGTTGGAAGATATGGCTACAAGGATAGCATTTGTTGCCATAGATGCAACCACATATGGGTTGAGAATTGAAAGGATTGATGAAGCTCATAAAGGAGGAGTGGCTTAAGCAAAATCTCATGTATGGATGCAAGCATTAGATTGCATGGAAAAGGGCAAAACAGCAAAGTCTGAATTGGATGATGCAAGTCAGAGTATACAAGGGAGAACATGATGGAGTGCACTAGTGGATTCATTTTTAGCCTATGCTTATTTGGCTGAGGTTCATAATCAAGAAGCTCTTGTGGAAGAAAAGAGAAGAAGAGATGAGGACACTGTTGGTCCTTCCTCTTCAGGACCATCTAAACGCATCACACAAAGTAAAATGGAGCAATAGAAAGAGGCTGAAAAGGCCATACCTAAGCATGTTACGGAGGATGCATCTCAAGAGAAAAAAAATAAGGGAATAAAAGGGGTAAGTAGCCCAGTTACAAGCTGCAAAATCGAATCTTGAGACTACTACAAACCTTTAAAAAGTCTTGGAAGAATGCATACTTAGCAGTAGAGTGGAATTCACACTTGGTGAAGTTCTTGGAATCACGAAGTGTGAATTTCATGATGCAATCATTGATATGCTGAAATGAAAAAGGTAGTTTAATGGTGAAGTTTTGCAAACATTGATGCAGGTTGAAAAAGACATAGAGAAACATCTTCAGAGGAAATGTGATGATGCATGTAATGCTGTTTTGGAACAATCTGATGCTGAAAATGGGTTAAATGAAAGTGTAGACAACAAGCTTCTGGCTGAAAATGATATTATGGGGACATCACTAAGCATAGAGAGAAGGCTATATATAATAGGGATGTCCATCAACAAGCACATGAAGAAGAAGATGCTCATTTTATTCCAAGCAGTCATTATTCAAGAACGCATTGGGCTCATGCTACAATAGAGACAATTGTTAAAGTGGGAGAAAGAGAGATGCCTTGCATAGCTCTCTTGGATCATGGTTCTGAAATCAATGTTATGGCACATAGCTTGTATGAGAGTGGAGGTTGGCCGATTGATGTAGATCCGGGATGGCGCATGCAAGCAGCAAACAATTCATCAGGGGATCTTTATGCGACTTGTCCAAATGTACCTGTGACTATTGGAGATATTAGGGATGAATATCATTTTTTTATCCAGGATTCATGTAGTTATCGGGTGATTTTGGGGCAACCCTATATTTCAAAATCAAGGCTCAAAACAAAAGCCTTGGATGATGGTTCTTCATATGCTTAGGTTTGGAGTAAAGACAATACAAAGGCGCTATAGTTTCTCACTGTTTGTGTGAATCATCCCCGCAATCAGAATAGGCTGCAGGATAATCCTATGCCACCTAATGCATGAGAGTTTAAGGGTTTTTAGATAGCACTACTATAAGTGGAGACTATCGTAGTGCCTCTAGGAAGATAATTATGCCTCCAAGAAAGGGGAAAACTATGTTTGTGTTTGGATTGTAGGAATGGATAGCATGTAGTCTTGACAATTTTAAGAATATTTCAGCCATGTGTAGGGCTGAAAAGAAGTATGTAGGATGGGCTGAAAAAGAGCTAAAGACATAAGGTTTGATGGATGCAAATGAAAGTATTTCACGGCTATTTTTTTGGCTAAAATTTTAGCAACAATTAATGCTGATAACAGGGCAGAAAAAGAGGTTATTTATGTTGACACTTTAGAGATGTATGAAGTCATTCAAGAGTTTGTTGATGATGAATGTTATGGGCTACAAAACACGGTTGAAGCAAGGGTGGATACAAAGTACAAAATTGTTGCAAAGAAGGTTAAGCATGTGGCTTTGCCTTTACCACTTGAAAGTGATGGGTTGGCTGAAAAAGTGACTCAACAGCCTAGTTTACGGGATCCACATGGAGTAGGACATAAATTTACAACTAAAACTTTTAAAAAACTAAAATTTGGTGATAAAATATTTCTTTTGCCCTGCAGAAAGAGCTTGGTTCTTGCAGATATTTTCAAGGCGTGGAAAATCATTTGTGTTTCAGCCATATGAAATTAGATATGTTGATCTTACCATAGTTGCACCATAGTTGCACCTATGATGATCTTTACAATACCTCATGTGCCATGGAATTTAAAGCCTATTCCAATACCTCAAGAATATTTGCCTAGGCTACTAGAGCTTTTGAATGAGAAGATCAGGATGCGATTTTTGGAGCCCTCTTCAGCTCCATATTCAAATCAGTGGTTTGTTGTTCCAAAGAAGAATGGTTCTTTGAGGTTTATATAGGATTTACAACCAATTAATAAGGTCATGATAAGGAATGTTGGATCAGGCCCAATAGTGGATGAATTTGCAGAAGCATTTGTAGGCAAGGAAATTTACTCTATGGAAGATTTATATTCAGGATATGATCAGTTCCAGCTAGCATTGGAAAGCCGGGATATTACTACCATGAAGACACCACTTGGATTGGTTAGGATGTGTACGCTTCCACAAGGAGCAACCAATTCAGTGGCGCATATGATGAATGCTATGCATAAAGTTTTGAAGGAGTATATTTCTCAGTTGACCTTACCCTTTCTTGATGATGTGCCAATAAAAGGGTGTGATATCCATGAGAAGAATGAATAGCTAAATGAGCAAGGATGTAGAATGTTCGTGCCTGATCATATTGATGATTGTGAGAGGATTTTGAGCCGTCTTGAAGAAGTGCATTTGACTCTGTCAAGAGAAAAGTCAATTTTTGGAGTGGAAGAAGTATTAGTTGTTGGGCACATGTGTGGACTATATGGAAGAAAGCCCTCACCAATAAAGATTGATGCCATAAGCAGGATGCGGAAGACATGTTCAAATGTATCTAAGGTGAGAAGATTTTTGGGTGCATGTGTCTTTTATTTTATATGGATTCTGCATTTTTCTCATGTGGTTGAATGTTTATATCAGCTCTTGATAAAAGGGCAAAAGTTTTGGTGGGGAAAATAGCATACAAAGGCAATTCAGAAGCTAAAGAGCTTATTGATTTCAGTCCCAACACTAAAGAGAGAAAATTATGAGAATGGGCAGCCTATCATTCTCACTGTGGATACAAGCCCAATTGGCATTAGTTGGGTAGTGGATCAGGATGATGCTGATGGGAATAGGTATGCCATTCGGTTTGGAGCAAAGGTCCTTAATGAATAGCAACGGTGGTATTCTCAAGTCAAAAGAGAGCTTTCGGGTGTAGTGGCAGTCCTTAAGTGTGATAGGGAGTATTTTATGGGAGCTCATGTAGTGGTAGAGACTAGTTGTCTACCTCTATCGGGCATGATAGTGAATTGCTCAACTCCTAATATTGCCATGTTACGGTGGATTGTCTACCTCTATTGGGCATGATAGTGAATTTCTCAACTCCTGATATTACCATGTTATGGTGGATTGCATATATAAAGTCACTTAACCCTGATTTTCAGCATATTGCAGGTAGAGAAAACCCCATGGCTGACATGCTTTCAGAGCAAGGCTTGAAGATGAAGAGGAGCTGATGGAAGATGAAGAGGATAATGTGATAGGTGTTGAAAATGACTTTATGACAGCAGGAAATGAGTATGTAGCTGATGTTACTATAGGTATAACTATTGTAACAGGAATTTCAGAAGTAAGGAAAGAGCTTACAGCCATGGAGAAGAGATGGGAAGTAGAGAGAAAGCATCATTAGTGTTATGCTTTAGTGAGATCACAATTTTTGGAAGAGTTTTATGAGGATGATTGGCTGAAAATAGGCCAATATCTCAGTCTCATGACAAAGAAGGCTAAGTGATCTGAAGCTGAATTTAAAAGGATTAAAAGAAAAGCTTATGGGTTTTTCTTGAAAGGTGGATATTTATAGAAGCATGCAAAGAAAAAGAGAGGAGCTCTAGTACGTGTATTGGGAGATAGGGCTTCTCAACAACAGGCAATGCATGAGTTTCATGAAAGCTTATGGGCTAGATATAGAGGAGTTTGGGGCACATTTGCCAACATCAAAGAGAAGTATTAGTAGCAAAACATGTATAGATATGTGGAGAATTATGTGGAATCATGCAGTGACTGTCAGATATATTCCATGGTAAAGCATAGAGATGGGTTGCAACTGACCTATCTGTTGTCTATACATTACAAATGGGTAGTTGATCTAGTTACCATGCCTACAGGATTATGGAATATGAGATATCTTGTGCTTGCATGAGAAGACTTGACAAATCAAGTGGAAGGTCGAGCTCTTAGTACAAAGACTACTCAAGCAGTTTGCATGTTCTTATTAGAAGAAGTCTTTTGTAGATATGGTTGTTTTGGTAAAGTGGTTGTAGATAGAGGAGAATTGGATGTGGATGAGGCTCGTGACTTCTTTTCACGATTGGGTATCAAGCTAGCTTTAACTTCAGCCTACAATCCTAAAGCAAATGGCAAAAGTGAAAGAGGTTATCAGCCTATCATTAAGGCATTAGCAAATTTTTGCAAGGGCAGGATGAAAGAGTGGCCAAGAATGTTACCCTTTGTTTTATGGGCTGATAGGACCACTCATAGTGCAGTTACAAGGTATATGCCTGCTGAATTAATGTATGGATAACAGCCAATCATGCCTATTGAGGAGACTATTACTACTTGGAGTGTTCTACCCTGGGAAGAGAGTTTGAATAGAGAAGAGTTGCTAATCTTATGCATTAAATAGTTAGAAAGAAGGCCTGAAGACATTGAGACAGCCATGAAAAAGTTGAAGACTGCAAGGATCAAGAACAAGAAGAGATTTGATAAGTGACACAAACTTTGACCACGAGCTATACAAGAAGGGGTCTGGGTGCTAGTTTATGACATCAGCTTGGAAAATCAACATAGTGCCAATCGGAAGATGGTAAAGTGGTGGTTTGGTCCATATGTGTTAAGGTTTGTTTTTTATAATGCTACCTATACATTAAATGAGATGGATGGGACAACTCTAAGGATTCCACTGGCTGGAAAATGTATCAAGCTCTTTAAACATAGGGAGTCTTCAGCATTTAAGTTGAAGGAGTTGGATACTGAGCATGAACATGAGAATACGGAAGAAACAGAGGTAGAAGATGAAGACATTAACATGCCAGAAGATACTTCTTCTGACACTGCAAATCCATAAGACTTTGGCACATGCCAGAGGATGTGCAGGTTAGGAGGGGATGGATGCCATATCGCTACACGCACACCGTGTGAAAAACTCTAGAGTGCGGCTTTCTTATGGATCTGAATCTAGAGAGCTAATGCTACTTTAGACATTATTGTTAGTGTCCACAGTTCAAAAATATTAGATTTTTGGACAAGTTTGGCCAATTTTTGATATTTTAGATATTATCTCTTGTAAAAATCTATAAAATTATAGACAACTTCTAGATTAGGATGAGATGTAAAAGAAAGTAGGTAGCTTTCAGCCATTTTTGGAGGATTTTATGTAAAAAGAGAGATTGGCAAAATCGCATGATGTGCGATCGATGTTTTCAACCCAACGACGAACATTACTCCGAAGTGGGAGATGAAGGAGTGATCTGTGGCAGAATTCTGGCCAGGTGTGTTGGTATTTTACCCCCCTTTGGAGCCAATGGAAGCAAAAGATTGGAAATCTAAGCACCATAGAGCAAGGTATTATTTTATGCACATTTTTTCCTACAAGAGTTTTATCTTCTCATAATGTAGAAATAAACTGATAGGCTTCATCTCTGTGATTATTCTTCTACATCTATTTGTTTCTGTAAGTGTTCTTCTACGTATCCTATTTCTTTCAACCCCTTCTCTTCTGTCTACTCTTCTCTCTGAATCTCCCTTCACCCTGCTGTCTCTTACCCCTGTGGTAGACTTTCGACCCCAAATGCTCCGATGACGTGTAGCCACATTAGAAGTTGCATTAACATACAACATGATGCTTTCAAGCATCCTCACTTGGCATCCCTTAGCTTGACATGTGACTCAAAGTGCCTAGGAGATCATCCACAGGGAATCTTGAAGCCACAAGATTTGGCTAGTAGCACAAGAGCTTATTCAGAGCACAGTGAGTTGTGCCACCTCCTGCACCATGATATAAGAGGGGTAAAGCACCATTAGGAATTGCATGGAACATAATTGTTGAGTAATGAGACCTTAGACCCTCTAGGATAGACCATTTCCATCATAAGCTACTCAAAACTTTGTTAGCATAGTCTCCCTAAGTGGAACCATTATCTCAACTTTAGGAGTAAGTGAAAATTTTGCAAATTTATGCCATGAGTTGATGTAATATATCAAACACTGCAATTCACGCATGAACCTCATTTTTAGGTAATGGGATGATAATATTGCATTTTGAAAATTTACTAAGGTTATTGAAATTTTTTTTGCTTATCTCCCCCCCAGCCGACGGTCGTGCTGGAGGGGGAGAGGGGAATAGAATGTCCAGCAAGCTCCTTGTTGGAGCTTGCTCACCCTTAGTGCCATGCCAGTCGACATGTAGGAGAGGGACCCTGGGGCTACTGCTGCTTGGAGGAAGACAAAGGGAGTGCTGCCACCACTCTGAGTAGTGGGTGAGAGAGAGAGGCTTGGGGAAGCGAGAAGCCAAGGAGGCTGACGCTCAGGTTGCTTGCCACATCGCCGGTGCCTAGGGAGGAGCCGCCTTCATTTGCCATCGTTGCCGTCCGACGGCTATATACCCCCTGCCCACGTGCCTGCAGAAGCTCTAAAGCTTCTAAGTGGCTCTTAAGCCCCCTTTCCTTTGGGTTTATTATCCCTCCCCCCCCCCCCCCCCCCGTGTTTTAACCCCCTTAAGCCCCCCTTTCCCATGGTTGTTGGAACCACCCCCCCCTCCATGTTTTAAAATTTTCTTTTAGCCCCCTTCCCTTGTGCCATTTTGGAACCCCCCCGTGTTTTAACCCTTAAGCCCCTTCCCTTTGGGCTTGAAACCCCCTATCGTAAAAACCCCCTTAAGCCCTTCATTTGTGCTCTTGAAACCCCATGCAAAATACCCTTGGAGCTTTGTTCTTTTTCCCCACTCGTAAAAGAGAAGAGAGTGTTGAGGGCTTTTAACACCTCCCTTTCCCACTCAAAAACCCTTGTAAGGGATTCCATACTTTATTTATTCCCCATTTGTGCAAGTTTTTACAAGGCCATTAAGCCCCTCCTATGGCTTTAATGGGTCTTATCCGCAAAGGACTGTGAAACATCCCCCTTTTTGAATTCCCTACTTCAAGGAGGAAGCCTTCTAAAACTGTTTTCGACGGACGGTGCAAGTTATTGCAAAAGGGAGCCACGATGGAATTTCAAAAAGGAGTTGCAAAGCTGCTTCCACGGCGGAAATGCCTCCTAAGAAAGTCCAAGGTGCAGCCGCGGGAGGGACATCTCCCAGCATCCACGTGGGCGTCTCACCCCAAGCCCAGGTTTTCCTTCCTAATTTTTATTTGGTATTGTTGTAATTCAATCATGCAAGGTTAATTGTTGGAAATAGGATATGTTTTTGTCCTAAATGCTCACAATGGAGAAACTTAGTCATTAATACTTTCAATAGAACATGCAAAATAAAGGAAGCATAAATGCATTTCTAGCAAATAGCTTTATGCATTGAAATGAATTAAAAATTAGATTAATGTCCATTAAAATAGTATACTTCGTTTAAGCCTAGATGTATAAACTGCATATCACACTATTGACCCATATCCTCTTCGCAATGAGTCATCATGGAAAGTGCAAAGCATGAAATGATTCTTACAATGCATAAATCTAGGAAATTATCATTTGTCAACTGCATAAATTATCAAGGAAAAGGTTGCTTGTTTAGCATGAATTTTTTTCGCAAAATTATAGGAAGAATAGTCGGAATTAACCTAACCTATGCCTGACCTTAAATCGATAAATTGAGGTTGAAAATTTAATTTACGCATAGACAACGAGTCATGCGTTTATGAAATGTTAACGTAATTATCTCCAAGAGATAAACAAATTGGCACAAACCTAAATACCTAAACCTCGGAGTACTCGTTTAGAATGAGTTAAATTCCAAGAAATTCAGTAGGAATTAATACGTAACCTAATCGATACGTATTACCAAAATTGAAACTCCTATACCCAAAATACTTGCCCACATTCACCGAATGTAGGGACAGTGAAACATATTTGGAAAGTGAACTAGGGTTTGTCCCTAAGAATCTTTCAAGATGGAACTTGGAACTCTAGGACTGACGACGTCAGCCTAATGTAATCAGGAACAGATTGTTTCGTAACTCCGTTCAATGAGTAGAATAAGTCTCATAGATCCATGCGACACTTGTGCAGCAAGTGTAGAATCATATGATCTTGTGATTGGATCACAAGGGAATGGCCAAATTCCCGCAACGAGGATGGCAAGTCCTTACGCAAGTTATCTTGCAAGAGGATGAATAATCATCCCAAATTAGTATCTTTCTTGAGTAAAGAAGATTGATTGGAAGCTAATGACCAGCCGATAAACTGAAATAACCTATGAACTTAAGGTTTGGCCAAGTCGGGTTAATAGGGTACGCCCTAACCCAGGATATAGGGGATCTTGCCAAGTTGCAAGTCATCCCGGATCGAGTGCAGGGCGCATTCGAAAGGAAGGATTCTTTCCTTAGCAGTTTGCCAACAAAAAAAAAAACTATCAATGGAAATGTTTGTGCTTGCTACAGATTTTAGAGCACTGTTTGGCTTTGTTTGATCAATGAATTAAAAGATAAATGGATATCTATACTTCAGGTTGAAGGCCTGAAGGGAGAGGCGGCTTCAGTTGCCCCCGACTGCCTGCCTGGCCCTAACCAAGGGGGTTGTTAACCGCGCCGGGCAAGTGGACCAAACCCCCCATGAGAGGTCTCTCCATTGAGCACTACTTGAGCAGGAGGACGCTTGGGTGCCAGAGGGCGCTTTGGCCGTAAATCCCTCGCCTTTCGGGCCCTGCATAAGAGGCTAACGTGACTCGGGATTGGATCTAGAGGCCCGCATACTAGTCTACGTGCGGAAACTTGGATTAGCGATCCCTGTGGATTGCTGGATAGCCTTCGGGCGGATTGTGGATAAGCCTACAGGCTGGACTCTTGGTATTTCAAAGATAAATATGATAACCTGTTAATAAGGAACTTTTCTGATATTGTTTTTCTATGTCAAGTGATAAGATTATGTGAAGGAACCAGTTCCTAACGGGTTAATTAAAGAAGCTGGTTGTTACATATCCAACTAATGTGTTAGGTAATTAAATAACTAAAACAACCCGAGGAAAGTGCGAAGGATGGGCCATAGGTCCGTCCTATGGATGGGTGGTCCCAGTTGGCCGAAAACTTTTCTCAAATCACGATGGACAACATGAAGATCGTCAAAGAATATGAACAACAAAGGCGTTGACTTAGAGTTATGATTGAACCCAATTTACACTGTTTTAGGGGAACAGAATGGGACTAAGCCTTATGGCAGAGAGGTTGAGCTTTGCATCCCTCTCGTTTCCCATTCTCCTTGAACCAAGTGCAGCATGAATCCGCTTCGGACCTGGTGTTTCTGCGTAAAGTAGTTCGCTTGGGTCCGACACTAGTTGCCATTAGGAAATAACCAATAATGAAAAACTTAATTCAGGTCGATCCTAAGTGGGAACGGCCGGAATACTTCCCTACGTGGCAGACGCAGAAAGCCCTAGATCGCAAACCCCATAACATTCCATGGGAGTGCCAGACGAGGCTTTCTAGACACCCTTTCCGATGGACTACTAAGACGTGTCCTAAAGATACAAGTGGAGATGTTACAGTTGGTATCAGAGCCGTGGTATCAGAGCTGACCAACTACGGAATTGTTTTTATGAAATCTTAATAAGTTGAAGTAAAGCAAATGTTGTTGTTCCAAACATTTCCTTACTTCCAATGCTGTCTTGCAGAATTACAAAGCGTGGAATAAGTTCTTGGTATTTCGAGTCATGTTTATGACTGCAATGCATTCTCCGCATTATAGACAAAGGGTTGAGATGATGAACATCCTGGAGCAAATCTATAATCCATCACCCTTGTACATGGAACGAAGATGGACGGGTGCCTCAGGAATCTACTATATAGCCACCCACCGGTTTGCTTACTTACAAACAAGCCTAAAAAGGATCAAGTGGTTGGAGGACGTGAAAGTCGTGAAGCTGTTCATTTTTGTGGAAGCTCATGTAAACTCAACTTTACATATTAGAGGTCGGAGGGTTGAGATGAACTCATATGTATATGAGAAAGTAACCCGTGTAATCCCCGCCGACAGGATTAAAGTGTTAGGGCGCCATGAAAAGAATGGGTTCCAAAGGAAAGGATACCCTGAACTTCCAATGATTTACCGATTCCTGAATATCCATGACCCAGAACCATATTATTATACAGTTCCTATAGATAAATGTAATACAACGTTGTTCTCCCCAAAGTAAATGTAACAGTTGGCTTATCATTGCAAGAAATGTTGTATTTCAAAAGAGCTATGCCCATATAAATACAAATAAGACTTCTTTTTATCAATGTCTGATTGTGCATTAGAATTGATAAAAAAGTTAAGTGGTTAGATTGCCTGGGTGATAGCCGAATTGAAGATGTAATATAAATCAATAACGTTTATCTATATAATAATGTTAAGAAACCTTTATCCAGGCACAACCCCAGGTAAAGGTTCCTAGTTCGCCTCCTACATCAAGTACTGCTGTAATCCAGGAGAAGAAGTTTCTTCTCAAGCAGATCAAGCCGCCCGAGTTTGACGGGAGAGGCAGGTCCGTCCAAGATGATGCTGAAATTTGGATTGAATCCATGGAGGATTACTTCGAAGCAGCCGGTACTGCACCCACCAATCAGGCTATGCTCGCCAAGCTAAAGCTCACCGGCAAAGCCAGGCTTTGGTGGAAGCAATGGTGCAGGGATCAAGGGATCACAAAGGGATCCGTTACCTGGGAGAAGCTAAAGAAAGTCGTGCAAGGAAGATACTTACCACCTGCATATCGCACGCAGAAAATGAATGAGTTCTACGAGCTAAAATAGCTGGGACTCACTCTTGACGCATACTATTCTAAATTTGTCTCACTTCTTAAGTATGCACCACAGATGGACATGACACAGCAGGTGTCCAAATTTTGTGCGGGTTTAAACCCACCAGTAAATACCCGTCTCGAATCTATGCATCCATCAGATCTTCAGGACGCACTCATTCGAGCGGCGCCTATAATTCAGGAGGTGCAGTCTAGACCAAAGGGTAACAAAGCTTGGTCTTATAATGACCCAAACAGAGGAGCATTCAGACCTCAAATGAAGAGAGTTCAAGGTCATAATCAGGGACAAAGAAAGAAAGCAAGGACTAACAATGTCAACAAATTTGTTCCTACTCAAAGCAATGGCCGAAACCTCTATTATTTCCACTGCAACGAACCTGGTCACTTCAAGAGGCAATGTCCCAAGCTTGGTGGAGGACATCGCGAAGCACCTTTCCAAGGAACGGGCCGTGGTCAAGGAGCCGCTACCCGAGGCAGAGGAAGAACCGCCTGCATTGCCAAGAGGCAAATGTGCAAAGAAGAAGAAAAAGAAGATCCGACCATGGAAGCTGAGTTTGAAAGGGTGACAGTCCATGCCACTCTACACAAGAAAGGGCCGAATCGCTAGTTCTCGGCGATTCAGACACTGTCGGACTATCAAGGTAAAAGTTTTAAGACCTTGATTGATTGTGGTAGTACACATTCCTTTATCTCACCAGCATGTGCAAAAAGATTAGGAATAGCCACAGTAGAAGCACCTTACCTACTTGTGGAATTGGCAAATGGTCGTGAGGTTACTTGTACCAGGCAAACTGCTAAGGTGGAATTCTTTCTGGGAGGAAAGAAGACTTCAGTCAAATTCAAAGTCATGAATTTAGGTATCCATGAGTGTCTACTCGAAATGGATTGGCTTAAGCCTAATGATGCCCACATCCATTGTGGAAAGGGTCAAGTTTCCTTTTGAAGCTCTGAAAGGGAATTAGTCACAACTCAAGGTGAGGCTGGAGTGCCAAGAATCCAATTGGCCAAAGTATCTCAGATCATAAAAGAAGCCAGAAAAGGATTATCTGTCTACTTGATCAAAATCAACAAGTTAGATCAGAAGCAAGAGTCTAATGAAGGACCTTCTTGGCTAAAGGAATACTCGGACGTATTCCCTGAAGAGTTGACTAAACTCCCGCCTCAAAGAGAAGTGGATCATGAGATTAGGTTAGTACCAGGAGCTACACCAATTGCAAAGAGACCTTATAGAATGTCCATACCAGAAGCAATTGAGCTAAAGGAACAATTCAAGCAACTACTAGATCCGGCCTAGCAATTCACCGTGGGGAGCTCCAGTACTATTCCAGAAAAAGAAAGATGGGACACTTCAACTATGTATTGATTACCGAGGGTTGAATCAATCAACGGTCAAGAACAAGTACCCTATCCCTAGAATAGATGAGCTTCTTGATCATCTTCGAGATGCAAAGATCTCCAAGATTGATCTCAGGTCAAGTTACTATCAAATAAGGATCAAGGAAGAAGATATCCCCAAGACTGCCTTCAATACAAGATATGGGCACTTTGAGTTTCTAGTTATGTCATTCGGACTTACGAATGCACCTGCCACCTTCAACAGGTTAATGCAGGATATCTTTAGGCCATATCTTGATGATTTCGTGCTTGTCTTCTTCGACGACACTTTAGTCTATTCTAAACAGGAAGAAGATCATGAACCCCAACTTCGGATTGTCCTTGAGACAATGAGGTCACATAAGTTGTATGCTAAGATGAAGAAGTGTGCGTCCTTCAAACGCCAGATTGAATATCTGGGATTCATAGTATCAGCAGAAGGAATCTCAGTGGACCCAGTCAAGGTAGAATTGCCAATACCAACATCTGTCAAAGAGATACGCAGCTTTCTTGGATTGACAAGATGGTATAGGGTCTTCATCAAAAACTATGCTTTGATTGCAGCACCTCTGACAGACTTACTGAAGAAGCAAACTTCCATTTCATGGTCAACTCCCGAACAAAATAGCTTCGACAGATTGAAACAAATTTTGGTATCAGCACCTATTCTAAAACTTCCAAACCTCAATAAAGAGTTCGAGGTAGTAACTGATGCCACTATACTTGCCTTGGGATGTGTGCTCATGCAGGAAGGTCATCTAGTAGCATACTCTTCAAGGAAATTAAAGAGTCATGAGAAGAATTATGCTACACATGATCTGGAATTGCTAGCTGTCATCCATGCTCTAAAGCTTTGGAGACACTACCTGTTGGGTAACAAGTTTACTCTAGTAATTAACCATAAGAGTCTCAAGTGGATCTTTACCCAGAACGAGCTCAACATGAGGCAACGTCGGTGGATTGAAGTGTTGGAGGAATATGACTTTGAAATCAAGTACCGACCAGGAAAAGAGAATGTAGTTGCCGATGCACTTAGTCGTAAGGCATTCCTTAATTCCCTAATCTTGCAGAATCCATCAACAGCTAGATCTCTAGCTACTAAAGTATCTATGCCAAGCAATCCAATACTTAAGTTAGCTAGAGAGGAAGCATGCCATGATCCGGCCTACCAAACAATGCTAAGGGAGATCTCTATCAAGGATCAGGATCAAAAACTGCATGCTAAGTATCATGAATTTTCTATCAATAGTGGACTTGTCTACTATAGAACAAGGCTATGTATACTAGCAAGCCAATCACTTAAGCAGAAGATATTGTGGGAAGCTCATGATTCCCTTTTCGCAGGACATCCTGGCTATGCCAAAATTCTTAATGCAGTTAGGAAGAGCTACCATTGGGAGAGGCTTAAAGGTGACGTTCTCAAATACGTCACTAAGTGTTTGTCTTGTCAACGTATCAAAGCCGAACATGTCAAGATGCCAGGAAAGCTGCAACCGCTTGACATCCCCCAAATGAAATGGGAATTTATTAGTATGGACTTTGTTGTAGGCCTACTACCCCAAGTCCAGGGAGGATACAACTCCATCGTGGTTGTGGTTGACATGCTTACTAAGGTTGCACACTGTTGAGTGTTGAAATGACCTATTTTTTGGCTGATTTTTGTTGTTTTTGAGAGCTGAATGGTTGCTTTTATAAGATGATTGATTGGTTTGGAAGTGGTTTGAGAGTGTTTTGGATAGGTTGGAATGGTTTTATTAAGCTCATGATGTTTATTAGTAGAGATGTGAAGTTCTGTTGATGTTCTAATATGTTCTGTTTGGTCTTGATAGCTTCTATTGAGCTTCTGTTTTGTTCTGTTTTCTCTCTCTGTATGGAAGGATGGAGTATTGATTGATAGGGTTTGAGATTGTTTGAAAGCTTATTGAGTGATTTTTGATGGTTTGGAATGGTTTTGGTATGAGTTATGTGGTTCTGATGCTTTCTATTGACCTTCTGTAACTCTCTGTTGAGCTTCTGTGAGCCTCTGTAGACCTTCTGTATGCTTCTGTATGCCTCTGTATGTGTTCTGTTGGATGAGAGTGTAGCTTGGGAAAGTTTTCTAGCCTTGGAAAGAGGTGAATACAAGTGCAAAAGAGCTAAAAGAAGTCAAAGAAGTAGCTGCTGAAGACTCAAGTAAAGACTGGAGTGAAGTGACAGTGGTGAGCTATGAAGAGTCATTGTAGTGGCTCTGGTGCCTCTTCATATCAGACATACCTCTTGGGAGGTGCATCCACGACCTAAGAAGGATTATTGAGGGTTATTATTGAGTGATTGTAGTGAGGATATGATGTACTATTGATGGAGAGAGAGAGAGAGAGAGAGAGAGAGAGAGTCAGAGATAGCCAATTCTATCAAAACAGTGTGACTGTCTATGAGAGATTGAGAGAGAGAACTATGAAGATATTGAAGATGAATACTATCTGATGTATTTCCATTCAAAGATGGTGTATTCCTTTGTGTTCTTTGTTCTATTGATGGATTTTTTGAAGATGTTGGAGAATATAGTTGATTCTATCAAATCCGTGAGAGATATCTACTATGATCCTGCGTGAAGAATTGTTGTTTTCTTTGTTTTGATGATCAAAAGAATAAAATAAAAGCTTTTTGAAGTTACAAGATAGATTTTCTTGCAAGAGAATTTCCTTTTCCTTGGTGTTCGTCTTGGGGCTCCATGTTTTTGGTGCGCAGCCGGGGAAACTTGCCATCAACAAGCACCAGAAGAGGCTGAAAATGAAGGAAATGGCATTGCCAAGAAGAGAAGAATTCAATGGATGTTTGTAAAGTTCTTTCTTCCACTGAAGAGTTGGAATTTCACATAATCAACGCCACTTTCCACAAGAAGTTCATCCCACAATGGCGGAAACACATCACCATCATGATGCATGCTCTATGTGGTGGACAATTTCCTCTTCCTGATGAAGCAGCAGAAACTTGCATCTTAGTGGCAAAATGTTTGGGAATAAACTGAAGAGAAGAAACAGAGAGAATGACCATCCATGGAAGATTTGGCATTCATTGAGAAGTTTCTAGACATCATCAAGTGGGAGATTGTGAAGAAGCTTTAGGAGTCTTGGTCTGTAGAGGTTCACGAAGACAAGAAGGAAAAGAGTTGGAATTTGTTCGTGGATGCTCAACAGTAAGATACGTGGGATGCTTGGTGCACTGATAATCTTCTGTTTGTTCAATTAGCAACCCACTGGAAGTTGGTAGACAGAGTGTTCTTTAAAACATACACTGTTGAAACCATCAGAAGCTGACATTACTATGATAATGGCACCACCACAATGCGTTAGACGTATGCATTTTGACACCTTCAGAACCGAATACCTTCCTCTGTGCAGTGGCATGAAAGCAGAATTCAGAGACGTTGAAAAGGAAGAAGTAGAAGAAATGTTGGCAAGAGAGTCCTCCAGAGACTGAAGCCTTCTATTATCCCTCTGTGGAGCACTAACAACATAGTGGAGCCAACCCCCTGATGAATGAAGCAATAAAGAGGCAAGCATTAGAACAAGTCTAGAGGTATGTGAGAAGAGAGAAGGCAAGAATCAAAGCCGAGAATGAGCTCGCAGGAGAAGCCGCCTTTGACGCCCTTGCGGAACTCTTTATAGAAGTCCCAATGGCACATCAAGCCCTTCCTCCTCCTGCTGGAGGTCCACTTCCAAGCCAGATCCGTCCTGGAAATATTGATGACAGGCCAGCAAATGTAGTCCCATTGCCAATTTTTAAGGGAGAGTACAATGAAGACCCCGATCTTCATGTAGCAGAGTTTCTGGTAGCATGTATGGCTAACAATGCCAGAACCCCTGAGCATTGGTTGGCAATATTCCCCGCCACTTTCAAGGGCGCGGCGTTTCAGTGGTATTAGAGACAAGCAGCAGGAACTTTTGGCACATGGGATGACCTGAAGTTGGCCTTCCTCACTAAATTCAGACGTGAAGGTTTTGAAGAGCGGATGCGAGAGGAATTTATGAATTTAAGTCAGCCCTCTGGAGAAAGAGTAGAAGCTTATGTCTCATGAATGGAATCCATCCTGAAGAGATGGACTAACCATAATCTAGATGATGGCATTCAGAAGGGGGTGTTTCTCAGAGGATTACAACCAAAAGTCCGTAAGTTTGTGGAGCTGCAAAGACCAGCCACACTGCAAGCTGCAACAGAAGGTGCAAGACTGTACGATGAAGTGGAAGCTAGATTGGCGATGAATCCATGAAGAGGAGTCCTACCTCCTCTGATGCCAGGAATGATGAACCCACCAAATGCAGTCCCAGGGACAGTCCCCTACCCCTACCAACAGATGCCCCCAGTATCACAGTACAGTGCACCAAATCCACAGTGGCCACAATCAATGCCTCAAATGATGGTTCAACCATAACAACAATGGTCCCAAACAATTCCCCCAATGCCAAATTAGCAGCAACAGTGGAACCCTACCAATTGGAGCCAACAGCCACCAACAGTTCAAACAGGAGCTCTGAATCAGAATCAGCACAGAGACCCCTCTGCACCAGCTTAACCTGTTTATGCAGTGATTACAGAGACTTCTCAAAACCCTACTGCTAGTGCCTCAGGAGGAGAAATCTTGAAGGATTATTTATCCAACTCAGTTGCAAATATCAAAAAGGAGTTGATGGATGTGATTACAAAGCAGCTACAGACACTGAAAGTGAATACCGCCAGCATATCCAACGTTGCAGGAGCAGGAAGAGATGTGAGTGGTCAAATACTTGGTGTGGTAAGTGTCATCAAGCAGGCCATTTAGCCATTGAATGTACACGAAAGCCAACAGTCCCTGGAGATTTTTGCTCCTACTGTCTTAGGAAGAACCATACAGAGGATATTTGCTCGCTGAAGGAGATGCATGATAGGAGAAGGAAGGAAGAAGACGCAAGATTCAACTTGCTCGAATCCAAAATGACAACACAGGATATTGGACCCAAGCCTAGAGAGTTTGGTCCTAATTTCGGTCCAAGGAGGTTTCCATCCCAAAGTTACAGAGGAAGACAGTCTGGCGGTGGTCAGAGATCAGAAGTGGAGTGCTACAGATGTGGAGAAAAGGGACATATTTCACCAAATTGTCCAAATCCCAGAAGGTCAGTGGATTACAAGCCCTTATGCAGTCGATGCAAAGGAGAAGGCCACACTGCAAAAGACTATCCAAGCCCAGACCCAGTGGAAAATAGTGCTACTGATAATCCGGCCAAGGCCCAAGAGCCTACCTCCAATTTAGTGGAATTGGAAGTTGCTGCCATCACACATGCAAAGAAAAAGGCACCACCTATCCAGAAAGAAAATAACCCTCCTGCCAGAACAGTGAAGTTCAATCTTCCAACAGAAGAACAGAACCGAAAAGAGCCTTACAGTGCCGTACAGAGCACCACAATGCCACAGAGAGTCACAGAGACAATTCCAGAGACAGGTTTAGAGGTCCGGAAGATAGAAGAGGAGGAGGTGCCACAAGTGGCAGAAGAAGTTCCCATGATGCCCCTGTTGGAAGAAAAAAGGAAAATGAAAATGGGTGTTGCCCCATTCCCTAACCAGTTAGAGAAGCCAGTGGATCCTACTAAGGAATACGATCTGGTCAGAGATCTAGATACCTTTAAGACAAACCTCACATTCCGACAATTGTTGATGTTGTCTCCCAGTTGCCGAAAAAGGTTCAAAAGTATACTGACAAGAAGACGTGGATTAAGGATTGCTCCCTCAATAGCAACAAAGTCCAACAAAGCTCCAGAGCCTGTAAAAGAAGTGGATGTGGCTAACGCCTTCCTAGATCCGGGTACCCAAAGACTGGCGTGTGGATAGAAGGCTGCTTTATTGCAAATGCACTGATTGATGGTGGTTCATCAGTAAACATTATGACGGATGTGATAATGAAGGATCTGGGCCTGCAAGGTGTGCAACCCACCCAATGGCTCATCAGACTGGTGGATCAAAGCAGAATCAAGCCTTTGGGCATTCTCCCATATGTGAAGACTACAGTGGCTGGAAAAGATTATTGGCTAACCTATCTGGTGGTGAGGCCAAACTCTTATGGTACATCCTACCCCCTATTACTGGGCAGACCATGGCTTTTTGAAGCTAGAGCAAGGACGGATTGGTTCAAAGGAACCTTGACCTTGGGTAGAGGACCTAATAAAGTGGTGCTGAAGTTATATGGTGCTCAAAAAGGACATAGATCCACCTCCTTGGAATTATCTTCTGACTCCCCTAATGAGGCTACAGATGGAACATCAGCAGACGAAGATGCTATCAAACAGATCCTTCCCAAGAAAACAGTGGCACGTTCCTTAACAGTGGATATTGTAAGCCAACTCCCAAAAGATGCAAAGTCCCTGTCAATGGGTGAATACTTCCTGCCTGAACCAGGAATGACTTTTGAAATTACCTCTGACAATGAGATAGAGGCTTGGATGTACTGCTCTCCCTGCTACATGGCCACAGCAGAGCCAGAGACAGAGACAGAAGATGAAACAGAGAACCTGTTCTTCTCTTACAGAGCTCCTACAGAGACAGAGACAGCAACCGAAGAGGATGGAGATGATATTGAAAAAGAAGGTTATGAAAGCGAGACGGAAGAGTCTATACCACCTGAAGAGGATACATATGAAGAAGAAGTTCCAAAAGCATCGAAAGCAGACGAGCTCATGTTGTGGGACAGAATGGCGATGGTATCATTTGGTATGGTAAATGAATATTCTCATATGCAAAATCTTTATAAGAAATGGTTAAAGAAGACCAAGCCATCTTTCAGCAATGGCTCATGCCGCCCTCACCCACCTTTGCCAAGAAAAGATGATGATGATGCACCGTGCCAACAAGCACCAATCTCATGATTCCAACAGGCATCAGAGGGTCCCTGTTATGTGATGTTCCTAGACTCGTCATCAGAAGATGAGTCTTCAAGCCAAGAGGTAACTAATCGTGAAACCAAACCCGAAACAGCTATAATCCCATTTCAATATCTCAAGGAGCAACGTAAGTCTCCACCAAAAGAAGAAGTTGGGTCTAGTGGGACATCAGAAGAGGACACCACCCCCTTTAAGGAGTCGGATCTATATCCAGAAGCAGTCCGTGGGACCTTCATCCGTGAAGTAGAAGGTGAAAGGCAGTTAACCTTTGTGGATGTAGATGGCATTGAACGCCATTTGAAGGTGGTAACAGCCTACCAGAAGAGGAGTTGTCAACTTTGTACAACTTGTTGAAAGAGAATTTGGACGTGTTTGCGTGGTCTTACAAAGACCTAAAGGGGATTGATCCCACAATATGTCAGCATCATATTGACTTGGAGCCTGATGCCAAGCCAGTATGGCAGAGTGGCAGGGCATGAGCTTTATTCCTTTCTGGATGGATTCAGCGGATATAACCAAGTGCAGATAGCAGAAGAAGACCAATCCAAAATAACCTTCACCACAGAATGGGGGACCTACGCTTACCAAGTGATGCCGTTTGGACTCTGCAATGCCCCTGCTACCTTCCAACGAGTCATGATGGCCACATTCCAAAATCATCTGCACGACTTTATTGAGGTATATTTGGATGACTTCTGTGTCTATAGTTTGATCCATGAACACTGGGACATTTGGAAGAATGCTTTGACCGATGCCGGGAGTATGGGATTTCCCTCAACCCCGACAAATGCATCTTTGAAGTCTCTTCTGGAGTTCTATTGGGCCACATTGTCTCTGCACAAGGGATATCAACAGACCCTGCAAAGATCGAAAAGATTGCAGCTTTGACAGCACCCACCAACCTCAAACAGTTGAGGGGATTCCTATGCCATGTGGGTTACTACAGAAGGTTCATAGCCCATTTTGCAACAAAGGAAACCTCCTTGCACAAGCTTTTGAGGAAAGATGCAGAGTTTATTTAGACGGAAGAATGTGACAAAGCCTTCAACACTCTGAAGCAGTGTCTGATTGAGGCACCCATCCTACAACCTCCTGATTGGACGAAGGAGTTTCATGTGCACACTGATGCATCCATTGAAGGCTTAGGCGCAGTTCTATGCCAGAAGGGCTCCTCGAAGCTGGATCAGCCCATCTACTATGCAAGCCGAAAAGTCACTGATAGGGAACGGAACTATACAGTGACAGAGCTGGAGTGCTTAGCAATGGTGTTTGCCCTATAGAAGTTTCGCCACTACCTACTATCTACCCACTTTAAATTTTATGTGGATCACAAGGCCCTGTCCTTCCTGATGAACAAAGCAGACGTGAAAGGACAAATGATGAGATGGCTCCTATTATTCCAGGAGTTCGACTTTGAGGTGATTACCAAACCTGGTCGTTCCCATGTTCTGCCTGATCATCTGTCGCGTATGCCACAAACTGCAGACGAGGAGCAAGATGATCCAGACCTCCCTAATGCTTCCCTATTCCTGGTAGAAACTGTAACCCCCTGGTATGCAGACATTGCCAATCTGTTGGCAACCCAACAGTACCCTCTTGGTATTTCTAGTCGGGAAAGGAAGAAGCTTATGTTAGAATCAGCCCCCTATACCCTGTTAGGTGGAGCACTGTACAAGAAAGGCAAAGATGAAGTGCTCAGAAGATGTGTTGCAGGAGATGAGATTGGGATTGTTCTGAAGGCTTGCCATGACGAGCCATGTGGAGGCCACTTTGCAGGAGAAGCTACAGCCAAGAAGGCTCTGCTCTAGCAGGTTACTGGTGGCCGACCATCCACAAGGATGCCTATGATTACTGTAAGCAATGTGATGCCTGTCAGAGAATGGGGAAACCTACCAAGACCAGTGCCATGCCACTGCAACCTATTCTTCCTTTGAAGCCGTTTGAGAAGTGGGGGGATTGATTTCGTCGGCCTAATTGATCCACCCACCAGAAGAAAACAGAATAGATACATCTTAGTATGTACGGATTATGTCACAAAGTGGTGTGAAGCTAAAGCCCTAAAGCGGAGGACAGCCAACTGCTCTTGTTGGTGCCTCTGATCCTCCTATAGTAGATCACACGAGATGAGCTTTGTCATTGATTTCCTTTGGAGTCAAGAGAGCTGTTATACCTCATATTTGGTCATGTAGGACCTCTAAAGCAGCTTGGAATGTATGTCCGTAGCTTGTGATGAAGCCAAAATCTCTTACTTATGAGGAGGATTGGATGATATACATATGGATGAGGGTGACAACATGATTGATCGCCTTACACACTTGCAAGACTTACATGAGTAATTGTTGAATATTGATGAGGTTATTTTGGATGCAAAATTGGTGAATGTTACTTTGAATTCACTTCCAAAGTCTTATCTTGGCTTCCACACCTTTTTGAATTTGTCTTTGAGGGAGCATCAGCCTTTTGCTTTTGTGGAATTGGAAGGTCTCTTATTATAAGAGAAAGAGGCTTGGAGAAATATTGCTATGCGTTCAAGTAATGTAGCCATGCTCTCTAAATATGAAGGCGATGGTAAAGCAAAGTAGTATGTAAAAAATCAGCCCAAGGCTGCGAGTATTATTAAGAAGGCTTAAGAAGATTATACCTAAGACGAAGTAGGACTATTCTAAATAGGACCATCTTGACCAACCATGGTCAAGGGGGTAGATAATCTTGATCAATTAAGATCAAAGATAAAGGTACATAGTTATTACAAGGGATCTAGGAGATAACCAGCAAGTTGACCCCAACCAAGGACAACAGGGCTGTCCATGATCTATCTTGCAAGGAGACCTAAGGTAATAATAATTAGGGTCGGTAGGGTATAAACCCTAACCCGAAGGAAAAGGGGAAATAGGCAACCTAGCTTGCCAAGCCCCTGGAATCTCACCAAGTCACGAACGATTCAGGATCGAATGCTGGGAGCATTCGGAAAGAAGGAATCACACCTTAGCAGTTGGTCGTACAAATGACCTCTGAGATGATCGTGATTGTACACTTATGTACATTGTTTGAACTTCTTTGCTCAAGGAACTAAGGACGATGGTAACACCGTGGCCCTGTTCATGTACGAGAATATCATCACCCGTTTTGGCAGTCCCCTAGAGCTGGTAAGTGACAGAGGCACTCATTTCATTAATAAAGTCATGGAAGAGTTGATAGAGCTGTATAAGATCCTGTCAAGAATCGCGTGGTGGAGGGGGTTGCTCAAGATGTTGCGCCGAACACACACAGAATGCACAAGGAGAAGCTCACTCAAGAGACAAGAAGAGAGATGGAGGCCAAAACGTTTTCTTGCTGATTTCTTCTTCTTCTTCCACACACTTTACAATATACACAAAGTATAGATAAGATACAACATAAAAGGAAAGTGGCCTACTAAGTCAAACAATGCATAACCGACTACACTAGTCGACTGGCGCTATAACTATGCCAGCTGTAAGTAGGTGTAACAACCTGAATATAATAAGTAATGAGTCAGTGGCCATGTGAGAGTCATAATGACCACCGACGTGCTAAGTGTAGATGTGTGGACCCATCTAACCAGGCGGTCCATCATCCATGTCCACATGTGTTGAGCTTGCCATCTCAACACTCCCCCTCAAGCTCAACTGTATCTCTGCAACTCCAAGTAAGCTTCGAAACTTTTGAAGCTTCTCTGTACCCAATGCCTTCGTGAAGATATCAGCTATCTGATCCTGTGTGCTGACATACACCAAGTCAATCTCACCTGCTAGTACCTTCTCTCTCACAAAGTGGTAGTGTACCTCAATATGTTTTGTCCTGGCATGGAACACAGGGTTCCTAGCCAACTGTATACTGCTCATGTTGTCACAATAAATGACAACTGGACCTTCCACCTGCAAATCCAAATCAGCCAGTAACTTTTGCAGCCATACTACCTCACATGCTGCAAGAGCAGCACCTCTATACTCAGCCTCTGTACTCGACAAAGCAACTGTAGATTGCTTTTTGCTGCTCCAAGCAACTGCTGCACTACCAAGAGAGAACATGTATCCGCTGGTAGATCGTCTATCAGACATACTACCAGCCCAATCTGCATCTGTGTATCCAAACACCTGTACGTCTGTACCTGCCTCATAGAAAAGCCCATAATGTAATGTGGACTTCACATATCTCAATATGCGTCTCACTGCATCCAAATGTGGCTTTCTAGGTACTTGCATAAACTGACTCACAAGACCAACAGCATAGCTCAAGTCTGGCCTTGTAATGGTCATGTAGATCAAACTCCCCACTATCCTCCTGAACATAGTAGGGTCTTCTATCTCATCCCCAACATCAGCACTCAGCTTTACATTCTGCTCCAACGGGACTGAAAGTGGTTTGCATGCAGTCATACCATACTTGGACAACATATCCAAGCCATACTGTCTTTGGAACAGCCATATACCATCATCACATCTGATCACCTCAATGCCAAGGAAGTACCTTAGCTCACCTAAATCCTTCATCTCAAACTTCATCTTCAAATAGCCCTTGACTTCAGCAATCCCACTATCACTATCACCTGTAATAATCAAGTCATCCACATAGATGACTATGATGACCAAACCTGCATCTCCCTTTCTCACATAAAGTGAGTGATCAGCATCAGAAACATAAAAGCCAATATTGACAAGATACTCTCTGATCTTGTCAGACCATGCTCTTGGTGCTTGCTTGAGCCCATAGAGTGCCTTCTTCAACCTGCACACATACGTGGGATGCTCTAAATCTTCATAACCTGCTGGCTGATCCATATACACTTCTTCCTGCAAATCACCATGCAAGAAGGCATTCTTTACATCCATTTGCTGCAACCTCCAACCTTTGGCTGCTGCCAAAGCAATCACACATCTGACAGTTGCCATCCTAGCAACTGGACTGAAGGTTTCATCATAATCTATGCCATATGTTTGGGCATAGCCTTTTGCAACCAGCCTAGCTTTGTACCTGCTAATAGAACCATCTGCATTGTGCTTAATCTTATAAACCCACTTACATCCAATAGCTTTCTTTCCCTTCGGCAATGATACTAGATCCCAAGTCTTATTGGCCTCTAATGCAGCCATCTCCTCATCCATTGCTGCATCCCAATGAGCATGACCAACAGCCTCCTCAAAACATGTGGGCTCAACATCCTCAACTAGTTTCACCATATAAGCATAATGGTGAGCTGCATAACCCTCAAAACCAAATCTTTTAACAGGGTATCTCACCCTGCTAGACTTGCGTACCACTGGATCACTCAATGGAGTCTTTGCATTAACACGTGCTCTCTGCACACCTGGAGTCCTCACTGAAGGAATGCCAAGCTCATCATCCAAGCTCTCTGAGCCACTGGAGTCTCCATCAAGAACTGCATCAATGCCTTCTGACACTTTACTCTTTCCTTTGTCTTTACCTGTAGTGCTACTAGATGCACCTGAAGATGTAGAGCTACTCCTTAGTCTCCCAGACCAAGGACTACCAGATGATGTCTCTGGTCCACTAAGAGTCCGTGATTCTTGCCTTTCAGCCTGCACATGAGTGTCATGATCATCATCAACATCCAATGCATCACCACTAGATGCATACCAACTGCTCATTTCATCAAAGATGACATCCCTGCTCACTCTGAACTTACATGTGACAGGGTTGTAACAGCGATACCCTTTTTGCTCTAAAGAGTATCCAATAAAGATACACTTTTCAGCCTTTGGATCCAGTTTCTTCCGCAACTCATCTGGTACATGAACATACGCAATGCAGCCAAACACTTTCAAGTGTGAAACATCAGGCTTCTTACCTGTAAAACATTCTTCGGGGGTCATACCATGAACTGCAGCTGTGGGAGTTCTGTTCATAATATAAACAGCAGTATGAACAGCCTCAGACCAAAAATGCTTAGGCATATTCTTTTCAGCCATCAAGGCGCGTGCAACTTCTGCAATATGCCTGTTTTTCCTTTCTGCAACCCCATTTTGCTGTGGGGTATACCTGCATGTGAACTGTCTCTTTATCCCATGAGACCTCAGAAAATCACTGAACTCATTTGAGAGGTACTCTCCCCCTCCATCTGACCTCAGGCACTTTACTTTCAAGCCTGTTTCTCTTTCAACTGCAGCCTTGAAAGTTCTAAAGTGCTCAAAAGCTTCACTCTTTTCCTTCATAAAATATACCCACAGCTTTCTAGAACAATCATCAATGAATGTGACAAAGTATGAACTGCCTCCAAGAGATACATTTTGTGTAGGCCCCCAAATGTCTGTATGCACAACATCAAGGATATTTCTGCTTACATCTCTGTCATGTGAAAAGGGTTGTCTTGCCTGCTTACCAAACTGACATGCTTCACATACCTTCTGAAATTCTGCAACTTTAAATGTAGGCAAACCTGTAACCAACCCTTTGGACTGCATTAATTTCAGCCTTTGTACATTTGCATGTCCAATGCGTTTGTGCCAAATTTCAATGTCTGCAACAACACCTTTTCCTTTGGCATACATAGCCGCATTCATAGTAGGAATTCCAGCATCTAGAGTGAACATACGTCCAACTCTACTTCCCTTTGCTACCAACCTGCACTTGTCATTGAAGTCTTCTACAAAGCAGCCCTTTGCATTAAATCTGACTTGCAGCCCTTGCTCTACCATTTGACCGACTGACACCAAGTTCTTTGTAATAGATGGTACATGTAATACATCTGAAAGACTCTTTGTCTTACCATCATGCAAGGACAAGGGAACTTTTCCAATGTGTGAAATTGGGTGGCATGAGTCATCACCCGTCTGCACATAACCTACATTCTGCAAATCCTGCATCTCTCCAAACCATTCTGCATGGCTGGTCATATGATTGGATGCACCTGAATCAACATACCAAACATCTTCATGTGTTCCCTTTCCTGTAACAGCATTCAGCATATGCTGCATAACGAACAAACGTTCATTTTTGTCTTCATTCTGTCGTGAAGACGATGCATAGTTTCCTTGCTGCAACTTACCACTGCGGATATCATCTCTCTTAGCATAACATTGGGCTGCAATATGACCTGTTTTGCCACAGTAGTGGCACACAATACCAGAGTTGTTAGAACCTCTGTTCTGCCATCCACCTCTTCCTCTAAAGCTCCCCCTGCCTCTAAAGTTACCACGACCTCCTGAAACCTGCATATCGCCAAATTGCTGATTCAATCTGTTTTGCTGGTTGTCACTACCACGTCCTGTACCACGGCCTCTTGAAGAGAACCTGCCACGTCCCCTTCCTGAACTGGAGTAGAAAGCTTGGACCTGTTCACCACTTCTTTCAGGTGTCTCACTCTGCATGTTGATCTCTTCAGTGATCATAAGGGAGACCAACTCATCGAAATCTGGAAATGGCTTTCTGACATATACAGAAGTTACAAAAGACTTCCAAGCCTTTTCATTGTTAAGTCCACCCAAGGTAGACGACACCAAATCATCATCATCGGGCATTGCATCAATCGCTGCCAATGCATCTGCAATGCTTCTTACTTTCAGTGCATACTCATTGATAGACATCTTCCCTTTCTTCAATGTATTCAACTCTTGCTTGAGTTGAATCTTTCGTGCCTTTGTATTTACAGAAAACATACTTTCAAGTATGGTCCAAGCTGCATATGCATTCTCTGCATTTCTAATGTGTCCCAGCATGTTATTGTCAATTACTGCAGACAACCAATACATGACCTTCTTGTCTTTTGCATTCCATTCCTTTCGTGCCTTTGTCTCTTCTACAGTTGGAGGATCACTCACCTCCGGCTCCTTTTCTTCACCTGAAACGAACTCATAGAGGCCTTTTCCAATAAGGAAGTTCGTGACACGAAACTTCCATGATGGGTAGTTGTTCTTGTCGAGCTTCTCAATGATGGGGCTTCCACTGTTCTCTGCCATTATCACAAAACTAATACCAAACAGCAAGCAAATCTTCTGCAACCCTTGACCTGTAGTGCACAGCAATACACCAGACAGCCTTTTTTACTGTCTGCTCAACAACACATGCAATCTGCAACCAGTTTACAGATAAACCTTGTGTTTACTCACTGATAAACACCTTTGAACTTACAGATCTGAAATCTGTAACCTGCGCACCCACGTTCGGTCAATACAGTCGAAGTCACAGTGTACCCCGAAACTGCTGTCCGCAACCTTGCGGCTCTAAAACGGGCCCTGAAACGGCCTCAAATGCCCAAAATCTCTGCGGGCAAGCCCTAAAGGGCTTATCTGCAGAATATACAGCGCTCTTCGCGCACACCAAATCTCACTGCAATCTGAGATTTTTGCTCTGCCCTGCTTCCGGTGCCTCCACAGGCACTATCCAAGAGAAGGAGTGGAAGAATGGGAGAGATTCTTACCCGTAGCTTGCTTGCTCGAACCTTGCTTCTTCTCCTTTGCTTCAACCTTCGAAATCAGCCTCTCTCAATGACGCGGCTCTGATACCATGTTAAGAATCGCGTGGTGGAGGGGGTTGCTCAAGATGTTGCGCCGAACACACACAGAATGCACAAGGAGAAGCTCACTCAAGAGACAAGAAGAGAGATGGAGGCCAAAACGTTTTCTTGCTGATTTCTTCTTCTTCTTCCACACACTTTACAATATACACAAAGTATAGATAAGATACAACATAAAAGGAAAGTGGCCTACTAAGTCAAACAATGCATAACCGACTACACTAGTCGACTGGCGCTATAACTATGCCAGCTGTAAGTAGGTGTAACAACCTGAATATAATAAGTAATGAGTCAGTGGCCATGTGAGAGTCATAATGACCACCGACGTGCTAAGTGTAGATGTGTGGACCCATCTAACCAGGCGGTCCATCATCCATGTCCACATGTGTTGAGCTTGCCATCTCAACAGATCCGCCATCGCAAGTCCACTCCTTATTACCCCAGAGCCAACGGCCAAGTCGAAGTCACCAATCGCATCCTCTGCTCAATCCTGACAAGAACGATTGTTGCACATCATTGTGATTGGGATGATCAACTTACAGAGGCCCTCTGGGCGTAAAGAATCTCCCATAAAGCAGCAACAAGACAGACACCCTTCCAGTTGGTGTATGGTATAGAAGCTGTTTTCCCTGTTGAACTGGAATTGCCCTCTTTGCGAGTGGCTATTAAAGAGCGTTTGGGGGATGATGATTCACTGCAATGCCGTCTCTTGCACTTGGAATGTTTGGACGAAACTCGCAGGATGGCTCTACAGTGCATGGAAGCCACGCAAGCTCGACGTAAGGCTTACCATGACAGCTTCATCAAGCACAAGGAGTTCAAAGAAGGTGATTTGGTCCTAGCCTATGATTCACGATTTGGCAAGCTCCAACAGCGGTGGATGGGCCCATATAAGGTACTTGTTGTCAACCCTAATGGCTCTATCCAAGTGCAGACTGTTGATGCCTCTGATGATCCCTTCCTAATCAATGGACATCGCCTGAAGAAGTACTTCCCTCCTTGGGGATCTTGACAATCATGGTCACCTGATCCTTTCCCCCATTGGCGTGGCATTGTAACTCTTATGATGCTACTTCTGATAGCCGTTCTTCAGCCACTCCTGATGAGGTGGACACAACCCTCTGTCCCCTCAGCCCCACCTCCCGCCCCTAATCTTTTATCCTCTCTTTTCCACCAGCGACAATGGCAAGGTGGGTTTTGATAAATGGTATTTCTACCATTCCCTTGATTAATTTGAAGAAAAAAAAGAAAATATATACATATCGGTCATGGGAGAAAAGGACTTCGGTCCCTGTCATGCCGACCTATTCTTCAAGAAAAGGTGGAGACACCCTCGGGAATAGGGGAAAACAAGAAAAAACAAAAGAGAAAAAAACAAAAACAAGAAAAAAAACTGTTATGGGAGAAAATGAAAAAATTCCCTGTCATAGCAGGCCTCGTTCCAAGAAAAGGTGGTAAACACCCTTGGGCGGGAAGCTGGCTGTGGAAAAGGTGGTCACACCCCGCAGTTCAGGATAACTGACTCACCAGCAGCAAATTGTCCAGAAGAAATTTAAAGCCATCTCCCTTGGTGCGCTGTCTCTGCAACTTCATCAGTCTGTCTGCCCCCTTTCGCAGACGATCTTTTCTATAACCAATTGAAGTACCAGATTTGTTGGCTGCCTCCTTGGGTATGTCTCATCTTCAACACCCTAATGACAACAACAGACACAACGATCTTCATCTATCAGAGAGTGAGACAGAGGGTGGGGTGAGTGACCAGTCTTTCCTTTTAAATCAAATGAGAGGTGAGATGTGTGAATGGAGTGTTGCACGCACGGGAAGGGCCTCTCAATGCACAAAGCACGATTTGTTTTTATGCACTGCACTTTCTTCAATTAATTACTGAGAGATGAGGATTGAGGGACGTTACAACCTTTGGATTTAGGTATGTTCTCTTTTCCCTATGCACCCACGGGGTGGGTCTCTGCCATCAACACCGGACACGTCACCCTGTTCTGTATACTGCACTGTAAGGCTCCCTTGCCTTCCTCCTTGCACCTATGCCAGACGGGTTGGACGCACTAATGCACCATCAACTGTGCACCCTGGTATACTCCCTCTATACCATTCCCTTGTCGATTGCTAAACCGGGTGTGCGATATGGGTTTCAATCATTATTCCTCGAGTGATATTAGTCATGGGGTGAGTGACAGTTCTTTCATTCCATATGAGTGATTGTGAGTTGAGTGCAACATTCCTCATCATCGACGAATTTCTTGCGATTCCTTCAACCAGCTACCTCCCTGGGTGCTTCCGCATGGTCCCTGCCACGAAGGACGTGTGCTGGAGCGAACCTTGGTACCTCCTGCAGCAGCCGACAACAACACAGGATGTGCCATCGACAGTTAACCTTGATTCTCTACAATATGGGCCAAGTTTTTCTAACCCTATACTTTGTGTTGTCAGTGACGATCATGTTTTAAGTGTGGGGACGTTCGCGGATGGTCTGTCGTGTGGTACTAGGTCCCTGTTGCTCGGTTAACCCTACCCGTTAAGGTCTTAAGTGTGGGGACGCGTCCCTGCACGTCTACATTGCATATCGCTCTGCATTTACCTCAACCTGCTAATGCCTCCATGCCATGACTTTCTTTTACCCTGTTGGGGTCCCTTCCCCACCCACCCGTCTCCTGTCACCCCTCCCTTGGGGCTGTTCCTCCTCCATTTCTCTTTCTCCCTTATTTTGATGTGTTTCTATGTGAACGCACCCTACGTTCAGCGGACTTCCAATCTGGTTTTACAAACCTGTTCGTCCCTTCGAACTGTCCAATTTTCCTCTTTACCTACCCCTGTTCCGATGCACAGTTTTTGAGTTATTAGTTTTTGACGGATTTTGCGTCAATTGGTCAGTTTTCCATGTGAACGTACTTTGCTTGTTTCAGAACCGTGATCTGACATCATACCCCTGCCAATCACTTTCTCCCTGACATTTTTCCTTTTTACTCTGTGTCATTTTGATGCACGGTTTGTCCAATATTAATTTTTGCGGTTTCTCGAGACTTTTTCGTGCGTCTTTTTGACGTTTTTCCATGTGAAACTGCCCTATTTTCACCAAAATTCCAATTTGATTTGACAGTCATATCCCCCGTGCCTTCCCGCACCTTTTTTCTTTTTCCTCCACCCTCTTTTGACTTCTGGATTTTTAATTATTAATTTTTAAATGTGTTTTCGGGTGTATTTTTGGTGTTTTTTGCATGTGAACCCCTCCTACTTCCGCCGGACCTACGTTCTAACATGACAATCCTGTGCCACCCCTTCCTGCGGACATTTTTCCTTTTTATTGCATGTCCTTTTGGCAAGCGGTTCGTCCAATATTAATTTTCGATTCCATTTTTGGGTCTATTTTTTGGGTGTTTTCCATGTGAACACGTCTTATCTCAGTCAGAACCGTGTTTTGACATGATAGGATTGTCGGGCACGTCTTTCTACACATTTTTCCTTTTTCCTGCACCTCGTTCCGATGCAGGGATCTTCCGAGATTAATTTTTGTTTGCATTTTCGGGGCCGTTTTTCGTGTTTTTTGCATGTGAACGCCCTTTACCCCCAGAACCCCCGTTGCCCATTTCCTCTGTCTTCCCCCTGCCGTCCTCCACACTTTTTTTTTTACGACATTTCGTTTCGACGCCCGGATTGTGAGATATTAATTTTTCCTTTTTTATACGTGTTTCGCGCGACTCGTCCCGCGCGTGAACGCGCATGTTTTCGATTTCATGTGTTTCCACATGCCCGGTCGCGTCTGCGTGCCCCGTACCGACGTCCCGGCGCCATTCCGATCCTGTCACGGTAAATTTTTTTACCCCGCCCCGCGCACGTGCGCGGGACGAGGGCACGCCTTTCTTTTATTTACTTCCTTTATTATTTTCACAACCAAAAATTTTATTTATTTTTTTTCAAAATTTTATTATTTCCCTCCCTTCTTCCCCGGGCACCCTCCCCTATCCCCCCCACCCCCCCTTTCTCTCTCCCCAACCCCCAACCACCTCCCTCCCCATCTCCCCACCTGCGTCCCCTTCTCCCTCCCTCTCCCTTCCTCCTCTCCTCCTCCTCATCTTCCTCCTCCTCCTCCTCCTCTTCTCCTCCCTCCCTCCTCTCCCCCTGTGGAAGCCGCCCCCTCCCGCCTGGCACTCCCTGGCCCGCCGTCCTGTCGCTTGGGCCCTGTTGGCGCCGCCTCCGCCTCCCTGGCCCCCCGCCCCCGGACGCTGACGCCCGTACGCCCGCCTGGCTCTGACCTCTCACCATGCCGCCCAGCCCCGCCTGGGCCCTCTGACACCCTCCTCGCCGCTCCCGCCTGACACGCCTCCGCGTCGCTCCTGTGGCGCCCGCCTGCCACGCGTCGCCCCCCTGGGCCCTGTTGCTGATGCCCTGCGCCCGCCCGCCGCGCCTGTGGAGCCGCTTGCTCCCTGGTTGCCACACCCGTTGGCCGCGCCCGCCGCCTGCCCTGTCGGGCCTCCGCCTCCCTCCCACACCACCTACCCCACACATTACCACCCTTCACCCCCCTCCAAGCCCCCATTCCCCCCCCCCAATTCCCCACACCACCCACACACACAACCCCCCCCCCCCCCCCCCCCCCCGCCCCACAAGCCCCCATTCCCCCCCAATACCCACCCACCCCACAACCCCCCATAAGCCCCCCTCCAAGCACCCAATCCCACCCAATCCCTCCTCACCCCCCACAAGCACCCAATCACACCTCACCCCCACAGGCCCCCGTTCCCCCCAGTCCCTCTTACGGCCCGTACCCGCCGAAGACCTCCAAACCGCAAAAAGACGACACCCGCAAACACCCACCGAAACCCGCAGAAACCCTTCTCAGTCCCCTATCACACACACGATGTGTGCGTCCGCAGAGTTGCATGCGCGGAGTCGTCTGTGCGGGTTCGTGCGCGCTTAGTGGCCGTTCACCCGCCGGGACGCACGTTAGCTTGTCCGTGCGGTGGTGTGAACCAGCCAGCTGCTCACACGCAGTCCATTCCCGGGTATAGATTCCCGAATATTTAATTTCCAAACCCGAAAAAACCTTTAAAAATTCAAAACTTCATTAAAAAACAATTAAAATTCAAAAAAAAGTACATAAAAATCTTAAAAAAATTTCCAATATTTTTGCAGTCAATTGAAATATTTTTCCAAACTAAAAATCTCAGAAAAAAATTTAGAAAATTTTAAAAGCAAAAATTCTTTCACAAATATATACAAAATGAGAAAAAATTCATTAAAATTGGTAAAAATACCAATTTAATTGTAGAAAAAATCCTTAAAATTTCGTCAACTTTTTTGCTTATTTTTGGAATATTTCCTAAGTTGAAAATGCTGTGCCAATTTATTCCATTATTATTTTATGGCAAAAATGCTTCATTAAATGCCTAAATTCATGAAAAATCCTCTTTAATTCCAAACACAAGCTGAAAAATCTAGAAAAATCCAAATACCTTGGTCACACGTGGTGGATTGATGCTGAAAATCTTCAACATTTTTATATGTGTTTCATTGTCAAAATTTTGCCACAAAGATCAACAAAAACACGAAAAAAAACATTACAACAAACAAAAACACATAAAAAAACCAAAATACACAATCAACAATACACAACATTTTTAAAAGAAACAAAACAACAATAACACATAAGCCCTCAATCATCCAATCAAATTCATATAGACTAATCTTGCTATGTCATGTGTCCAATTATTTTCAATTCGTGGTTTTTCTTTTTGGATTGCTGACCTACATTTTGACGATTGAGATGTGCGCATTCATTGCATACACATACACCCACTTCCAGGTATTTTTCCTTTTATATTTTTTATTTTTTTCGCTACCCCAAAATTCACGCTTAATTTTTAACATGAATCCTAAACACCACCATGGCATGCGCGCTCGCGCCAAACACACCTTTTTCTAATTAAAATCAACCAGCCATTCACTTAGCACGCGCTACGTGCGCTTCAGAGGCACCTTAATATTTTTAATAACAATGAACCAGCCGTCACAAAAGCACGCGCTGGCAAAAAAAGTGCTCCACATCACCTTAATTTTTAATAAATGAATTTGCATTTAGAGACCCCAGTCTGGGTATCGAAGTCTGGGTTGCGTTAAAGCACCGCTCCAACTTAATAATTTGTAATTAAAATTTTAAGAAGGAACCGTCGCTTTCTTATTAAGGTTTATCACTTAATAAAAATGTCACCCATTTCTTAATAATTTATTAAAATGAACCCTTCATTAAATTAATTCCCCCTCACTGCACTTATTTCCCCTTTTTAATGAACTCGTTTCGTGGGATGGGCGCGTACAACTCTATTAGTTGCCACTGATGACCAAGTTATAGTCCAGTCTTGATGTCCGTTTTTTGGTAGTCTGATTTGTCCATGTGTTACGGTTAAGGGTACGGTGTGTAGTTTTTTTTCTTTATTGCCTGATACGGGGATTTGGGTGTTTGTATGTTGCATCGCATGAAGCTTTCGGTCGCATATGTGTAGAGGTTATGTCGAATTTTTTCTAGGCTATGGTTTACTTGGGGATAGTTGGTCGAGTCACGTTTTACCACATTGGTTGATATCTTATCCTTGGTTTTCGTTTGTTGCTTTGCAGGCATTCTCTTTGTTTGTCTGTGTTTGTGGTGTGTGTGTGTGTAACCATCTGAATGGCGCCCTCTCGTACTCCTCCCCCGATCCAGTATATTCCTTTGGCTTTACATGATTATTCTTTGTTACTGGATTCGGACGTTGTCGCTAAAGCGGGCTTGTCCAAGTTCGTGAGTCTTTCTTTCCCACTGGTTCCAGATGATCCTACCATTTGTGACGAGTTTTTAACCTCTTACAGTAAGAGGTCTGGTCCAGTCCGTGGCACTACTGTTCTTCTGACACCGAAGAGTCTAGGCAAGGCTCTTGGTCTGCCATATCGTGGGGAGTCTGTCCCTGCTGCCAGACAGTTGTTTGCCAATGACGATATTTTGAAGCTGTTGTAGAAGCAAACTCAAGATGTTCTTGATCCAAAAAAGGTCATTACCACGTCAGGAGTCGGTGTCTCCATGATTTCCAATCCCCTATGGAAATAGCTATGCCAATTCCTTCAAGACAGGTTCATGCCTGCAAAATCCCCATCTCATTATCTTTCCAAGGAGTTGTTTATAGCTTCACGAATGATTTTGAAAGGCATAACTATTGATTGGAGTACCTACCTCCTCTCCAAGATGGATCACCACTTTATCCGAGCTACTCGAGGAAATGTGACTAATGTTACATTTGGGTCCTTCCTCTATGTCTTCTTGCTACATGCTGCCCCTGCAAAGGAAGTTCCTTTACCTCCAATTGATCCTCCAGAAGTTCTTCCTCTACCTCATAATGAAGATGATGATGTGATAATTGAGGATGATGATTCTCCTCCTTCCCTTGCCATTCAGAGAAAACGCCTCAAGAGGGTGGCTGAGTCAGTGCCTATTCCTCCTCCTCCAGTTCCAGTGACAGTTCCTGCCCAGTCTTGTAGCACCTTGCCTGCATTCCTTCAGATGCCAAATTTTTTCAGAGCCCATAGAGACGGGATGCTAGAACTTACTATTCCTTCTGTTCACGGCCTGGTAACAGGAGATGCTATTTCGTTCCTGTGCAAGAATATCCAGAGTTCTATTGAACTTTCGATGACTGCCTGTATCCAGCAATTATATTCTTCATTTTATGATGAAGTTCAGCCGTCTAAGGAGGAACTGAATAAGACCAATACTAAGTTAGCCTCTGCTCAGGAGAAATTCTCTGACCTTTGTACGCAAATGGAACAGCAGAGTAAACTCATGGATACTCAGAAAGCTGAAATCTCTAAGTTGAAAGCTGAGTTGGCAGAAGCTAGGTCTCAAGTGGTTGCTGTAACAGAGGAGAGGGATAAGTTACAGAAGGAGAGTCAAGAGATGAAGGAGGTGATAGCTGCCCAAGCAAAGAAGTTTAAATCCACCACAGCTATCTTAGACCAGAGCAATGCTTAAATCCAGCAACTCAAAGATCAGTTGGCTCAGTCTCGGTCTAATACACAGAGTCCTGTGCAACCAGTTTCTCTTTTATCCCCTGCAGACTTGGCAGCTCTTCAGAGACAGGCTACATTATGTCCCTTATTTCAAGCCAAGGTGGAAAGATTGCAATCTCGCATGGATTTATTATGGTCTTCTTTTGAGCAGTATCAAGAATATGTTCCACCATATCATTCCTTTTTTGTCCATTATCAACAAGAGAAGTTGGCCTTCTATATAAAACTTTCCACGATGGATTTACCTATTCCAGAGGATGGATGGAGTGGGGCCTGGTCATCTGATTTGCTGATAGAAGTAGTGAGGATGGTTTTTGAAGACTCTATCACTCCAGATACGATGCTTCTGTCCTATATGTATTTGAGGGGTGATTTACTGATTCCAGATGATGAAGATCTGGCTTGGTATGTTGGAGATGTGGTATTGCAAGCTTCTTTGTATGTCCGACATTTGGAGTTGAGGATTGATGAGATGTTCCAGGGATATTCTTCAAAGGTGCCTGAGTGTCCTGAGTTTTCGTGGCACACTATGGTTGATGTTGTCATTTTGAATCACCGTCAGGTCAAAGCTTCAACTCATGCCCAGAACATTAACCAACTGAGGGTGGATCTTTTAGCCTATCTCTCCAACCAACCCCCATTTGATACTTCTTTCTTTGAAGCCTATCATCGTAAATCAGCTTTAGGTCCGTCCTTACCATGCCTAACTCATTATCAACAAATGGCTCATAGGTATGATGCTTATATTTCCCTTTTTCAATCTAACCCAAAGGTCATTTTACCCCTTCTTTTCCAACCTCAAGGATCTCCTCAAATTCCTATATTTACCCATTGTTTTTTTATTGAAGATCGAGTTTTTCTACCTCCTGATCCTTGTCCTTCCCCATCCCCTGACATTCTATCAACTTTTCCTGCTTATCTTTTAACGCCTTTCTTAACCGAATCTCCTCAATTTTCAGCAAATCCATCTTTAATCCATTCTTCATTTTATGATTTTGCCTATCCATTGCTTCATCCTCTTTCATTAGTCCCTCTTCCGTCTCCTAACACTTCTATTCCTAATCCTCCTCAGTTGGTTAGTGGGTATCAAGGTTTTGATCAGAAGATTCTTCGAAGAAGAGGCTGGAGTTCAAATTATTCCCTTACTGGACCTCAAATCAATTAGCCATTGATCCCAGGAGAATGGATAAGTGCTACTCAGGCTTATCAGAATTATATGCATTTTGCTCAGCAATATTCTCAGTCTGCAGATCCTTCTGTGCTCTTAACTGCTCATTTTACTTGGTACCTGGCGTATATGCATAGGCATTCCCATAATGATTCCAAACCTATTCCAAAGTTGTGCATGAATATCAATGTGAGCATTGATTCCCAGCAACTGGATGTCTTGTACTTTCATGCCCTCTGTTTGCCTAACAGATACCTTGTCTTGTTGGAAAGGATGTGCTGCCTTCAACTCTTTCAGAATCCTCCCAAGACATTTGTAGATGAATCCTTGTCCATGGATCATTTTCGAAATCACCAAGCTTTCAAAAGGGATCATCTTCATTGATACCTTTGCAATGTATTGTGGATGATTTTTAATGATAAATCTCTCTTTTTGGAGGAGTCATTCAGATGGTTGTGCTGTGTGTAGTGTTTGTGTTGTGGGTTAATTTATGTGATAAGATCGTGGTGGTTGCCTATTCGATTTGCTTTCGTGCGAGCTACATTTTTGGAGAATTGTGGTGATGGTGTTGCTGGTTGGATAGTTGAAGATGCTGATGCAGCAGAAGAAGAAACCTCTTATATCCTTTACAAGTTTGTTATGATTTCCAGTTTGATAAGAAGTGTTAATGTATAAAGGGTTTTCCTTTTGTTGTATTCTTTATATCAGATACAGGTTATAAGTTGGGGTTGTGGTTGGATAGACTGTTTTTGAAGATTTATTGAAGATCAAAGTTGAGCTCTTGAATGAACTTGTATTTCCTTTTTCCTGGGTCGCGAGGACGCTTCCTTATTAAGTGTGGGGATATGTTGAGTGTTGAAATGACCTATTTTTTGGCTGATTTTTGTTGTTTTTTAGAGCTGAATGGTTGATTTTATGAGATGATTGATTGGTTTGGAAGTGGTTTGTGAGTGTTTTGGATAGGTTGGAATGGTTTTATTAAGCTCATGATGTTTATTAGTAGAGATGTGAAGTTCTGTTGATGTTCTAATATGTTCTGTTTGGTCCTGATAGCTTCTATTGAGCTTCTGTTTTGTTCTGTTTTCTCTCTCTGTATGGAAGGATGGAGTATTGTTTGATAGGGTTTGAGATTGTTTGAAAGCTTATTGAGTGATTTTTGATGGTTTGGAATGGTTTTGGTATGAGTTATGTGGTTCTGATGCTTTCTATTGACCTTCTGTAACTCTCTGTTGAGCTTCTGTGAGCCTCTGTAGACCTTCTGTATGCTTCTGTATGCCTCTGTATGTGTTCTGTTGGATGAGAGTGTAGCTTGGGAAAGTTTTCTAGCCTTGGAAAGAGGTGAATACAAGTGCAAAAGAGCTAAAAAAAGTCAAAGTAGCTGCTGAAGACTCAAGTAAAGACTGGAGTGAAGTGACAGTGGTGAGCTATAAAGAGTCACTGTAGTGGCTCTGGTGCCTCTTCATATCAGACATACCTCTTGGGAGGTGCATCCACAACCTAAGAAGGATTATTGAGGGTTATTATTGAGTGATTGTAGTGAGGATATGATGTACTATTGATGGAGAGAGAGAGAGAGAGAGTCAGAGATAGCCAATTCTATCAAAATAGTGTGACTGTCTATGAGAGATTGAGAGAGAGAACTATGAAGATATTGAAGATGAATACTATGTGATGTATTTCCATTCAAAGATGGTGTATTCCTTTGTGTTCTTTTTTCTATTGATGGATTTTGTGAAGATGTTGGAGAATATGGTTGATTCTATCAAATCCGTGGGAGATATCTACTATGATACTGCGTGAAGAATTGTTGTTTTCTTTGTTTTGATGATCAAAAGAATAAAATAAAAGCTTGTTGATGTTACAAGATAGATTTTCTTGCAAGAGAATTCCCTTTTCCTTGGTGTTCCTCTTGGGGCTCCACACACCTTATTCCAGTAAAGACAAACTATAAAGCCTCAGACATTGCAAGATTATTTATCAAGGAGATATTCAAGATACATGGGTTACCCAGAAGAATCATTAGTGATCATGATTCTCTCTTCACATTGCACTTCTGCAGAGCTATATTTGAAGCTATTGGGACTCAACTCTGCTTTAGCACCACTTACCATCCCCAAACGGATGGCCAAACTAAGCGAGTAAATCAAGTCATCGAGGATATGCTTAGGGCATACTGCTGTCGGGAGCCGAAGAGGTGACCCCTTTCCAAGCATTGTATGGTCATGACTGTCGAAGTCCCCTAAACTTCTCAGATCCAACCTTAAGGGTTGAAGCTTTAAGGCAGATGTTGGAAGAGATGGATGACCAAATAAAGTCAATAAGACAGGACATCCAAGCTGCCAAGGATAGACAGAAGGCATACGCGGATTTGAAATGTCAAGATAGAGTCTTCGAAGAAGGAGACATGGTCTTCATTCGCATACGCCCTAAAAAGAGTTCCCTATCTTTAGGAGATTGCAAGAAGCTAAGTCCAAGGTATTGTGGACCGTTGTCAAAGAGTTCATGCAAGGGCTGCAGAACACGGGGTTCAAGGTACAGCAAGAAATAAAGACTAACACGAAGATCTCAAATATTGGAAGTCAAAGTTCACTATATTTCTTGTCAAAATGAGTTACATGAAGCTCATGTACAGAAAAATCTGAACATATTCAGTTTCCTGTTTGTGAAGAGATCTTTGCAAAGAATGCATCTAGAACCATATCCATAACCATTATAAGAGCTAGGAGGATTAATGAAGGCTGAAGTTCCGTAGTCCAGATTGACATACAAGTAAGATCCTAGAAGTAAAATCTGATTCCTGTACCCAATGCTGTAACCAGGATAATGGCAAAAACTGAGAGGATGATGATTAAAGCCAGCTTAAGCTGACCCTGCACCATAGGTAGACACACCTATTTTTGTATACGGGCTCCTCTCAGAGATGAAGAAGCACTTTATAGTTGATTAATGCCACTTGTATTACCCAGATCTTTCTCTACTTCACCAACTCTAAGAATGTTCTCAAGTCTCTCCAAACATATAGTTATGATACGAGGGTCTGCACAATTCTGAAGTTCACACAAAGGTTTGATGCAGCCTTGACTCACAAGGTACTTGATTTGATCATGCGTTCCACCAGATGTTGCATTTGATATAGCCCATGCAGCCTCTTTCTTGATCTCAAACTCAGCATTTGCCAATACTGATATTAAAGGAGGTATTATATTCGCATCAATTACAGCCTGAAATAGCTCCTTGTTCCCTGCAGTTATGTTTGATTTAGTCCAGCATGCTTCTTTCTTGATGCTCTTCTTATGGTTTTGTGTAAGAAGGTTAAGCAAGCAGGGTAGCACTTGGTGGTTGATGATAAACTGAATTTGTGCATCATCTCTGTCGGCAGTCACCAGAAGCACTTCAATCATCCAAACATCAGGATCAGCAGCTCTGAGTTCACGCACCAATTCCCAATCGCCACTCCACTAAATGCACCAACTGCAGCTGCGCAAAGGGTGCGTTTGACTATGCGAGAAGCCCTTCCCTGGCTCCCGGTGTAGTTACAAGAATGTCCACACGACTCTCTGTAGAATCCAATAGCTCAGCTTCAGACTTGCTAAAACTGTGCATGCACTTCCTTGGAAGAAAGACAAGTTCAGATGCTTCAGCAGCCATCTGAGTTTGCCCAATTGCCAGGCCTACAGAGAGACCCACTGCTGGTGCAATTGAATCTAATACAGCCTTCACTTTCTCTCCTCTGCCCCTCGATATCGCGAGCTTCTCTCCATCTCTCGCTTCCAAACAAGTGACCACACACGCTACGCCTACACAAAGAGGGGCGATACACCCACCTAAATAGGCGTGAAAGTCAAAAGACCTGTAGAGATCAAAGCAGCGCACACCGACTGAGGGTGCAGAGGAGCACAGACAGAGCCTTTTAATACTCTCCTAGACTCCGACAGACTGAGAGCCCCCACCTATTCGAATTCTGTTCTTTCCATCTGAGGATTAGCTATCTTCTCTAAACTGGCCGTGTAAGACATCGATTCATCTCAGCAAGCAAATCCACAACTTCTCTGGATAAAAAGCGGCAACAACGGTAGGAGAATCTGAGGTGTTGGTTGCGAGCTTCGATCACACATCAAGTCCAAATTTTGAAGATCAATTTCCTTCGGGGGGGGGCGCAGAGTAGAGTTCCATCAACATCAAACAAGGCAATTACTCCAGGCTTCCGACCCCCCATCTTGGCACTTTCGTACGCTGGTTTCAATAAGGCAGAAGAATGGAAGAGGAGAGATCAAGCTCTGAAGTGAGTGGTAGCAACTCAGAGTCCGTCGTCACAAGCGTATCAGCAAAAGACAGAAGACAGAAGAGAGTATGTCTCTCTTCACGATCTGTGTGTATAAGAAATGGGCGAGTGACTGCACCTTCCGCCCATCTATCTCATCACCATCAGCCTACTACTCACGGATGCTGTTGAGGGTATGTAATCTCCATGAGTTGATGAGCCTCCCCTCTATCAATACGTCTCTGCCGGAGTTATGTTGTGCCAATTCCAATCTCCTGTCTCTCCATTCCTCAGCATAGGCTTCCCATCTCCGAAAAAGCGCAAGTCCGAACAATATGCTTGTGTTCGAAAGAGTGCAGCTCATCCCCCACTCCAAGCATCCCAAAAAAACTCCTCTGATCGATCTTGTCTTCCCGTCTTCAACATGCCCTCCTTTTCCAAGAATAACAACCGCCATTTCAAAAATAGCTCTCCCATTTCGAGCACGGGGAGGTCCTGGATTCAATGAACTTTTTCCCCCCCCTTTCGCCATTCAAATCCTTCTTTAAGAAAGATGAGATTTCTTCCATAAACATGGGTAGCAAACCTTGATTCATTGTTGTTTTCACACGTGTATGTTTCAGCAAACAAATGTTTGAATAAACTGAAGTATGTTATTCATAACACACTTGTCCCCTTGATCTCTTTCTTTTGAAGTCCCAAATTGTAATGTGTGCTTTAAAATCTTTATTGATAAGAAATCCTTGGATGTTTCCATATGTATCCATTCCTCCTTCGATGCATAGCGACCAACCATACGAACGGCCTCGTTTGGACAGTATATCATAGTCTCAACAAAATCAGGGACCTTATCACTAGAGTCCTGATTACCATCTGGTTCAGTGAAGGACTCATTGTAAGCTTGCCCCAAGTCTCGGATGCTCCCACGAACAGGACGGTCTACAAAGGGTAGGATAGGTTTTCCTTCCTATTACAAGCATCAAATATGCAATACAGTTAAGGGAATATATACATACATTGAATGTAGTTTATTAAAATGCGCCACACAAACGATGAATCACACGCAGAAATTAACACAAATGCACAACAAAAATGGAGGTGTTCACGGCTCAGATGCGCAGCATCACGACATCCACCCCCTCTAAACCTGCGCATCCTCCGGATGTGCCAACTATCCAGGATCATTCAAGTCCACAAACAGGTCAAGTCCATCTTCTGATTCTAGTGGACCCGTTTCTCCATCAGCTTCATCATCTATGTCCTCTGTTTTTTCAGCATGTCTTTCTCCTACCTGCTCATCTTCTGTCAATGCTTCAAGTTCATATTCTTCATCTTCTCTTCTCTTAAAAATCTTGACTCGTTTTCCAGCAATAGGCACCCTCAATAATGTTCCATCTAATTCAGCCAGCTCATAGGTACCATTGTCAAAAACCTTTTTCACTTCATACGGTCCAAACCATCTTTGAACCATTTTTCTCATGCTACTATGCTGATTTTCTAGACTACTGTCGTAGACTAGAACCCAATCTCCTTCTTTTATGGCTCTAGGCCTCAAGCGATGCCTTAAATCAAACCTGTCCTTATTTCTGAGACGGGCTGCCTTCAAACGGTCAATGGCTAGCTGCACATCTTCAGTCCTTCTCTCTAATTGACGAATCCGAAGGGCTAACAGCTCTTCCCTTGATAAATTCTCATGCCAAGGAAGAACACTCCAAGTGAGAGCACAAATTTCAGTAGGCATGACAGGTTTTTGCCCATACATCAACTCCGCAGGCATGTATCCAGTAGTCACACTATGTGTAGAGCGATCAGCCCACAATGCAAAAGGTAGCAATCTCGGCCAATCTCCAATCCGACCTCTACAAGCTTTTGCCAATGCTTTAACTATTGGCGGATGTCCTCTTTCACTTTTGCCATTTCCCTCTGGATTATAGGCAGTAGTAAGAGCCAATTTAATCCCAAGCCGTGAGAAGAATTCTCTAGCTTCATCAGCATCTAGCTCTCCACGATCAGCTGTAATCTTGCCTATACATCCATACCTGCAAAATATTTCTTCCAACAAGAATTTACATACTGTAGTGGTGGTCTTCGTCCGCAACGGTCTACCTTCAACATAGTTTGTAAGATCCTCCCTAGCCAAGACAAGATATCTCATCTGCCAAAGTCCCACTGGCAAAGTAACCAAGTCTACTACCCACTTGTAATGCAGACATAGTGGATAAGTCGGATGCAACTCATCACGATGTCGCACTATAGAGTAAAGCTGGCAATCCCTGCAAGTCTCCACAAAGTGAGAAACATCTTTATACATCCCTTTCCACCAGTACCTTTCTTTGATTTTCTCATAGGTAGCCCACACACCTCTATGTCCTGCCCATGAGCTCTCATGAAACTCTCGCATAATCTGTATTTGCATGGCTTCATCACAAACTACTCTCAAGGGCAAGCCTCCTCTTTTCTTTGGATGCTTCCAAAGAAAACCATCTTTCAAGAAATACCCATAAGCTTTCCTTCTGATTTTCTTGAATTCATCATCTGTCCAATCAGCTCTTCGAGTCAATGAACTTAGATACTGTCCAATTTGCAGCCACTCATCAACATAAAGCTCTTCAATAAAAGCTTCAACAGTAGATACATGACAATCATGAGTAAGGACAGAAGTAGCAAACTCTGTCTCATCATCTTCTGCAAGCATTGACTCCTCATCCTCATATCTCGCTCTAGAAAGCATGTCAGCAACTGGATTATCTTTCCCTGCTATATGTCGAAATTCTGGATTCAATGATTTGATATAGGCAATCCACCGAAGCATCGCTATATCTGGAGTCGAGCAACTAGTAATCATGCCAAGCAAAGGCAAACAATCTGTTTCCACAATAACTGAAGCTCCAATAAAATATCCTTTGTCACACTTCAGTGCAGTGACTACTCCCCACAACTCTCTTTTGATCTGTGGATATCTCCTTTGTCGCTCATTAAGAACTTTAGCTCCAAAGCGGATAGCATACCTATTTCCATCAGCATCATCTTGTCCCACAGCCCAACCTATACCAATAGGGCTAGTATCAACTGTCAACATGATCGGCCGTCCACACTGATAATCCGCCTTGCGTAGAGTAGGAGCTGATTGCAACAGCTTCTTAAGCTTACGCATGGCTTTTGAATGCTTCTCATCCCAATGAAATTTCTGCCCCTTTCGAAGCAGCTGATAAAGAACATCTGCAATATGAGCAAAATGAGGAATCCAAATCATGTAAAATACACAAGCTCCCACAAATCTCCGCACCTCTGAAGTAGTTGAGCAATACTCTGCAATCCTGTTTATGGCATCCACCTTTGCAGGAGAAGGCTTTCTGCCATAATATCCAACCATATGCCCAACTATGATGACTTCATTAACAGCAAAGACAGATTTCAGCCCTGAAAGTGTCAAATTTACCTCCTCTAATCGTGTCAATATTTGCTCACAAGCATTCAAGTGATCAGCTACAAACTGTCTACATCCACACAAATCAAGACTTTCATTCTTTTCTTCTTCTGCACAACCCTTAATAGGCACATCATCTTCATACTGCATAGGCTGCACTATTTTCTCCGATTGCGGATTAACAGAAGCATTCTCAACCATCACTGCATCATCATCATGCTCTTTCTCAAGAGCTCCATGCCACAATCCCTGTAAAGCAGGTCCTTCCATTGCATGACGTTTCCTCCGCAAAAGATCCTGCATCTGATCCTGTATTTCTCTTCTAGCAATCCCAAGAGCCTCTCCAACAGTAAAAGTGACTTCACTATTCAAAATTCTTTCATGAAAAATCTTACTCATATCCGTTTGCATATCAAGGTCTGACAAGAGCTTGAATCCTGGCTCTTTTCTTGGTTGCTTCTTTTCCTTCTGCTTGTCTCCCATTGGTTGATCGGAACCTGTTTGAGTTGGAGAATTTGACATAGGTGGAGCTGTAACAGGAGGTGAAACAAAGTCACCCCCTCTAGTCTTTTTGGAGGAGCTAGGACCCTCCTCATCTCTTCTTCTCTTTTCCTCAACCATGGCATCTAAACCCTGCGTTTTAGCAATATAAGCAAAAATAGAATACCTGTCAACAGGAGAATCCCAACCTGTTTCTCCTCGGATGCTAGAGCCCACACAAGTCATAGTAGAAGTTTGAACTTTCCCTCTTCTCGCTATCTCCAAGGCAGAAGACCATAAAGCAGAGTCTCCATCAGATTTCTGCTCAAGCTGGACTCCAAAAGCTGAAGCATCTCCTCTAACACTCACATAAGCTGATCGCGCAGCCATATCATCAACAAGCTTCTTCATACCTCCCTTACCAAAGTTCGTGTCAAGAGGAGCGCCAGTCTCTGTCAGCCATATCTTCCCATCTTGTCCCCAGAACACTACATTCTTCTTACGTGCTTCCTGAAAAGCATCACAATCTCTGCAGTGTTGGTGCTCTGTACTATCACACCAAATACATCGTCGCCCTTTTCTTTGACCAGCTGGAAAAGCAGTCACTGGAGCAGGTGCTACAGCAGGTACTGACATAAGTTGCTCCTTTAACTTACCAACTTCAGCTTTGACTGCTTCAATCGTCAAATCCGCCAAGCCTTTAATAACATCATCTACAGATAAGGGCACTGGAGCAGCAGGTGGTGGATTCATAACAGGAGGAGTAGGCTTAGGCAAAGAAGTAGCAGGAGTAGAAGAAGAAGTCTCCATGGATTTTTCAGGAACTGTTCCTGAATTTCGATGCAATCTGACTCTCCTGCGCTGCTTCTTGACAAGAGCATTCACAGCATCAATAACATGCCTCCACTCAGTCTTTAAACCTGAATCAGTAGCTTGATCTTCCAAAAGATCATCCAACTTTTCCTGCAAATCAGCATCTGCAGCTTGCAAAAACAACTCCACTTTCTGCATCTCCAAAGCTTGTTGTTCAGTCCCATCCAACTGATCATAACGGCTTTCAAACTCTCGCAAAAGAGCAGTAACAGAAAGCCCCTTATTAGGCATAGAAACCCATGCTAAAAAATTCCTGCAATTCATAAGACCTGTATCCTCCAGGAAATATTCATCTTTTAATGCCTTTTTAAATTCAGCCCAACCTGCATGTGCCTCTTGAATTTCTGCAATTCGACCTTCAAGAGCGCGCACCACGATCCGCAAGAAGTAGCGGCTCCAAACATCTTGAGAAACTCCAAAAAACTTCATCTTTTCTTCATACAAATGCAGGTAAGTTGACACTTGCTGGCCATTAAACTGCTTCATCTCCTGTTGGACAGCTTTCAAGGCATCCATAGCATCACTGTCTCGTTTTGCATGCGCTTGCTGCTGCATATACATGGTAAATGACTGAAACAGGTTCTTCATGACATTATCATCTGTCATCTCTTCTTGCGAGTCTCCCATCTTGCTGATGATGCAGCACTTCACGTCGGGTTCACCAGAAATGTCAAAGAGTTCGTGCAAGGGCTGCAGAACACGGGGTTCAAGGTACAGCAAGAAATAAAGACTAACACGAAGATCTCAAATATTGGAAGTCAAAGTTCACTATATTTCTTGTCAAAATGAGTTACATGAAGCTCATGTACAGAAAAATCTGAACATATTCAGTTTCCTGTTTGTGAAGAGATCTTTGCAAAGAATGCATCTAGAACCATATCCATAACCATTATAAGAGCTAGGAGGATTAATGAAGGCTGAAGTTCCGTAGTCCAGATTGACATACAAGTAAGATCCTAGAAGTAAAATCTGATTCCTGTACCCAATGCTGTAACCAGGATAATGGCAAAAACTGAGAGGATGATGATTAAAGCCAGCTTAAGCTGACCCTGCACCATAGGTAGACACACCTATTTTTGTATACGGGCTCCTCTCAGAGATGAAGAAGCACTTTATAGTTGATTAATGCCACTTGTATTACCCAGATCTTTCTCTACTTCACCAACTCTAAGAATGTTCTCAAGTCTCTCCAAACATACAGTTATGATACGAGGGTCTGCACAATTCTGAAGATCACACAAAGGTTTGATGCAGCCTTGACTCACAAGGTACTTGATTTGATCATGCGTTCCACCAGATGTTGCATTTGATATAGCCCATGCAGCCTCTTTCTTGATCTCAAACTCAGCATTTGCCAATACTGATATTAAAGGAGGTATTATATTCGCATCAATTACAGCCTGAAATAGCTCCTTGTTCCCTGCAGTTATGTTTGATTTAGTCCAGCATGCTTCTTTCTTGATGCTCTTCTTATGGTTTTGTGTAAGAAGGTTAAGCAAGCAGGGTAGCACTTGGTGGTTGATGATAAACTGAATTTGTGCATCATCTCTGTCGGCAGTCACCAGAAGCACTTCAATCATCCAAACATCAGGATCAGCAGCCCTGAGTTCACGCACCAATTCCCAATCGCCACTCCACTAAATGCACCAACTGCAGCTGCGCAAAGGGTGCGTTTGACTATGCGAGAAGCCCTTCCCTGGCTCCCGGTGTAGTTACAAGAATGTCCACACGACTCTCTGTAGAATCCAATAGCTCAGCTTCAGACTTGCTAAAACTGTGCATGCACTTCCTTGGAAGAAAGACAAGTTCAGATGCTTCAGCAGCCATCTGAGTTTGCCCAATTGCCAGGCCTACAGAGAGACCCACTGCTGGTGCAATTGAATCTAATACAGCCTTCACTTTCTCTCCTCTGCCCCTCGATATCGCGAGCTTCTCTCCATCTCTCGCTTCCAAACAAGTGACCACACACGCTACGCCTACACAAAGAGGGGCGATACACCCACCTAAATAGGCGTGAAAGTCAAAAGACCTGTAGAGATCAAAGCAGCGCACACCGACTGAGGGTGCAGAGGAGCACAGACAGAGCCTTTTAATACTCTCCTAGACTCCGACAGACTGAGAGCCCCCACCTATTCGAATTCTGTTCTTTCCATCTGAGGATTAGCTATCTTCTCTAAACTGGCCGTGTAAGACATCGATTCATCTCAGCAAGCAAATCCACAACTTCTCTGGATAAAAAGCGGCAACAACGGTAGGAGAATCTGAGGTGTTGGTTGCGAGCTTCGATCACACATCAAGTCCAAATTTTGAAGATCAATTTCCTTCGGGGGGGCGCAGAGTAGAGTTCCATCAACATCAAACAAGGCAATTACTCCAGGCTTCCGACCCCCCATCTTGGCACTTTCGTACGCTGGTTTCAATAAGGCAGAAGAATGGAAGAGGAGAGATCAAGCTCTGAAGTGAGTGGTAGCAACTCAGAGTCCGTCGTCACAAGCGTATCAGCAAAAGACAGAAGACAGAAGAGAGTATGTCTCTCTTCACGATCTGTGTGTATAAGAAATGGGCGAGTGACTGCACCTTCCGCCCATCTATCTCATCACCATCAGCCTACTACTCACGGATGCTGTTGAGGGTATGTAATCTCCATGAGTTGATGAGCCTCCCCTCTATCAATACGTCTCTGCCGGAGTTATGTTGTGCCAATTCCAATCTCCTGTCTCTCCATTCCTCAGCATAGGCTTCCCATCTCCGAAAAAGCGCAAGTCCGAACAATATGCTTGTGTTCGAAAGAGTGCAGCTCATCCCCCACTCCAAGCATCCCAAAAAAACTCCTCTGATCGATCTTGTCTTCCCGTCTTCAACATGCCCTCCTTTTCCAAGAATAACAACCGCCATTTCAAAAATAGCTCTCCCATTTCGAGCACGGGGAGGTCCTGGATTCAATGAACTTTTCCCCCCCCCTTTCGCCATTCAAATCCTTCTTTAAGAAAGATGAGATTTCTTCCATAAACATGGGTAGCAAACCTTGATTCATTGTTGTTTTCACACGTGTATGTTTCAGCAAACAAATGTTTGAATAAACTGAAGTATGTTATTCATAACACACTTGTCCCCTTGATCTCTTTCTTTTGAAGTCCCAAATTGTAATGTGTGCTTTAAAATCTTTATTGATAAGAAATCCTTGGATGTTTCCATATGTATCCATTCCTCCTTCGATGCATAGCGACCAACCATACGAACGGCCTCGTTTGGACAGTATATCATAGTCTCAACAAAATCAGGGACCTTATCACTAGAGTCCTGATTACCATCTGGTTCAGTGAAGGACTCATTGTAAGCTTGCCCCAAGTCTCGGATGCTCCCACGAACAGGACGGTCTACAAAGGGTAGGATAGGTTTTCCTTCCTATTACAAGCATCAAATATGCAATATAGTTAAGGGAATATATACATACATTGAATGTAGTTTATTAAAATGCGCCACACAAACGATGAATCACACGCAGAAATTAACACAAATGCACAACAAAAATGGAGGTGTTCACGGCTCAGATGCGCAGCATCACGACACCGTACAAGATCCTCAAGTGCCTAGGACCTAATGCTTATAAACTGCAACTCCCTGAGAACCTAAAGGTTCATAATGTATTCCATATCAGCTTATTGAAAAAGTATGTACCTAATCCTAACCATGTACTTGATGACCAACAAGTTGTAATGCCTAGTCAAGGAGTCCTTGAACTAAGGCCTGACAGGATCTTAGATGTTAGGGAGAGGCAATTAAGATCCAGAACCCTGAGAGAATGCCTCGTCCAGTGGAAAGATTATCCCGAAGAGGATGCCACTTGGGTAGACGAAGGCACTCTCAACCATCAATATCCCCAGTTTATCTCGAGATGAGGACATCTCAGTTCCTCTAAGGAGGAGAGAATGTAATATATCAAACACTGCAATTCACGCATGAACCTCCTTTTTAGGTAATGGGATGATAATATTGCATTTTGAAAATTTACTAAGGTTATTGGAATTTTTTTTGCTTATCTCCCTCCCAGTCGACGGTCGTGCTGGAGGGGGAGAGGGGAATAGCAGCTTGCTGGAGCTTGCTCACCCTTAGTGCCATGCCAGTCGACATGTAGGAGAGGGAGGATCCCCCTCCCCTCCCCTATTTAAACCCTGGTGCTGCTGCCGCTTGGAGGAAGACGAAGGGAGTGCTGCCGCCACTCTGAGCAATGGGTGAGAGAGAGAGAGGCTTGGGGAAGCGAGAAGCCAAGGAGGCTGCCGCTCTGGTTGCTTGCCACGTCGCTAGTGCCCAGGGAGGAGCCACCTTCATTCGTTGTCGTCACCATCCGACGGCTATATACCCCCTATCCACGTGTCTGCAGAAGCTCTAAAGCTTCTAAGTGGCTCTTAAGCCCCCTTTCCTTTGGGTTTATTACCCCCCCCCCCTCCCATGTTTTAACCCCCTTAAGCCCCCCTTTCCCATGGTTGTTGGAACCACCCCCCCTCCATGTTTTAAAAATTTCTTTTAGCCCCCTTCCCTTGTGCCATTTTGGAACCCCCCCCCGTGTTTTAACCCTTAAGCCCCTTCCCTTTGGGCTTGAAACCCCCTATCGTAAAAACCCCCTTAAGCCCTTCCTTTGTGCTCTTGAAACCCCATGCAAAATACCCTTGGAGCTTTGTTCTTTTTCCCCACTCGTAAAAGAGAAGAGAGTGTTGAGGGCTTTTAACACCTCCCTTTCCCACTCAAAAACCCTTGTAAGGGATTCCATACTTTATTTATCCCCCGTTCGTGTGAGTTTTTACAAGGCCATTAAGCCTCTCCTATGGCTTTAATGGGTCTTATTCGCAAAAGATTGTGAAACATCCCCCTTTTCGAATTCCCTACTTCAAGGAGGAAGCCTTAATGGGTCTTATCTGCAAAAGATTGTGAAACATCCCCCTTTTCGAATTCCCTACTTCAGGGAGGAAGCCTTCTAAAACTGTTTTCGACGGACGGTGCAAGTTATTGCAAAAGGGAGCCATGGTGGAAGTTCAAAAAGGAGTTGCAAAGCTGCTTCCACGGTGGAAATGCCTCCTAAGAAAGTCCAAGGTGCAATTGGGGGAGGGACATCTCCCAGCATCCACGTGGAAATCTCACCCCAAGCCCAGGTTTTCCTTCCTAATTTTTATTTGGTATTGTTGTAATTCAATCATGCAAGGTTAATTGTTGGAAATAGGATATGTTTTTGTCCTAAATGCTCACAACAGAGGAACTTAGTCATTAATCCTTTCAATAGAACATGAAAAATAAAGGAATCATAAATGCATTTCTAGCAAATAGCTTTATGCATTGAAATGAATTAAAAATTAGATTAATGTCCATTAAAATAGTATACTTCGTTTAAGCCTAGATGTATAAACTGCATAAATTACTATTAACCCATATCCTCTCCGCAATGAATCATCATGGAAAGTGCGAAGCATGAAATGATTCTTACAATGCATAAATCTAGAAAATTATCATTTGTCAACTGCATAAATTATCAAGGAAAAAGTTGCTTGTTTAGCATGAATTTTTTTCGCAAAGTTATAGGAAGAATATTCGGAATTAACCTAACCTAACCTTAAATCGATAAGTTAAGGTTGGAAACTTAATTTACGCATAGACAATGAGTCATGCGTTTATGAAATGTTAACGTAATTATCTTCAAGAGATAAACAAATTGGCACAAACCTAAATACCTAAACCCCGGAGTACTCGTTTAGAATGAGTTAAATTTCAAGAAATTCACTAGGAATTAATACGTAACCTAATCGATACATATTACCAAAATTGAAACTCCTATACCCAAAATACTTGCCCACATTCACCGAATGTAGGGACAGTGAAACATATTTGGAAAGTGAACTAGGGTTTGTCCCTAAGAATCTTTCGAGATGGAACTTGGAACTCTAGGGCTGACGACGTCAGCCTATTGTAATCAAGAACAGATTGTTTCGTAACTCCGTTCAATGAGTAGAATAAGTCTCATAGATCCATGCGACACTTGCGCAGCAAGTACTAGAGTCATATGATCTTGTGATTGGATCACAAGGGAATGGCCAAATTCCCGCAACGAGGATGGCAAGTCCTTAGGCAAATTATCTTGCAAAAGGATGAATAATCATCCCAAATTAGTATCTTTCTTGAGTAAACAAGATTGATTGGAAGCTAATGACCAGCCGATAAACTGAAATAACCTATGAACTTAAGGTTTGGCCAAGTCGGGTTAATAGGGTATGCCCTAACGCAGGATATAGGGGATCTTGCCAAGTTGCAAGTCATCCCGGATCGAGTGCAGGACGCATTCGAAAGGAAGGATTCTTTCCTTAGCAGTTTTCCAACAAAAGAAAAAACTATCAATGGAAATGTTTGTGCTTGCTACAGATTTTAGAGCACTGTTTGGCTTTGTTTGATCAATGAATTAAAAGATAAATGGATATCTATACTTCAGGTTGAAGGCCTGAAGGGAGAGGCAGCTTCAGTTACCCCCGACTGTCTGCCTGGCCCTAACCAAGGGCGTTGTTAACTGCACCGGGCAAGTGGACCGAACCCGCCGCAAGAGGTCTCTCCATTGAGCACTACTTGGAGCAGAAGGACGCTTGGGTGCCAAAGGGCGCTCTGGCCATAAATCCCTCGCCTTTCGGGCCCTGCACAAGAGGCTAACATGACTCGGGATTGGATCGAGGCCCGCATACTAGCCTACGGGCGGAAACTTGGATTAGTGATCCCTGTGGATTGCTGGATAGCCTTCGGGCGGATTGTGGATAAGCCTACAGGCTGGACTCTTATTATTTCAAAGATAAATATGATAGCCTATTAATAAGGAACTTTTCTGATATTGTTTTTCTATGTCAAGTGATAAGATTACGTGAAGGAACCAGTGCCTAACGGGTTAATTAAAGAAGCTGGTTGTTACATATCCAACTAATGTGTTAGGTAATTAAATAACTAAAACAACCTGCGGAAAGTGCGGAGGATGGGCGATAGGTCCGTCCTACGGATGAGTGGTCCCAGTTGGCCGGAAACTTTTCTCAAATCACGATGGACAGCAGGAAGATCGTCAAAGAACATGAACAACAAAAGCGTTGACTTAGAGTTATGATTGAACCCAATTTACGATGTTTTAGGGGAACGGAATGGGACTAGGCCTTATGGCAGAGAGGTTGAGCTTTGCATCCCTCTCGTTTCCCATTCTCCTTGAACCAAGTGCAGCGTGAATCCGCTTCGGACCTGGCGTTTCTGCGTAAAGTAGTTCGCTTGGGTCCGACGCTAGTTGCCGTTAGGAAATGACCAATAATGAAAAACTTAATTCAGGTGGATCCTAAATGGGAATGGCCGGAATACTTCCGCTACGTGGCAGACGCGGAAAGCCCTAGATCGCAAACCCCGTAACATTCCATGGGAGTGCCCGGCCGGGCTTTCTAGACACCCTTTCCGATGGACTGCTAAGACGTGTCCTGAAGATACAAGTGGACATGTTACAGTTGAAAACTTGCACCATTTCAACCTAGGGAGCAAGGAACTTTCCATCATTCCTACAAAGTTGAGGCACTTGAACCACCCCTATGCCAAGTAAAAGAACCTCTGCCACCATCAAATCCATAATTGTGAGCCCCATGTAGCTCACAAAAACTCAAGGTTCTCTATGATTTTCCCTTGATTTCCCTATTCCTCAACAATAATAATAGTCTCCATTATCTATCCATCATCATTGGTGCCCTATTTTATCTTGATGATCGACAAACAGAAGCCATAATACTATCTTTTCACTATGTGATATAGTTTATATAAGCATGTGCAATCGCATACTAATTGCACCATAACCTATATATGGATTGGGTCCTCAAGTGTGAAAAAAAACTCTAGCTTTTGAATGGAGTTCGATTTATCTCCCAATCCAACAATATGTCCTATGCACACAAAACAAATTAACACTTTCCTAGGGAGAGAATACGAGAGGTTTTTCCCTATAGGTCCAAGAAAATATGGGAGCTTGCAATTTCTAGTCAGAGCTAACATTCTCCATGGTAACCAAATTCAACCAATCCATTTAAATCTAACCTATCTCCCAAAAGAATATTCTAATTTCATGATCTCCATCTAATCTAAATTCCCATGAGAGGGGGAAGGGGGGAGGAGCGAGTCACTCATAAATGTAAGCATATCATATGGGTTCAATATAAGAAATATTTAAAATACTATTTCACATATTTTTTACATACGAAAGAATGCCATGTAAAGGGATCATTCATAGATTGAATAGAAAATATGTTTGAATTATTTAGAAAAAATTCATAGATAAGGGTATTTTTAAATAATCATTGAGCACATGTGATATATAGGGTTTATATATAGTGAATCCCCACTTTTTCCTTGACATCCAATCTACAAAGCAACTCCAAATCTCCACATGGATCTCCCACCAACTTCAACATTCAAATTGAGCTCTAATGATAACTATTTCTCTCCTCCCAATAGTCTTACAATTGTCATGACATTCACCATCTCCAATGCAACTATCCCGATATTCATCATCTCCAATGCAAGCTAGCATATGCTACCTTTGATGAAAAGTACCATGGGACATGCACTTGGCTAGGATGGGATTAAATGATACCTACAAAATGAAAAAGACACAAAATGACAATACAATAGAAGCAACTAGCAAAGGCGGGCAAAGGTAGCAAAAGCAAAACATACTACAAATCAAGAAAAAAGAGGCATGCAATAATTTTTTGTCAATGTATGTAGATAATTCTAATATTATTATAAGCTGGTTATTGCATCTATGCAAGTTGTAATATTTTTTGCTAGGAAGTAAGATGACCCACAGCTTCACAAGTACATAAACACTAGTTTTCATTCACTTTCATGATGGATGATGCAATCTAAATATGTACACAAGAAAGATCCACCTAGATCAAAATATGAAGTAAAGGCATCCAACTTGAGTGGAAGAACCCTATATATAAAAGCTAGAAAGTGAATGGATAAGATCCCTTTTGTGGTGTGAAAACTTTATACCAAGCTTCTCGTTCTTGCTTCTACTCTATCTACTTGTGCTTCATTTTAAGAGTGAGGGAGAGTGAGAGTGTGAAGTGAGGGACTTGAGAGGTGAATCTTCTTCCTTATAAGCACTCTTCTCTTCATCCCCTTCTTGCATGAGAGGTAGATTGGAGGAGAGGCTAGGTTGCTTCTCTTCTTCTTCATGTTTCCTCTCCTAGATCAAGTTCTTGTAGATTGGATTGGGAGCTATGGAGTAGATGAGGCAAATCAAGTACCATCACATGCATTGTGGAGCCATGATTGAGTTGTCAATTTGTCGACAATTTGTTAATTTGTTCATATTACTTTCATGTGGTTTGGAGAAATAATAGATAGATTGAAGGGAGGTGAGTCCTAAAGTGGAAGCATGAAGCAAAAGTAAGAGCTATGGTGGAAGGAGCAAGAGCAAAAGAGAGAGAAAGACACAAGATGTGGAAACTCCAATAGTCATAATGTGTGACTAGCCTCCCATTTATTCAAATATCACTGAAAGAATAAAGAATAAAGTAACACTGATGGGTGCTTGTCACCTGTGTAGTGTATAGGTGTGCGGGTATGCATATACTGCTAATGTAACTAATACAAGGGCAGCTAGACACATGTACCTTTATCTCCAACAACCTTTCACTTAAAGGTGAATGTGCCCCTAGTGAGGAGAGAATAAGAAAAAAGTGACAAAATACAAATGTACATAAGTACAACAAGATGAGAAAAGACGTCATATCATTCAATGCCCATCAACTTTATAAGGAAGGAAAAATGCTATGTTGGGAGGCTTTTAGTGAGCAGATCTGCAAGATTTTGGTCAGTTGAAATCTTGACAAGCTCAATGGACTTATCCTCAATGACCTCTCAAATAAAGTGGTAATGCACCTCAATGTGCTTCATCTTCACATGGAAGACCAAATCCTTGGCCAACTAAATAGCACTCATCATAGAATCCGAATGTAGTCTAGGGACCACATCAGTAATGCCAAAGTCTACCACCAGAGGCAGCCTAATTAGAGAGCCTCCTTGCAAGCTTCAGTGGGCTGCAACATACTCTGTCTCTATAGTAGATAGAGTTGTGTATTTCTGCACTTTGGACTTCTAAGAAACATCACCTCCAATAAATATGAAGACATAGCCAAAGGTGGATTTCCTAATGTTTGTATGTTCTATATAATTAGAGTCAGTGTATCCCATGACTCCTATATTCTCACCACCATAACATATACATATAGTTGTTATACTGCCCTTCAGATACTTCATGATACCCTTGATGGCATCCCAATGCCATCTACCAGGTGTAGCTATACAGTATGCCACAATTGCCACTACAAATGCTATGTCAAAACAAGCGACTATCATGGCATACATCAAACTGCCCATTGTGGATGCATAAGGGATCTTGGCCATCTCGGCCTTCTACTCATCATCAACAAACTGTAAATAGTAGACTGCAGAAAATAGGTCGAATTAACCTTCAGATGAGAAGGTAAAGGATATCCAATAGGCTTAACATCATGGAGATGAAACTGCTGAAGGACCTTCTGGATATACTCCTTCTGTGACAAATAGAGGAGCCCCTTAAAGGGATCACATGTAATGTGCATCTCAAGAATATGTGAAGTTTGTCCCATGTCCTTCATCTCAAAGCTCTTCTTGAGCTGACCTTTTAAGGTATCCAACTCATCATCATGAGCATTCCTAGCAATCAACATATCATCCATATAGAGGATCAAAATTATAAGGCTACCATCACGAGCCTTCCTCATGTATAAACACGGATCCATATCACTATGGGAATATCTCAGTGAATGCATAAAGACATTAAACTTGTAATATCATTCCCTAAGTGCCTGCTTAAGGCCATAAATACTCTTTCACAATCTCCACAGTAGGTGTTCCTTGCCAGGGTCTGCAAAGCCCTTAGCCTCCTCCCATGTAAATCTCATCATCCAAATCCCCATGAAGAAAAGACATCTTGACATCCATCTGATAAAGATCCAAGTCAAGCTGAGCAACAAAAGCTAGTATCAAGCATAGGGTTGTCATCTTCACAACACAAGAGGAAAAAATACTTCATCATAGTCCACATTATGTTCCTGCTTGAAGCCCTTAACAACCAATATGGCCTTGTATCCCAGCTTGGGGCATCTAGGGGTACTTTTCAACTTGTACACCCACTTGCATGGCAAAGCATGCTTGCTACTAAACAAAGGAACCAAATCCCATATATGATTTTTCTACAATGACTCACACTCTGACTGCATGGCCCTCTCCCAAGAGTGACTATCATGGCATCATCATAAGTAAGAGACTCACCAGCATCTGTCACTATAACATAATCCATAGAGGACTCAAACTACACAAGTTGTCGTCTATCTCTAGTAGACTGTGCATTGGGGCGTGTAATCTTGTGAAGCATCAAGGATCTCGGTCACTAGAGCATCAGCTTCACTGTATAAATCCCATAAGCAATAGCCCATCGCACACATGTATCCCCATAGCCAAGAAAGATGCATTTTTGAGACTTATGATCCAACTTATTGCGCTTTTCCTTGAATACATGGTAGAAAGCCTCACAACTAAAAACACATAAATAAGCACATGAGGGAGGTTTTTCAAACCATACCTCCCTTTGCAAGCTAGTAGTCAAGACTAGTACATGGGGACTTATTTATCAAGTGTATGGTAGTAGTAACTACCTCAGCCCAAAAATGTTGTGGTAAGCTTGCCTAGCTAAGCATACTATGAACTTGCTCTTGAATTGTCCTATTCATGTACTCATGCCATACCATTCTAGGGTGGGGTGTACGAGGTAGTCAATTGATACTTAATACCCCTCTCATCACAAAATACCCCAAAGGACAAAAGTGGAATGCCAAATGAGCCAAAAAAAAAAGCTCAAAACATAATTTGGAAGGCATCTATACATCCAAGATCTAGGTAGCATATATCCGAGAGTATCCATCCAAGTAACTTGCAAAGCTCTTATACTGGAGTATCAAATAGCCATACATAATGGTGAATGATAGACAATGTCAAGATTCAAAGCTCCAATCTCAGCTCAAAAGCAATCCAGAAGCATAACCAAGCATGTAAGTTCAATGGTATATCCTAGTGTAAAATCCAAAGTGCTCGAGAAGCATCAACAAGCAATAGACATGAGGTTTCTCTGATAGAATAGCATTCAGCTATGCTTATTATAATAGTAAAAAACCTCAATAAAACTTAGAAAAAGAGTGCTCAAATCAATCCCATAGAATTCCAATACATTGGCATAACATCCCCATATGATCCGGCATCAAATAGATATCCTAGGAGTGAGTGAAGTGCTGACCTAAATTTTATGATAGCAAATTGTCATAAATTGTGGGCCAATGGCTGATCATCACGAGACCTTCAAATGAGGCTTGGGCAATTCCAAAGTGTTGAATACAAAGCCAAGTGAATGCCCAAGAGTACTCACGAGCTCAAGAGCTGGAGATGAGGAGTAAACTGATCAGGGATGGAGGGTAGTAAATTGGCACAATTCATGCTAAATTGCTAGCCACTCTTGTTTCCTTTGCTAAGTGAAATGTGGCACTTGGAAAGCTCTAGTAGGTCTTGTGGAAGCCTTGGAATAAGCCTCATGTGATAGGAAGAAGTCAGGAAGAAGGTAGAGCTCAATGCATACCTCGGGGTGAAGAATCCATGGCTACCATTGAAACTATGAGTTAAAGGTATTCTCCACAAGTTGAAGCAATGTTGGGTTGCTTGAGCTCTCAATAAAGATAGCTCTGATACCAATTAAAGGAAGTGAGCCCTAAAGTGGAAGCATGAAACAGAAGCAAGAGCCATGGTGGAAGGACCAAGAGCAAGAGAGAGACACACACACAAGATGTGGGAACTCCAACAATCACAATGTGTGACGACCTTCCCTTTATTCAGATTCAGAAGGGATACATAATTCTCCTGTATGGGCAGGAGACAAATATTAACTTGAAGATAAGTTAAGGAACTTGACCAAAGGACCAACCCTAACTAAGTTAATATATACCCCAACCCATCTCACAAATTTGACTCTAGATTTCACTCTATTAGTCTGATTTGTGTGATATCTAAACCAAAAGGGGCCAAATTTGTTGGGGATTAAAGATTGCTTGTGGCTAGTTTCCTACATTTATCTTGTACTTGCTTCTCACACACCTATACACTACAGGTCTGGTGGCCACCCATCACTATAATTTTATTCTTTATTCCTACTATGACAATAGAATAAGGAAATACATGTCACACATTGTGACTGTTGGAGTTCCTGTATATTGAATTACTCTCTCTTCTTGCTCTAACCTCTATAGCTCTTGCTTCTTGCTTTCGCTTGTGCTCTCATTCTTGCTTAGCCCTTCCATATTTCAACCGATATTAGAGTGGTCGTCAACTTCATTGACATTCACTTCATCTTGAGAAGAGAGATTCAACTCAGCTTCCATGACAACCCCACTTCAATTTTTTTGAGGTATACAATAACTTTTTGTGAATACATTGATTCAACAAGGCCTATTGGATAAAATTGTCTCTTAAATTCAAATAATCTATCTTCTCTAGCTAGGCTAGTTATATAAAAAATCTAGTATCATGAATTCATACTATCTATAGTCAAAGATTGAATCAATTTTTAAGAGGGGAATATTGTAGAGATTATGGCTTTGCATGCCTAGCTCTGTAGGTGAGATCCCAAGTTGTCATGTTGTTGGGGTCAAGGGATGGTGGCTTGGTTGGAGCCATGTTGTGCCACACCTCAAGGGAGGCATTCCATTCTGTTGCACTTTGTGCAGTTTCTTCTCTCCTTTGAGTCTTTTTCTTGGGTCTTGGGGGTCTCTAATCATTTGCTAGGATGCTTTTGTCTCATTGCCAAGTCAAGTACTTGGGATGTCTTCTTTGGCCTCTTTGTTGGATCTCTCTTGCTTTCCTTGAACTTAGATAAAATGGTTGGTTCAAATTTTTAGCAGGAAGGTGTGGTCTTGATGCATGGCACCTCTTTGACTCTTTTTAGCTTCATTTGGACTTGAAGTATTTTTGGGCTATGGACTAAGTCGTCACACTTAGGCTAGATTCTTGGCATCAAAAGTAGTAATATTAAATTAATTTCTAGGGTGAAATCCATGTTTTAAGTGCTTGCCATATCACAGATCCATAGGATTGGGATGATAACTCCTTACACTACCTATGGATCAAATTTCGAGATCTCAATCTTTACAAGCATTGAGTATGGTCCCGATGGATTCCATATTCCAAAGATGTTCACCTTAAGAGTGAGTTGGAGAGTTCCCCAAGGCTCAACCGTCAAGGTTCCCTTCCATGGAGCTAGGTTACCTTGGTCAGAGCATATTGTGTGCACTCCTTTACTCTCTCTCTTCTTTGAGGCTTTATCCTGTGACTCATGCCATCCAAGATTGTAAGAATTTACATCCTCACATTTAAAAGTGTAGTCCATGACCTCAGTGTTGAAGTGCATTGCAGAGTTTCATGTATCTCAAGGTTCTAATGGATACTAACAATTATCTGAGGAGTTGTGAAGCATGAATGAGGGGGGTTTCTTGGGGGTATATACATGCTTAATGAGTCAATTGATGAGCTAATAGCTAATATAAAGAATTTGGGAAGAAAAATATAGGAAACACAACCTATAGTTGGTAGTGTCCCACCCTCAAAGAAGCCAAATTCTAGTCCACTTTATGATCCCACAATTTTTGAGAAAGGAGAGCCTTCTAAAATTAGAGATACATATCAGTATAATTCCTATTAATCCAAGCACAATCCAAGATCTCATTTCAACTAAAAGAATGACACTAGGCGTGATAAGGATGTATGCATAGAAGATGATTGGTATGGATGTAATCCCTTGCACAAGTCATTCCATCCTCAGAGCTTGCTACCATGCCAAGACAAGTAGAGCTCAATCTTGATTAGACATGAGGTGAGAACAAAGATCTATGCATGGTCAACCTCAAATAGAGCGACAATTATTTGAAAGATTCTCTAATAATGGCAATGGTTAGTCATCTTACCAAGGGTTTGGTAGCAATAAAAATTGACATCCCTATCATAAGCAACATTCATGGAATAAAAACTATTGTAGACATCCTTTGGATATCCCTGTCCCTATACAATAGCTGTGAATATAAGGAGAAGATTGATATTACCAACTTCAAGGGAGATAATTATTTGCCTTCAGAATGGGAACAATGGATTGATAAACTCGAAATGTACTTTATACTCTACCCTAGAAGTGATGAATCAAATAACTATTATGCAATCCTTTATCTTGAAGGTTATGCCCACACTTGGTGGAGGTACATGCAAAAGATTGACAAAGGATTTGGTACTTAAGAAGAATTCAAGTGGGTAATACATGATGCATTTATATCTCCAATGAGAAGGAAAACTTGCAAAGAAAATGGTATGACTTGAAGCAAAGAGGGATATCCATGCAAGATTACTTCAATATGTTCTTGAACTTGTCTATGCATGTAGAAGGTATCATTGATATAGCTAAGCTAAATAAGTATATCTGTGGGCTTGATTTACATCTCTCTTCAAACCCAGGTGCAATGCAAACTAGGAACATCCATGATGCAATTCAACTTGCTAAATGGTACAACCAAAATTATCATAGAGACATACCATCATTTCAGTCCAAAAATGTGGAAAATTCACTTTCAAATTAGTCTTCTAGGTTGAGATAGCAATTCAGCCAGTAAAGAGAGCCATTCAGACGAGAGAGTAGGTTCCAAAATTCTTGTAGCAAGGTTTTAACTTTCCTTATAGTTTATGAAACAAAATAGGAAATGAATCCAAGGTCTAATTCTGATTTTAAATTAGATTTTAAAAAGAATAGATTTTGGAGGAAAACTACAGCCAGTAACTCATAGAGAAAGTATGTGTCTAATGACAAATTGAAGGTGATGTATACAAAAGGTCTGTGCTTTAAGTGCAAGGAGGAATGGACCCTTGACCACCATAAGAAAAAGTGCAAGTCAAAGGGAGTAAAAATCAACATGAACATAGAGAAGAGGGATTGGGTGAGGAAGTGAATGAGAGTGAACTATTTCAAGTGTCAACTTTACCTATAGTAGATGAGCCACATGAAGATATAGAAATTTAAAATGAGAAGTTTAATGATCTAATGGACTGTTTCCCTTTTGAACTAGGTGGTTCTTCTATGATATGTTTGATTTCTCATGATGCATGAATGGATAGTAGAGGTGAAAATACTCTTTGGTTTAAAAGGTTTATCAATGGCAAGGTTGCCTATATTCTAGTGGACATGGGCAGCACACATAGTTTTGTGAATATGAAATCTTTGGAAGGGATAAAGCCACTACCTAAAGATTTGGAGGTACCATTGAGGGTATAGGTTTCCAATGGAGATTTTGAAGCTAGCCCATGAAATGTGTCCATACACTCCTGTATCGAGCTTTCACCATCATGGATTGTACAAGCTGATTTAGTAGCCTTAGAAATGCCACCCATTTGAATAATGTTGTGCTAGCCTAATGAATATAACATGGATTTTTTGGTGAGTTTCACTTTTTGGAATCTCACTGAGACCAAAATGAACTATTCAACCATACAATGCAAAGGCTTAGCAATGATTTATTTTGTGAAGAATTTTTGCCATTATCTTCTTACTATGTCTTTCACTTTCTTTGTGGACCATCAAGCATTGATTTATCTTGTGAAGAATCCCTGTGCTATAAGAAACATCACATGTTGGCTTCTCTTATGATTAGAATTTGATTTTTCTTTGTTATTGTGTGTAAGGGAAAACAACAATTCATTGTGGATCATTTGTTATGAGTGATTAGTGGTGGCGAAAAGGCCATAGGAGTTGATGACCAACTTTTGGATGCTCACTTATTCCATATTCATCAGGAAGATCAACTCTTTAACATTGACTTGACATCTCAATGGGTAGATGACATAGTTCATGTCCTTGAGAAAGGTCTACTAGAACGACCAATCAAGAAATCACGATTCATATGCCTCTTCATTAAAACCTGACCATACCAATTGATCAATGGACAATTGCATAATTTGGGGAAGGATGGTCTTCTTAGGACATGCATATGTGAACATGAGATTGAGGTTGTGTTATAAGAAGTAGATGGTGGAATTGTTGGAGGATACTTTGATGCAACCGCCATAGCTAGAAAAGTGCTTCAATTGTAGCTATGGTATCCACACTATTTAAATATGCCAATAGATTTGTCAAGAATTATGATGAGTGTAATGCATGTTAACACTTTAAGAAGTGGGGTATCAACTTCATGGGACCTATTAGTCCAACCACTCAATATTTGTAGGCTCGATACATTATCCTAGCCATGGATTTTATGACTAAATGGGAAGAGACTAGGGATACTAAAAAAAAAGACATAAGAGCCACTACTTAATTTCTCTAGAAGAAAGTCATTTCAAGCTTTGGATGCCCAATTGAGATTGTCATTGTTCAAGAGATCCACTTCATTAACAAAGTGATCCAACACCTCTTATCCACATTCTTAGTCATCCATAGAAAGTCTAGCCCTTATTTCCCTTAGGAAAATGACCAAACAAAGGCTATAAAAAAATTTCTTTTTAACATCTTCACAAAAACTATCTTAGCATCACACTCAAATTGAGTTCACAAACTCATGGTATCTCTTTGAGCTTATCAGACAACTTATCAAATTGATATAGTCCAAACTCCATTTTGACTTACCTAAGTACTAATGCCATCATGCTAGTAGAATTTTTGAACCCTAGTCTTTGCATCACTATACAAGAATGGTGGGAAGGCACTAACGTATGGCAACATTGCCTCGAAGAGCTAGAGCATTCAATGAAAACCTAGTTACTAGCTATTCATGCTCTATCTGTAGAGAAAGCTAGATGTGATGCTTGGTTTGACAAGTATATCAAACAAATATCCTTTGATCAAGGGGACCTTTTTTTCTCTCCATTCAATTGAAGGCCATAAGCAAAAGTTGAAATCAAGAGACCTTAGATGTTTATGTCATCAATAGGACATGGAAGGTTGAGCTAGAAACTTTGGACAGCCAACCCATTAACTATTTTAATGGCAGGGCGATTAATAAATAATATCCATCTAGGCACCCCTCACATGAACCACCCATAATAAATTCAAAAAAACCCTTGTTGCAAATAGAAAAAACTTTTATGAGCAATTTAAGAAACAGCAACATTGCCCTTTCTTACCACTATCCAAAACTTCCCCCACCACCATCCTTATTAGAGTTGTTACTATTAACAATCTTGAAATGGATGACAAAATTGTTATCTCGATTGCATACCTTCATCTTTGCCTCACTATAGCTAAAAGCCTTATAGTTGATACACCAATAGATGAGGGCTCCAATTGCAACATCCTTCCTTACTACTATTGGAGCAATCTAGGGCAACCACAATTACAACCAACCGATGCAAAGCCGAATCTATATGGAGAACCTCATTATTCCTTGCTAGGTAAATGTAAATTGATGGTCATTATTGAGATTGAGAGCATTATGCTCCCCTTCTATGTTCTTCCAAACATTGAGTGCATTGGCACAAATTCCTCTTAGGCCATATATTCAAGTTTATCACAAATAGTAATGTCAACTATGTTGACAAACGTGTCCACCTCTTATTTGTAGGCACTCATGTGATAATGACTTTTTGCTCCAAGGAGGCACCATTTGATCATGCTCAAATCATCCATATCTCAAAACATAGCCTGTCCCTTGTGACAACAATGCTTGTGAACCAACTCTTGAAATATTATGCCCACCAAAAACCCCCTATTAGTGTACTATCACAATGGTAGTGGAGGCCAAAAGCGTATCCACATGATCCTAAGCATTGCACTGCACAAAGGCCCAAGTGAAAGAAATCCTATTGACACCACCAAATCACACAGTGTTGGGTCCCTAAAACCTTGCTACATGTACAAGGATATTATGTGGGCTACCACACACTTTGGCTGCCTAAATTTCCCACATATACCCCCAAAGCAATAGCTCTTATGCCATCCATAGCCTCCCCTAGTTGGTCCCATCTATTGAATCATTGAGTCTAATTAAGATAAAACCCTTGCACCACACTCCTACCAAGAAGGAGGGTTTTCCCAATTCTCTTCTCTCCCTCACCTTGATCCATCCTCATAATCCCCCTAGAAGGACTTGACTCATCGCTCTCTAGTGTGTTGTCAAAACTTGCCCCTCCTATGAGCTTGCAAAATGATCCACTACTTTTAAGAGTGGATGGTCATCCTTCCCAAAGTCTATACATCTGTCCCATATAGGATAAGTCAGTTTCAACTGTCTCCACTAGCCAACATCAAGGGACCACAACAATGCCACTCACTCTACAAAATGGTTGAGGACTTATCGGTACTCATGCATACTTTTCATAGCTTTGCTAGGAATAGAACAGCCAAGAATCAAGAACAAGCCCATCCTCGTTAGAGATCCTCTCAACAAAGAGACAAGAACATATTCTTGGTCCTATAGTAGCAGACTAACTTTGGTATTAAAGTGAGCATGTACAAAGTGGGATACATTCGATTTGGAGTACAAGCAATTTAGACAATCTAATAGCACATCACTAATTACTTTGAGAATTGATAGAAAAATGTGAATTGGGCACCTATCTTAGAGCCATATGAAAACCCATTCATTTCACAATATGTGAAGCCACAATCTACTACTACTACCAAAAAAGAATGCCTTGAAGTTGAAATTTAACATAAAGAATGGAGACCATTGGGAGACTATCATTGAACTTACCCCGAAAGTAGTAGAAAAAACTCTTGGCATAAAAAGAAAATCAAAGAAATATGTGAAGACACAGAAGCTAGTAGTAGTATCCCAATAATGGAAGGACCAGTTTGTAACCCAAAAGGAGGTGCTCCTACAAGGTGCATAGGATGAGGATTTGAAATTTGTCGTAGATACTCCACCACCTCTTCACATACAACAAGCCCATAACTAGCCAGCTCACGATTTCCAAGTGGTTCATGGAAGACATTATGATAGAGACTATTGTGAATCGAGACCTAAATGGATTATGGTTAGAATGCATCATAAGGCCCTCAAGGTCTATGAGTAAGATACAATCTCCAAACTAAATTTCATGGAGCAAAGAGCGCCATCATAAATTGTGGTGTCTTATCCCATCTCATAGTAGTCCATCTTGGCATCATGCTGGAGGAGCCAACATAGTCCCTCACCCACCATCCAAACAAAAGTACCCAGTCCAAATCACATGGCACCGAATTTCCATGCTTTATCTAGAATAGGATATTCCAATGTCATAGACGTTGGGCTCACGGCAGTCTAGAGCTCCGTTCCTGGACTCGGAAAGGGGTGTCCAAAGCTCCGCCCCAAGTTAAGAGTAAGACACAACTTCCGTGGTTGGCCTTTTCACCACTCGACCTTCGGCCCCTGAATCAAGCAGTGCCCTCTCGGGGTAACTCGCGGTGCGATCTTGGAGATGATCCACCATGAAAAATATCCTTCCTTAATTAATCCAATTAAGAATCAAGCATAATCAAGGCAATCAGCCCTAATATCATCTTCTAAGAAATCATTCCTTTATTCCCCATGGCTACTTGTCATTACTGACCCTTGCCATGCTTTTACCATCAAACACAAGCACTTGGAGTATTTATCCAAATCACAATGCAACTATCAGTTGATTGTAAAAATCATTTAGGATGTTGTACAATCAACCAACAAAACTAGTTTTATTTTTTTCCCAAACAATACAAGAATAGATGCGATAATAATTCTATCACATATTCCTTCTCTCTCAAAGAGCGATTCTATGCAAAATTTACTTAATACTTGTATGCACAATTCCTAATGTTATTCTTTTTACAATTACGCTATTCATAACCCTTGACTAATTGTTTTCTATCAACGAATAAGCCATATGCAACTAATTGCAATTAACTTTCCTTAATACATGCACTTTGCAAACTCCATCTTTCCAATATGTGAGAAGAGGCCTATCCCTTCCCATGACCTATTCTCAAACATCATAGTATGGAGCCTAATGTATCTCATGCGAGAATCAAAGAAAGCATCTATCAATTTAGAAATGCATTACTTACGACCGGAACCGCAATTGGATTGACAATGATGCCTTCATCCAAAGCTTCATTGCTAGTTGTAGGATTGCCATCTACACGTGACATTCTTCACTTGGAGGCCATCATCCGTAAGTAGACTCAAGAGATTAAGAAGGCGGAATAGATTCAAGATAGGAGAGTGTAGGAGAAGATGGCTAAGTCGAGGATCAAGATAGAGGAAATTGAGCTAACTCTCTCCCTTCCAACCTCTCGAGGTGACTCCTCTCTCTCTCTCTCTCTCTCTCTCTCTCTCTCTCTCTCTCTCTCTCTCTCTCTCTCTCTCTCTCTCTCTCTCTCTCAAGCTCTCTCTCACAATCTCTTAGAGGGGTATCCTTCTCTCTACGTCTCTCTCACAATCTCTTAGAGGGGTATCCTTCTCTCTATGTCTCTTTCACAGCCTCTCAGGGTCTCCTTATGCTCCCTTGTGCCTCCCCATGACTCATATTTATAATGAATTAGAGAAAAGGGGATGAGGCTGAGAATAAGAGTTCTTGGTGGAGGGACTCTTGGAAAACTCAATAATCTGATGATTAACTCATAAGTCTAATGGTTCCATTGGCTCCAAAAGGGGGACAAAACTCCAAGATACTTGGTTGGAAAGCTTTCAGATCACTCCTTCTTTCTCTCCTTGTTCGAAGTGATGTCTACTGCATGTATACTGCAATCACGCACATGCGATTTTGCCAATCATTCTCTTTATCTTTTTTTCTTTTTATAAAATCTCTAAAACTAACTAAGACATCACTTTTCTTTTCTTTTAAATGACATCCAGTTCTATCTTTTTAGGATAATATCTAAAATATACTAGTTTTTTGTCTAAAAATCTAATATCTTTGGACCATCCATATTATACACATTAACATTAATGATTAATATGGCTCATAACTCTTGTTCACGTTGTAACTTCCATGAAGGGTGGCTATGGTCCTTGTTAATCCGAGAAAAATATCGAATTTATGAGTCTCAATTTTTTAATAAAATATTTTTAATTAAATAAAAACAGTTAGTTATTAATGTTAGTTAGTTTTTACCTTTGTTAGTCTTTAGTTAGTAGTCTTACTAACTTATTAATTGACTAACTAACTTTCAAACTAACTAGCTAACTTTTGTTACGTGGAAATATTAAAAAGGGATTTCCTTTGAGAAGAATGTCAAGGCTATTCCTTTCTTGTCACTCTCCTTGAGACTTGGGATACTTTCTACATTGCCATAAGTACTAATACTCATGTAAATGGTTTTACATACAAAGATGTAGAGGGTGCCTTGCTTATTACTGAGCAAGTAAATATCAAGAATATTGATGCAACTTGTGCCTCTCATGCACTCACTATTAGAGGCCATAATGATGGCAGATATGGTAATGATCATCATGGCAAAGGTGCAAAGTGGGATAGGTCAAAGTCAAAATCGAATGGCTAGGGTAAAATAAAGGAAGCGGCCCTAAGTCATCTCTTATATGTCATTATTATGGGTAGCATATTCATATTCAATCATAGTGCCATAAAATGCACTAAGATAGGTGAGATAAAGGCAAGGAAAAAGCAAAAGATAATGCCTTCGGATAATCATAGCATCATAAAGTCTACTATCAATAGTGAGAAGATAAATGCATTGGAGTACAGTTTTGGTGTATTTTTTGATTGCTTCTCTCTTGATGTCCAATTTATTAATACTTAGTCATCTTTCTCTTATTGTTGGTTGCTTATTTCATTCCCTTGATGTGGCCCTACATCATGCTTGGTTCTGTACCTATCATTCTATGACACATTTTGTGAGACTAGGAGATGATCATGTTTGTGATATTTTTTGCATCAGGGATGTTTGCTTACAGTTTACTACTTGGTACTTCATTTGTGTTGCATGATGTATGCCATATGCTGGCTTTGACTAAAAGTCTTATCTCCAAAAGACAGATAGATGATGTTGCATATCATCTTACTTTTGGTGATTCTTCATGGAAAATCACTCGTGCCAACCTCATTTTGGCTAGAGGTACCAAGACTAGTAATCTTTATCCTTACTTGTATCTAACACTACTAATCATGTTTTGGCTATGACTGATCTTTCACATGTATTTCTTTAGCTAGAGGTGCCAAGATTGGTAGTCTTTATCCTTACTTGTATCTAACACTACTTGTTTTGGCTATGACTAATCTTCCACATGTATTTCTTTGGTATTGTCATCTTGGGCATATATCTCTATAAGGAATGAAATTCTTAACTTGTGAGATGAGTGCTAAAAAACAAATTTTAACAAATGAATCTATGTGTTTCTTAGATAATGTAGGATGCATCTAAACTTATAGTCTAGGCTAAGCATAAATCCTTCACTGCATCTGCATTTATTCATATGAAGCATAGAGTGATTGATATACATTCTCTTCACATTTATACTTCACTAAAAACATTGTATTTGAGCATAAAGAATGCCCTCAAGAGAATGATTTCTTATAGGGCACTAACCCATGATGATTGCAAGGGAGAAAAAATCTCTTGAAGTCTAGATGGGGACCTAGGATCCAAATGTGCCCCTCTTGGGGGACTCTATACACTATAAAGTATCTATATTGCCTTGTGATGGATTGGATTTGACTTCTCTATGTTCTTAGTATGATGCATTGGTGGTTCCCTCTATGTGGTGGTACCATTCTACAAGAGCCGACCTTTTTCAATTTCTTTGGATACAAGGCTCTTTACACATATACACGATTGTAACTTATGTATGAGGTCATGGGATTTTGAAGCTATGATTGCTAGCATGCATATATGCATGGTATACTATTGGGTGGGCAACATTGACTAGGATCTCAATTGTATGACCTTGGGACAACTTTGTTTATTGTATGTGTTGTATATGGGTGACATTCATTGTCATCAAGTATAGCATTATAATAAAGAGGTTTTTGGCATATCGTGATATTGATATGCACTAGTATTGGGGACAATTTCTTTATAGATGATGGTATTTTGAAGGATATTCTACCAAGGTAGTCGTGAAGAATGAGATGGCCATGGATGAATCAATAATAACTTTGACCAATAGCACTAATCTTATAAGCATTCATGAGATGGAGGTGGGGAACCAGAGAAGGCCTAATTGCTATGGCCAAGACATGTGCAATTCAATTGACATCTGCAAGTTGCCATAGTTGATGATTATATATGTGTGTCATGCTCTTGTTGACTAGCCTTATAAAAAAGAGAACTCCCAATAGCGCATGTAGTCATTAGGAAAAAAATAAACTCACAAATGGGCCCTTAAAAATAATATAGTTTAAGATGTGGACCTTTTGGATTGTCCAATAGGAAGGCTAGATGTTGACATCCATGGAGGGTGAATCTTCTCTCTCCAAATCTTGGTTTTTATATTAAAAAAGGAGTAGTGGAGGATTTTAAAAAAGGAAAAATGAATAGTACACAAAATTTGAGTTTTTCTCACCTTGTATTTTTCCCCCTTTTTTTGAAGAATTTTCAATTTTGGTTCTCCTTGTCTTCGTGACAAGAAATTCACGTGCTCACACTTATCTTGCCCCATTCCCTCTTGCTCTTTATTCTTGAGAAGGGCATCTCCCTCTTGGACTACCCTCAATGGCTCCCATGCCTCATATTTATAGTTAAATTGAAGAAGAAGGGTTGTGGCCAAGACGAAGAGCTCTTTATGGAAGGGATCTTGGCAAAATCAGCAATCTGAATCTTTCAAGATGCAATCTGATGCTGGTGATTTGATCTTTGAGGTCCAAAGAGGCTGTCAGAGATGCCACAACTGATTTTCCTAGCTCTCGAATGATCTTGCTTCGATCCAAGCCTCTCGTCGAACTAAGAAGAGGGGGAGATTGCTGGAGTTAATTGCTAAATTACTAGAGCTAAATTCAGGATTTTTGGTTTAGAATATAAGATGCCATATTTACGAAAAATAGTGTAAAATTTTTTCCATAAAAAGGGGAGAGGGGGGCGGTGGCCTATTCATTTTCATCTCCCTCTCAATATTATTATTTTTTTTAAGAATTAAGCTTTAAAGCTTAAAGCTTTTGTAACTTACCTTACTTGCCAAGTTTTAAATGTGTTTGGTCAATCTTCAACTTATGGCTCACAACTCTCGTTCACACATAACTTCCATGATGGATGGCTACAATCCTTGTTAATTTGGAAAAATGTTAGGTTATGATCCTCAAGTCATTTTTCTCGAGATCTTCTCTATTTAATGTTTTAGAGTTCTTCAAGTCCATTTTTGCGAGAAGTCGGGAAGATTAAAGTTGGGATATCACATCCTCTCCCCCTTCGAGGAATCAAGATGTCCTCATCTCAAATGAAAGTGGGGATATTGGTTACATAGTGATTCATGGTCAATCCAAGGTGGCATCCTCTTTAGGGTAGTCTTTCCATTGGACGAGATATTCTCTAAGGGTTTTGCTTCTTAGAGTCTTCTCTTGTATCTCAAGTATCTTTTTTGGTTGAAGTTCAAGGACTCCTTGATAGGCATACAATTTGTTGGTCATTAAGTACATGGTCTGGGTTAGGAACATAAGCTTTCAATAGACTAACATGAAATACATTATATATTTTCAAGTTACTAGGGAGTTGCAGCTTGTAGGCATTTGGTCCTAGACACTTTAGCACCTTATATGGCCCCAAATACCTGGGACTTAGCTTCTTGAATTTCCCCAAAGATTAGAAACTTTTCTTTGGGCAAACTCATAGGAAAACCATATCACCTTTTTTAAAGATGCCTTCTTGCCTTTGTTGATGGGCATATGCCTTCCGTCGATCCTTGTTGGCTTGAATATCTTGCCTTAGAGATTTCACTTGCCGATCCATTTCTTTACCATTTTCCTGGATGCTTCTACCCGTAGGGTAGGATCGGAAAATTATATTGGTGTAAGACAACCTTGCCCATATAGTGCTTGAAAAGGAGTCATTTGAATACTTTGATGATATGATTCATTGTCGGAAAATTTGACTAAGGGTAGGTATTGGATCCATGTTTGGGTTCCCTATTACAATAAGCTCTCAGTATGTCTTCAATAACCTAGTTGACCCACTCTATTTGACTATCAGTTTGGGGATGGTAAGCAGTACTAAAGTAGAGCTGGGTTCCTAGAGCTTCAAACAAACTCTTCCAATATTTGAGGTGAAAAGAGAATTGCAATTTGTAACATCCCCCATGCCCCCATGCCTTCCCCATGTGAACCTCCTCCCCCCCTTAAATTTTTAATTTTTTTTCCTCCCTCTCTCTCCCCCTACCGTTTACATGGCGGGGAGAGAGAGTGTGTGTGTGTGAGTAAAGGGGGATAAGGGGGCATGCAGCCCCCCCCCCCAAATCGAGGGTGGTGCCACCTCCTCCCCCACCTTATAAGAAGCCCTCCTCCCCCCCCCCCGTCAGACAGAGCACACCCCCTCCTCAGCTCGACGGCAGCAAGCCCTCCCCCTTCGACTGCAGCACAGCCCCCCCTCCTTGACGTTAGTCCATAGCCCCTCCTCCCTGGCCTGCGTCACCACGCCCCCCCTCGTAATTTCAGCGCCCCCTGGCCATAAAGAAGGAGTAGGGAGAGATAGAGGAGAGGAGAAGAAGAGAAGAAGAAGAAGGGAGAGAGAGAGGAGAAGAAGAGAAGAAGAAAAAGGGAGAGAGAGAGGAAAAGAAGAGAAGAAGAAGAAGAGAGAGAGAAGGAGAAGGAGAAGAAGAAGAAGAAGAGAGAGAAGGAGAAGAAGAAAAGAAGAAGAAGAAGGGAGAGAGAGAGGAGAAGAAGAATAAGAATAAGAGGGAGAGAGAGAAGGAGAAGAAGGAGAAGAAGGAGAAGAAGAGAGGGAGAGGGAGAGAAGAGAGAGAAGAGGGAGAGAAGAGAGAGGAGGGAGAGAAGAGAGAGAAGAGAGAGAAGGAGAAGAAAAGAAGAAGAAGAAGAAGAAGAAGAAGGAGAAGGAGAAGAAGAGAGAAGAGAGAAAAGAGGGAGAGAAGAGAGAGAAGGAGAAGAAGAGAAGAAGAAGAAGAAGAAGAAGAAGGAGAAGAAGAGAGAAGAGAGAGAAGAGGGAGAGAAAAGAGAGAAGGAGAAGAAGAGAAGAAGAAGGAGAGAGAGAGAGAGAAGGAGATGAAGAGAAGAAGCTTGAGAGTCATGAGAAATGTGGGAGCTACGAGAGCCGACATAAGCTCAAGCGTGAATTAACACCCCAGACCCATGGCACTAAACCAATTTTTTTAATAAAATTATGATAGAATACTAATAATTGATCATTATTATTTTTTTCTTGGGAAAGGTTATTGTAAGAAGGTAAAAGTAGGATTTACACGATAAGCTCTTTGCATTGAAGGGAAAACTAGGACTGTGATGAATGACCTTTATATGGTACATGTATGAGAATAAAAAGATGGGATCTTGCATGCATAAAATGATAGATTTTGCATGGTTTTTTGCACACATAAAATAATAGGTTTTACTCACAAGGAATGATGAATGGAAGTTAGGTTTTGTTACATGAAATAGTAGCTTTCATCTTAGAGGTTTAGTCGCATGATCATTAACAAAGGGTAATAGGTTCCATGTTGAAATTTGCATGCATTGTCATGTATAGAGTTGCATGATGAAACTATATTTAAGCCACATCGCATATATTGAAAAGCAAGAAAAGATAGGGTCGCGTTGGAGGTTGCATTGTAATGCATCCTATTACATAGAGGTTTGCTAAAGGCTTAATTTTTGCCATCAAACTTGGATCTACTTCGCAATATCATAGAAAAACATAGGAATGATATAGGTAAAATTCGTTATGTAGATTTAAGTCAGGAAGTTAAACAAAATATGGCTAAAGTTAAGAGGTCAAGTATAATTTCCTGCAAATTGTTTTATCGATCTTGTTGTAGACCATCACAAATGGATATGTTCCTAGCTTAATAGAAGCTAGTGACCTAACTCTAAATGGATTGTTGACCCAAGTTATGCTTGGTTGTTTGAAAAGGGTATCTCCAAGTGAATATCAACTAGTTGTGTTGGTAAGAGGATAGAATCTTACTAAGGATAGGTGGATCATAAGCAAGATAATTGCTTGATGTGGTTTTGGATGCTAATCCAAGTTGTTTGTGATTGATAATGTCATGGCGGGAACTGTAAGGATAAATTGCCATGGGAACAAAAGGGATGTTTGTAACATTCCCGATTACCAAGTACGCGTTCTTTGCATGAACCACCTCTTAATAGGAGGTCATTAATTGAATTATGGTAATTTTTTTTATTGATTATCCCTCTCTCCTCCAGCCGACTATCGTGCTAGAGGAGAAAGGAATAGCAGGAGCCATCAAGCTCCTTGCTGGAGCTCGCAAGAAGGGAGAAGGCATGCACGATGCCGCGTAGGGGAGGGAGGATCCCCCTCCCCTCACCTATTTAAGTTGAGGATGGTGGGAGGATTTAGGGGTGTTGCCGCTGCCATAGAGCAAGAGGTAGGAAGCTAGAGACTATTGTCGCTGCCGTGGTCGTGAGAGCAGAGGGAGGCCGTCAGAATTTTGACACTACCGTAGAAGAGGAAAAGAGGCCGACACTCTGTTAATCGTTGTCGTAGAGCTGAAGGAAGCAGAAGCCATCACATCGCTGTCGAGGTTGAAGGGGAGAGGAGAATCGTCGGCTGCCACTCGTCAGCTCGCCCTGCCGCCACCTAGTACAAGAAGCTGCCGCCAACAGTCGCCTCATCACCCCCACGTGGCATTTCTAGACTTCTTCAGAAGCTTCAGAAGCTTCTTAGGAAGCTTCTATAGCCTCCTAAGAAGCCCCCCTTCCTGTGGCTCTTTAAGACTACCCCCCACAAATTCCCTCCTAAGGGCTCTTTAAGCCCCTTTTCCCCCCACACACAATCCCCTATATCCAAAAGGGTCTTCTACACCATTTTTCCCCTCTTTTTTTTTGGGACTTCAAAAGGCCTTTCAAAGTGAATCCCCCTCCCCGAGATTTAAAACCCTCCTCGTGGGTTTTCCCCACCCCCGCAATCCAAAGCCCCCTAATCCTTTCTTGTGAGCCTTTCTTAAAAGCCCCTATCATGGTTCTTATACCCCCTGCCGTCCAGGATTTTTCTACCCATTTCCGTGCAAATTCCACCTAATCCCCTTCCCGTAAGGTTTTCCACAAGTCCTCAAAGCCTTCTTGTGGATTTTTCCTCCCCTAGCCAGTTTTAAGGTCTTCTAAAGCCAACTCACGAAGGGAGTTCGCATACGAAGGGAACGGACAAGGTCATACTTCTGCATCCAAGACGGAAAGCCCGCATTCGCAATGGCTCCTAAGAAAGCACAAGGCACAGCGCCGTAGAAGGATCGTCTCCTAACATCCACGTAGACATCTCACCACAAGTCCAGGTTTTTTCTTCCTAATTTTTATTTTATGTTGTTATAATTCAATCATGCGTGGATGATTTTTGGAGATAGGATGCATTTTTCGTCTTAAATACTTTGGTTAATTAGCTCACGACAGAAGAGTTCGGCCATTAGTATTTTCAATAAAACGAACAAAATAAAGTGAGGAGAAGATTGATATGCATTTCTAGCAAGTAGTTTTTGTGCATTGCAATGAATTGAAATTAGATTAATGTCCATATTTACAAAATGGAATTATGAAAGTACACTCCGATTAAGCATGAAAGGAATAAACCGCATATTGCATTATTGATTTTTTTTTTTGAAATGATTCTTAAAGAAAGTTATTAGCAATCGTAGGAAATTGCTAGGACTACATGAAGAAGATTTAACTAGGCAAGTGGTCTAAAAACTTAATTTAACGGAAGGGTGTCTAAGTTTTGCATACGATAAATTCATTCGAAAATGAAAGTAGTAAAAGCCTGCATGTTTTAGCATGAATCTTGTTCGCATGTTATAGGATGATTAATTGAAATTAGGCTATAACCTAACCTATGCTTCATCTTAAACCTAAAAGTTAGGGTTTGAAAATCAACTTACGCATAAACAATGAGTCATGTGGTTATGAAAATGATAGCATAATTATCTTCAAGAATAGACAAGTTAAATTGGCATAAACCTAAACACCTAAAACCGTGGAGTACTCGTTTAGAAAAGGGTTAATTCAATGCAACGTATCCCAAGGAATTGACTAGGGTTAGCACGATGAAGACATTTACTAGTCGCACGTATTGTCAAAACTGAAACTCCTATACCCTAAATACTTGCCCACATTCACGGAATGTAGGGATAATAGGACATACTTGCGAGAAAAGGTCTAGGGTTTTTTCCTAAGAATCTCTCGCTAAAAAGATAAAACTCGGAACCCTAGGACCAACAATGTCGGCCTAATGCAATCAGGAACGGATTATTATATCTAATCATGACACCGTGATTAGAAGACACCGTTGATGGATAGAATAGTCCCATAGTTTGATGCGACACTTGTGCAACAAGTTGCAGATCGCATGATCTTGTGATTGGATCACAAGGGAATGGCCAATTCCTCGGAATGAGGTTGGTAGATTCTTACGCAAGTTATCTTACAAGAGGATGAATAATCGTCCTAATATAGTATCTTTCTTGGGTAAAGATAATTGCTTGGAAGCAAAAGACCAACCAATAAATTGGAATAACATATGAACTTAAGGTATTGATCAAGTCGAATTAATAGGGTACGCCCTAACCCAGGATATAGGGGATCTTGCCAAATCGAAATTAATCCCGGATCGAGTGCTGGATGCATTCGGAAAGAAGGATTCACTCCTTAGCAGTTGGCCAACAATAACGACCAATGGAAATGATTATGCTTGTTAGAAAGGGCCAAGTTTCCTTTCGAAACTCTGAAAGGGAATTAGTCACAACTCAAGGAGAGGCTGGAAATCCAAAAATTCAATTGGCCAAGGCATCTCGGATTATAAAGGGAGTCAGAAAAGAACTACATGTCTACTTAATTAAGCTCAACAAGTTAGATTAGAAGCAAGAGTCTAGTGAAGGACCTTCTTGGCTAAAGGAATATGCGGATGTATTTCTTGAAGAATTAACAGAACTTCCACCTCAAAGAGAAATGGATCATGAGATTAAGCTAGTACCAGGAGCTACGCCAATTGCAAAGAGACCTTATAGGATGTCTATACCGGAAGCAATTGAGCTGAAGGAACAACTCAAGCAACTGCTAGATCAGGGCTACATCCGTCCTAGCAGTTCACCATGGGGAGCTCCAGTACATACCTAGGGTGCCCCTGCTCTTGTCTCCGTAGTGACTGCTTGGCACGTGTCATAAGGTGAGACCTCTTATTAGTTCCTTACTAGTGGCCTTAGTGTTAGGCATCACATAAAATATTATAGGTAGGCTTTCAAACTCGATAGAGACTGCTATTTTGTATTTCTCCAACAGTGAGTAGGATTGTCCCCCAAATGGTTGAGTTTAGCATTAGTAGGCTGCAATTGGGACCCCCAATGAGGATCCAATGATTGTAAGAATATTTAAGTCAGCTCCCTCATCAATTAGTGCATCACAGACGTGTCTTCTAGGAAATCACTAATATGCATAGGTAGACAGGTGCCACTTCTTCCTCATCCTCTTCCTCAATCTCAGTGATGATGGCTACTCTTATGTTTATAGGCAGGTTCACCATTGGAGGCTCGTGTGGTGGGTGCATTGGTGTTGCTCAATTACTAGAGCTCTTGGCCATCATACAAAGTGGTATTGATGGTGGGACCCTACTCTTCGGCAGCTGAGATGGTGTGACTTTGTGGGACTCACCGACTACCCTGTCAACCTGCTTGTAATCTTCCTCATCATCCAAGAATGACAAATCGATGGTACTAGCACATACATCCAATCCTGCTTGTCCTCGAGACAAGGGATATACTTTGTTAGTGGCCCATAAGATTCTTAACCTAGGAGTCTCCTTTCAAGAGAGCACAGATGGCATCTTGGTTGACCAATGTGGTCTTCCAAGTATCCATCCTGACTCTTACATTCTCCATTCTGTTGCCTAAGAATATGAGACCGTTGCCCCAATCTTCTATCACTTGTGCATTTCGCATCTAGGGCCGGGCCTAGCAGGATGTCGTATATAAACCAATTGCTGTACTTATTACATTTAATGTTGTTTGTACATTAACAAGAGTTATACATGTATTTAAAACAGTTGTAAATCCAGTTTTACTGTTCAAAACATCATTTTTAACAATAAGAAAGTAATCTTCTTTCTCCTTATCCATCATCCCATCTTCATTCTCATAACAACATGCTCTGGATAACAGATATGTTAGTGACTTAGGTAATTGAAGAGTGGATGTGTGAAACCTGAGAGTTGTGTGGGAATCAGCAGGGAGATCAGCATGATTTGCATTGCAAATCCGAGTGTAAACTACAGGGGCAAAGCTGGACCATAGGTGGAGCTACCAAGGGCATACAACTGGAGTTCCACTAAAAAACGGGCTCTAACAGGAGGAGAAGGTAAGATGTGTCTATTGTATGCTACTTTGGGAATAAGAGAAGAGCTATGCTATTGTCCTAAACATGAAAGAACATGGTATCCATGACTAGCAAGGTTTCTTCTTGATTCATCTCCATTGACAAGGCTTTCTTGATGCCCAAAAGCTTAAATATTGCCCCCGAGATCTAGTGTACCATTTGGGGAAGCTAAAGGATTGATTTTTCTTATTCTATGGGCTGTTTTGGACTATTCAAAAATGTCATAAATAGGGCAGCCCACTCAATTTGGAAGAGCTTACAAGTGATCAAAATGCATGTATGTATTGTATATGGTCCCCAAACAGCAGGGCAACCTTGGGCATTCATTAAAGGATATTATGATTGGATTTGTATGCATTTTGAGGCCTTAATTGAGGGCTGGAATAATTTTTTATTGATAGGTTATTGACAGGGCTGAAGTACTTCATTAGCTTTGACAGGGATTTGTCAGAAGTATTTGATATATGTCATATTTACAAAGGCTTCTACTTCTATTAGATCGAAGCTACATGTACTTTTGAGGTAAATACCTATAACAGTCAATGGATGACAACAGCATGGATCATGGATTATATTCATGGATTATGTTATGTATTTGTGTAAGAGTTGGGCTATTGTCTTAGTGTGTCTTGGGCTTCAATCCTTCCTTGTTTGGATGTATTCAATTATGAGCTGATGTCTTCCATGTATGATAGGATGTTGAAATAATTTTATTGGATTCACCTCTATCAATTCTCTTCTACATATCCTATTTCTTTAATCCCCTTCTCTTTTGTCTACTCCTCCCCCTTGATCCTCCCTTCACCCTACTATCTCTTACCCCCGTGGTAGACTTTTGACCCCAAATGCTCCGACAGTGGTGAACCTGACATAAAAGTCGATAGCAGGTATGTAAAGATAGGGGATTCTGCATGTTCAAGTGGTAGTGATGCTTTACAACATATGATTGCTTTGTTGCAACAGCAATTGTTACAACAGCAAATGCAAACTTAGCAAGAAGCAGAAAGAATTGATTCCTTAGCTGTGAATGCATTGCAAGCAGTAGTGGGACAAGAATTGAAACTACTTAAGGGTCAAAATGTTTCGGCCTTCATCCAGATGAATGAAGAAAAGATGTTTCATGGGATACCCCAGTATGCATGGAGTCTGTATTTCTCCCATTTGGCCATTCATGCACTACATGATCGAATTAATGAGCTAGATAGAAGAGATGTTGATTAGGCAGCTTTTAAGAAAGCTTTAAGAGAAGAGCTTTTCTTGGAAAATGCAAGCTTGGTAACTAAAAAGACATTTACAGATTGGATTGAAAAGCCCAATAAAGTATTGGCTACTACGGCGTTGCTCCATGAATTTGAAATCATTGGAGAGTCAGAAAATTGATTTTTTTTTAAGGATGTGAATCTTGTTTTGTAGGAGAAGCTAACTGGTCATTTAGAAAATGCCTCTTCTGAAATAGGGCAAATATTGGGCTAATGTAACTAAGGCAATTCATATGTTAGTAAAGAGAGAGCAGATGAAATTAAGATGGGGTACAGGTACTATACCTACTAGTGCTTAAATTGGCTGAATTTGACAAAAATCAATGCAAATGTCAAAAAATTGGATGTTAAGGTAGAAGAGAAGGGTCAGGCAATAGTCCAAAGACTGTATAAATAAGGATACAAGAGGAGATACATTTGGTGTGAGAATTTACAGCATGAAAAGCAAGACTACACAACCTACCGTGAAGTAGAAGTCAAAAGGTTAGTCTTTTGAAAATATGAAAAAATACATGCAACAAAAACTGGTCTTCCAATAGAGCCAAATTTTGGAAATGGTGGCATGCAAAAGAGATTGGAAGAGATGATTGCAAGGACAGCATTTGTTGCCACACATGCAGCCACATATGGGTTGAGAATTGAAAGGACTGATGAAGCTCGTAAAGGAGGCATGGCTAAAACAAAATCTCCTATTTCGATGCAAGCATTAGATTGCATAAAAAGGGACAAAACAGTAAAGTCTGAATTGTCTTATACAAGTCAGAGTATATGAGGGAGAATAGGATGAAGTACACTAATGGATTCATTTTCAGCCTATGCTTATTTGGCTGAGGTTCATAATCAAGAAGCTCTTGTGGAAGAAAAGAGAAGAAGAGATGAGGACACTACTAGTTCTTCCTCTTCATGCCCATCTAAACGCATATAACATAAAGTAAAATGGAGTAGTAGAAAGAGGTTGAAAAAGCCATACCTGAGCATATTATGGAGAATGCATCTCAAGATAAGAAACAAGAAGGGAAGAAAAGGAGCAAGCATCCCGGTTATAGGCTGCAATCGGATCTTGAGATGGCCACAAACCTTAAAAATGTCTTGGAAGAATGCATACTTGGCAATAGAGTGGAATTCACACTTGGCGAAGTTCTTGGAATCTTGAAGCATAAATTTCATGATACAACCATTGATATGTTGAAACGAAAAAGACAGTTTGATAGTGAATTTTTACAAGCATCGATACAAGTTGACAAAGACATAGAGAAACAACTTTAGAGGGAGTATGATTATATATGTAATGTTGTTTTGGAGTAGGCTGATGTTGAAAATTGGCTGAATGGAAGTGTAGATAGCAAGCTTGTGGCTAAATTTGCTCTTATGGGCAACAATAAGCATAGAGAGCAGACTATGTATAATGGGAATATCTATCAACAAGTACATGAAGAAGAAGATGCTCATTTTATTCCAAGCAGTCATTATTCACGAACGCATTGGGCTCGTACTACAATAGAGACAATCATTAATGTGGGAGAAAGAGAGATGCCTTGTATAGCTCTCTTGGATCATGGTTTTGAAATCAATGTTATGGCATGCAGTTTGTATGAGAATGGAGTTTGGCCGATTGATATAGATCCAAGATGACGCACATGCAGGCAGCCAACAATTAATCAGGGGATCTTTATGCCTCTTGTCTGAATATACCCGTAACTATTGGAGATGTTAGGGGTGAATATCATTATTTAATGCAAGATTCATGTAGCTATCTAGTGATTTTGGGGCAACCCTATATTTCGGAATCAAGATTGGAAACAAAATCTTTGGATGATGGTTCATCATATGCTCAGGTACAAACTAAAGATAATACAAAGGCAGTACAGTTTCTCACTGTTTGTGTGAATCATCATCGCAATCAGAATAGGCTGCGAGAAAATCCTATGCCACCTAATGCATGAGAATTTAAGGGTTTTTAGATAGCATTGTTGTAAGTGGAGGTTATGGCAATGTCTCTAGGGAGATAATTATGCCTCTAAGAAAGGAAAATACTGTGATTGTGTCTGGATTACACAAATGGACAGCATGTAGTCTTGGCAGCTTTAAGAATACTTCAGCCATGTGTATGGCTGAAAAGAAATATGTTGGTTGTACTGAAAAAGAGCTAAAGATATATGGTTTGATGGCTGCAAATAAAGGCATTTCAAGACTGTTTTCAGGGCTAGTTGATGTGGATACTATGGCCAAAATTTCTACAGCAATTAATGCTGAAAACAAGGCTGAAAAAGAGGCTACTTATGTTGGTATTGTAGAGATGTATGAAGTCATTCAAGATTTTGCTGAGCATGAATGTTATGGGCTGCAACATGGGTTGCAAATGAGGGTTAAAGCAAGGGTAGATACGAAGTACAAAAACGGTTGCAAAGAAGGTTAAGCCTGTGGCTTGGCCTTTACCACCTAAAAGTGATAGGTTAGCTGAAAAAGTGTCTCAACAGCCTAGTCTGCGGAATCCACATGGAGTAGGATAAGAATTTACAGCTGAAACTTTACAAAAGCATTTTGCTCATGTGGCTGAGTGTTTATATCAGCTCTTAAGAAAAGGATAAAAGTTTTGGTGGGTTAAACAGTATACGAAGGCAGTTCAAAAGTTAAAGAGCTTATTGATTTCAACTCCAACACTAAAGAGAGCAAATTATGAGAATGGGCAGTCTATCATTCTCACCATGGATACAAGTCCAATTGGCATTGGTTGGGCAGTGGGTCAAAATGATGTTGATGGGAATAGGTATGCCATTCAGTTTGGAGCAAAGGTCCTCAATAAATAGCAATGGTGGTATTCTCAAGTCAAAAGAGAGCATTATGGTGTAGTGATAGCCCTTAGTGTGATAGGGAATATTTTATGGGAGCTCATGTAGTGGTAGAGACTGATTGTCTACCTCTGTTGGGCATGATAGTGAATTCCTCAACTCCTAATATTGCCAGGTTACAATGGATTGCATATAGAAAGTCCCTTAACCCTAATTTTCAGCACATTGCAGGTAGAGAAAACCCTATGGCTGACATGCTTTCACGTGCAAGGTTTAAAGATGAAGAGGAGCTTATGGAAGACGAAGAGGATGACATGATAGGTGCTGAAAATGACTTTATGACAACAAGGAATGAGTATGTAGTTGTTGTTACTTTAGATACATATCTAAAAATAGTAAGTATAGCTAACATAAATGCAAGTACATCTGTCATTAATACAGGTACAGTTTTCATAACAGAAAACATAGCAGGCAACGATTAAAACAAGAATTTATACAGTAAGAAAAGAGCTTTCAGCCATGAAGAAGAGATGGGTAACATAAAAAAAGCATCAACAATGTTATGCTTCAGTGAGAACACAATTTTTAGAAGAATTGTACGAGGATGATTGGCTAAAAATAGGCCAATATATTGGCCTCATGACAAAGAAGGTTGAGTGGGCTGAACCTGAATTCAAAAGAATTAAAACAAAAGCTTATGGGTTTTTCTTGAAAGACGAATATTTATGAAAGCATACAAAGAAAAAGAGAGGAGCTCCAGTACGTGTATTGGGAGATAGGGCTTCTCAACAACAGGTGATAAAGGAGTTTCATGAAAGCTTATGGGCTGGACATAGAGGAGTTTTGGGCACACTTGTCAAGACCAAAGAGAAGTATTGGTGGCAAAACATGTATAAAGATGTGGAGCATTACGTAGGATCATGTAGTGTCTGTCAAATGTATTCCATGGTAAAGCATAAGGATGTATTGCAACCGACTTATCCATTGTCTATGCATTACAAATTGGTAGTTGATTTGGTTACTATGCCTACATGTGTATGGAATATGAGATATCTTGTGCTTGCACGAGAAGACTTGACAAATCAAGTGAAAGGTTGAGCTCTTAGTACAAAGACTACTCAAGCAATTTGCAGGTTCTTATTGGAAGAAGTTTTTTGCACGTATGGTTATGTTGGTAAAGTAATTGTTGATAGAAGATAATTGGATGCAAATGAGGCTCATGACTTCTTTTCACGATTGGATATCAAGCAGGCTTTAACTTGAACTTATAATCCTGAAGCAAATGGCAAAATTGAAAGTGTTCATCAGCCTATCATTAAGGCATTAGCAAAGTCATGCAAGGTAAGGATGAAGAGTGGCCAAGAATGTTACCCTTTGCTTTGTGGGTTGATAGGACCACTCATAGTGCAATTACAGGGTATATGCCTACTGAATTAATATATAGACAACAGCCAATCATGCCTATTGAGGAGACTATTGCTACTTGAAGTGTGTTACCATGGACATAAGGTTTGAATAGAGAAGAGTTGATGGTCCTATGCATTCAACGGTTAGAAAGAAGGCTTGAAGACATTGAGACGGTCATGGAAAAGTTGAAAACTACAAGAATCAAGAACAAGAAGAGGTTTGACAAGTGGCACAAACTTTGACCACGAGCTATACAGGAAGGGAACTGGGTGTTGGTTTATGACATCAATTTGGAAAATCAGCATAATGTTAGTCGAAAGATGACAAAGCGCTGGTTCCGTCCATATGTGGTAAGATTTGTTTTTGACAATGCTACTTATGCATTAAATGAGATGGATGGGACAAATTTAAGGATTCCAAGTGGCTGGCAAACATATTAAGCTCTTTAAATGTAGAAAGTCTTCAGCATATGAGTTGCATACTAGCCATGAACATGAGAATATGGAAGAAGAAGAGGTAGAGGATGAAGACATTGACATGACAGAGGATACTTCTTCTAACATTGCAAATCCATAAGACTTTGGTACATGCCGAAGGATATGCAGGTTAGGAGGGGGTGGATGTCATGAGATTTTATGCTTACAGTGTGAAAAATGGAGATGCCATGGATCATATAAGCCTACATACTTGGTCTACAAGAGCTTCAGGACAGCAGGTCACAAGATGGAATGCATGGATTCTTTAAGTGTATTTTTATTTGGAAGTCACTAAGTTCAACAAGTCAACTAGGTTTGAGCACGAGACATGGAATACGACCTGTTAGTGACTTAGGTAATTGAAGAGAGATTGTGTGAAACATGAGAGTTGTGTGGGATTCGGCATGGAGATCAACATGATTTGCACTGCAAATCATGGGCGTGAACTGCAGGGGCAAAGCTGGACCATAGGTGGAGCTACCAAGGGCATGCAACTAGAGTTCCACTAAAAAACGGGCTCTAACAAGAGAAGGTAAGGTGTGTCTATTGTATGCATTTTTGGAAAAAGATAGGAGCTATGGTGTTGTCCTAAACAGGAAAGAACAGAGGATCCATGACCAACAAGGTTTCTTCTTGATTTATCTCCATTGACAAGGCTTTCTTGATGGTCCGAAAGCTTGAATCTTGCCCTCAAGATCTAGTGTACCATTTGGGGAACCTAAAGGAATAATTTTTATTAGTCTATGGGCTATTTTGGACTATTCAAAAATGTCATAAACATGGCAATCCACAGTCCACTCAATTTGGAAGAGCTTACAAGTGATCTAAATGCATGTATGTATTGGATACGGTCCCCAAAAGTAAGGTAACCTTGGGTATTCATTAAAGGATCTTATGATTGGATTTATATGCATTTTGAAGAATTAATTGAGGACTGGAATACTTTGTTACTAACAAGTTATTGATGGGGCTAAAGTACTTCGTTATTTTTGACAGGGATTTATCAAAAGTATTTGATATATGTTCTAATTGCAAAGGCTTCTACCTCTATTAGGTTGAAGCTACATATACTTTTGAGGTGAATACCTATAACAGTCAATGGATGACAGAAGCATGGATCATGGATTATGTTCATGGAGTATGTTATGTATTTGTGCATGAGTTTAGCTATTATCTTAGTGTCTTAGACCTCAATCCTCCCTTGTTTAGATGTATTCAGTTATTAGCTATGATTATGAGCTGATATCTTCCATGTATGAGAGGATGCTGAAATTTAACTGGATTCACCTCTATCAATTCTCTTCTACATCTCCATTTTCTTTAATCCCCTTCTCTTTTGTCTACTCCTCCCCCTTGAACCTCCCTTCACCCTATTGTCTCTTACCCCCGTAGTAGACTTTCGACCTCAAACACTCCGACAATGTGGGTAACATAGTCTCGAATATCCTCCTTGTCCTTTTGACTGGCATTCATCAACCTAACAATGAGGTTGTCAAAGTATCCCGCCTTAGAGAATCTCTTGATGAAGAGACTCTTGAGGTTATTAAACTCTTTTATGTTTAGCATTGTCTAGACTAGTGTACTACATATGTCCTTTGTCTCTTGAGCAAAGTCCGAAAGCTTATGCACGTTGAGCAAGGTCCATGAGGACGTTAGCCTCGCATACTTGCTCAAACTGCTCCACAAAGCTATGTGGGTCATTATTGGGTTGATACTTGTCAAATTACTTAGCAACCCACATGTATCTTAGTCTAGCTCCTAGAATTCAGGGTGATTCCTAGTCCTACTAGCAACAAAGTTGCCAACGCTACTCCGCTTTGTTCTACTACCGTGTTGTCTAAGAGTCTCTTAGTGAGAAGCTCATTGTCGACTTCTACTGCTCTCTCCCTCTATGTTTAGTCATGTCCTATTTCGGTTGGCGACCTCTAAGATGCTTTGGACTTCATGTATTTCTATGTCTTGGTGGCTATGCTTAGCAACGCTTTCCTTGCCAACCTACTCTCCTCCTTTTGATCGGCTATGATGTCCTCGACTAGTCTACCGTGATCCTCCATTTTGGTTTGCAAGTCACACCAAGTCATCAGTTTTGCTAGATGTCGACTGGAAATTCTCCCAAGTCAAGCTCATCATTTTTGGGTTGGCACTGGTTCTTGACATATTGCCGACTTCTTGAGACACTAGGGTGTTGATCAGATTGATCAAGTCGAGTAGAGTTGCATCCCTAATCGTGCATGTCATTGTTGCTTCCTAAGCGGCTTGACGATTCAAGTCTCTCAGTATTTGGAGATTGGGATCCTTAGCTACTATTCAATGTATGGGGGTCTCCTTCTACTATTGGGTTTGTTTAGCTTATCTTATCTTACATGAATTCCTTGTTATTTAAAACACTTTTCAATCTTATGTACACTCAAATGCTACTGGAGTGCTTCTCAATGTGCTTTGTGAGAAATCAGCTTTCAACTTTTCTTATACACTCCAAGTGTTTATGTGATGAAATGTGTAAATTCAATCATAATCAATGCAAATCACACTCTCTTTTATCAATTTTGGCTAGTGCTAGCTCTTTCATGCAAGTGGCAACCGCTCACAATGGTCCACTCTAGGTCCCTACTATACGCTTGAAGTGTGGTCTAAAGGGTAGCGGGTTCAGGTTATTTCTCTAGATCTCTATTGGGGTATGGTCAGTGAGCGTAGTCACTCCTGGACTATCGAATCTCAACTCTTGAGTCAATCGGCTCTATTTTCCCATTCACTCACCTGGGGATCTACTAGGGTGTCCTATAGCTGGGGCTTGGCCTCTACAATGTCTAGTGAGGTCAGAGTTTGTCAAAATTTGATGTTCGGTTTTCCCATTCTATTTACATGTCTTTTCATCCAATTCCTAGAATTAGTTGTCTGATTCTAGAGATTGAGGAAATTTTAATCCAATTGGATAATCTGATTGCTACCAATTTCAAAAATTGAATGACTTTGAGACAATTGAGAATCGAACGGTCTGAACACAATGGTGAAAACGGGTGCAAACTTGATGAAAATCCAACATATCACACTCGATGCTTTCTCCTAGTCTATGGCAAGCTCTAGAATCAAACAAAGGGTCAGCAATTTAAAAAAAACTACATGTAGCCTTAGAATGCGTTCAATCGCACAGATCGAAGCTCTCCTTGTCTCACTGCCACCTTATAATAAACCTATCTAGCTCTCTCTCTCATACCAGGAGGCATAATTCACGATGGATTCCGTGAGGTTTTTCAGTGGATTCCGTAAAACTATTTATTTACCGGGGCTCACACACAAGGTGGATTCCTTGTGCGAGAAGTTGATGAGGATACCTGTCCTCTTCGAGTGTCAAATTAATTTAATATGCATGTGGGTGATTCCACAACGGGTGATTCCGTAAAATACATATTAAGAGTTTAGAGTATACACTCGAATTAAATTAAGATTAGGACACAGAGTTCCAACCTATTTAATTATTTTGTAGCTAAAAATTACTAGATATTCACTTTTTTTAAATTTTATTTAATTATTTTCTAACAATTGTAAATGCTTTAGTTGATGTGTAGAGTAAGCAACGGTGGCATTGGGTAGCACTAAGCGATGGCGTAAATCCAAATGCCTAAAAAAAGTACTATTTTTGATGGGTGCACGTCTTATTACTAAAAGCATGGCGCCAATATTTATTTAAGTGCGCTTATTTATTAAAGTGCTTGATAAAACATTTATTATTTTGTATGTACATAGACGCTCAGTTAAATGTTTTATTATTTGATATTTGTATTTGGGCGACACATCCCAACTTTTGGACGCCCAAACGCTTTACTTTATATTTGCGCAAACGCAAACACAAATGCAAAAGCATGCTTTTTGTAAAGTGGGCTATTTTTTAGCTTAAAGATAAGTAAATCTATAAATACATACCTTGTGAAGTGCTCGCACAAGGCATGGGAGGAGATTTGGCCCAATTGGTCTCTTTTGTCTCTTATCGTGCAAATTTCCTTTTGTTGTGTACTTAAAATTATGAAGGTTTGTAGAGTTCTTTGTTATTGGGGACCTTCCACCATTCACTATGCATGCGTCTAGCATCCGATTTGTGCGCCAGTGATATCAAAGCGAAGCTAAGATCAAGATCTTCCAATCACCTACCATCTCATGTGAAGGCGAAGCTCTTGGAACGAACTGGTTCTACAAGCTATCTCGCGACGAACTGACAACACAAGCGTGTTCCTGGCGGTGAAGAACCTCCTGATATACCTTCTGATCATGAAGGACCAGCAAACATACTCCCACAAAAAGTCGTGAGTTTACAAAGAGACGCAAAAAAGAAGTTATAAAGTTTGAGTTTTATATAAGCTTGAGAAGCTTAAAAGAGTTACAAAGCTCTTAAAAAATTACGATTCATGGGCAGGAGTGTGTCTTCAGCGATCATATCAACGACAACGTACTCCGATAGTAGACAGATCAAATCGACTACTTAAGCTTTAAAGCTTAAGTCAATTAAGCCATCCAACAAGGCTTAATCATCCAAATCACAAATCCACTTTCTCAAGTAGTTATTCACATTATCTTTTATACCGAATTGGTTTTGAAGCTTCTTCAAATTCTGTTCACTCGCAGTGTTACTGAACTAGATTCAGCAAGAGTATTGTCACGTGCAGGTCTAAGAAGATCACGTTTGTGCTTGACCAAGGCCGCCGTCCCAATTGTCGGGATCGCAAAAGAAAATTCGTGATGGTAGCATAACACAAGCCATCTACGAAATTTTGAAGCGCTTACTCATATGCTGCTTCCTCCTCTCTTTTTTTAAGTCATAAAAAGCAAGGCTTGTAAATCCAAATTTGAGCTACGCTCATTCTTCTAACGAGATTTTGAGTGTGTGAGGTTGTTTGAGATTTTTGCAGGATGTGGAATCATAACATGGACGATTTTATGGATGAGGGTGATTTGCCAAAGCCGACTATGGAATAGAAATTGAATCTAATCATGATACAGCTTCAAGAATAGCAAAGGGAACGTCAAAACTTACAAGCACAATTGGCTGCACTTCAACAATCAGCTGTCGAGTAAGACAGATCGCAACCTAGAGATATCATTTAATGTACTATTGATGCAATGATCAATGCACAAGCTCTTAGGAAAGAGACCAAGATAAGTAAAAGAAATTTTTAATTCTGTACTTTTAATGGATAACGTGATGGCAAAATTGTTATTACTTTCATTAGTCAGTTTGACAATTGTTTTCATAAAGAGCAATATGCTGAAAAAGATAAACTTAAATGTGTCACTAACCATTTAGTAGATAGAGCATCATTATGGTGCACTGTTATCTGCAAGAGTATTGATTGTCTCTCTACTTGTGAAGCCTTTCAAAAGAAATTTTTGCTTAATTTCATTTCACCTCAATTCCATGAGAAAGCCATCAAACATTGAGATCTCCTGCAACAAAGAGATCATGAATCCATCCCGCAATACATGAGTGTTTCTGGAGTACATTACTTCAACTTTGAATGCTTAAAGATGTTCCTAAGAGACGACCCACAAGTGCAAATACATGTTCAATTTTCTTGGTCACTTCTCTGTGGAAGTGAATATGTTCAAGCCAAAGACTTTAGAGGATGCGATTTCTTTAGCGTATGATAGGGAGGATAAAATTCGTCGACTAGAAAAGCGACCACAACAATTTTTTATTAATGGTAACTTTTGTACAAAGCAATTCAATTCTAATTTTTGAAAATTCAATCAAAATCAATTTGTTTCTTCTTCTTTCCATAAACCCTGGACTCGACCTTCTACCTTATCATCAACTACTAATTCAAACCCTAAGCCTTCTCTCTAGTCAAATCCCAATTTACCCAAACTTCCAACCCTTACCAACAATGTCTCCAAAGCAAAGCTTATGGTTTGCTACAAGTGTCATCAGCCTAGACACTTAGCAACGAACTGTCAGTCCAAGAAACAAGCTGTTCAAATCAATTAGTTGGGAGCAACTAATGACAAGGACCATGAAGATATGCCAAACTTCACTGAATCGACGATGCTTCAAATACTTTACCAAGTATATCAAATCTTCATTCATTATTAACAATGAAATATTTTGTGCATGGTCAAGAAAAGATTGTTTTGCATGATGATGAAAGCACATATGATTTTATTTTCGCAAAGTGAGTTGTCCTCATACAAGATTCACATCCCATAGTCTATTCTAGTTGCAAACTTAAACCTTCTGAGTTGAAGTGTTTCACCTATGATAAGAAATTATTAACTATAATCCTTACGATAATGAAAATACTATCTGATGGAATCCAAATTTATAATTAAAACTAACCAACAAAGTATCAAACATCTCCTTAGTCAACCACAAATTTCTTATCACCATATTAAATGAGCTATTTTTATTCAAAGTTTTCATCCACTTATCCAATATCAACTAAGAAGTGAAAATGTTGTTACTACGTTGAGTAGGAGACCAAGTATCCATAATATTTCCGTTCTATCCTTTGATTTTCTTACTCTTATGAAGGATACCTATGACCATGACCCTAGTTTTTAAGCTGATTTGAACAAATTAGTTACTAATAACTAGATTCAAATTGATTCTTTGTCTTATTCTGATGGATTTATGTTTTATGAGAAAAGATTGTGTATCATTGTTCAATTTAGATCATTTGTGATGTACGAAATTCCATCCTCCATATCAAGGTCATAGAGGTATTATTTTCACTTTAAGAACATTTGTTGAAGATTTTTACTGGCCGCAAATGAAATCTGATATTTTTAACTTTGTTTTGGAGTGTTTAATTTGCCAAAGAGTCAAGCGACACCATGGTAACCAATATGGTTTGTTAATGCCTTTATCAATTTCTAATCATCCATGAAAACATATTTCAATGGATTTTATAACTAATTTGTATAATACACAAGTTAATCATGATATGATTTGGACTATAGTAGATCGATTTAGTAAATAAGCATATTTTCTATCATGCAAAAAAACATTAACTGCATCTCAAGTTGCACAACTGTTTTTTAAAATTATTTTCACTCATCATGGTTTGCCAAAAGTTATTATTTCTGATCATGATTCTAAATTTTGTAATAATTTTTAGACTACTTTGTTTGTTGATTTGGATACTATGATTGATTTCTCATCTACATTTCATCCTAAAATCAATAGTCAAACAAAAGCTACTAATAGTACAATTCTACATCTTTTGCGTGCATACATAATTTCAAAACCATAAACATGACACACTTGCATCTTCTTCAATTTGCATACAATAATACACCATACACAGCTACTCATAAAGCACCTTTTGAAATCATTTATAAACATAGATTGTCTATACATATCATATCATTGTCGAATAAAGTTAAAGCTACTGATGCTATTGTCAAAACGCATGCTACTATTTTTGCTCAAGTTAAAAATATGATTACAAAAACCCAGTAATCATACACTAAACAAGCTAATTTTTTAAAAAAAAACCATGAGTTTCAATATTGGTGATTATCTTTGGTTATGCATTGAAAAAAAAAATATTGAAAATAAAAAACACCTTATTGCTAACTTAGCACTTAGATTTTATGGACCTTTCAAAAAATTTCACAAGATAAATAACAATACATTTAAATTAGATTTACCCAAACATTGGAAGATCCATAATACTTTTTATATCAGTTTGTTGCAACCTTTTAAAGGTCAATTACCTATCCACTATGTCTATGAAAACCCTCCTTTCTTAGAAGAAGAAACTGAAATCCCTGCTGAAACTATTCTAAACACTAACTTTATGACCACTAGAATTGAACGTAGATATTCTATGTATTTTGTTAAGTTTAAAAATCATCCTGTTGAGACTCAATGGATGTACGCTTGCAACCTAAGTGCTTACCTCTCATCACTGATGGCTCCACATTGAGCTAATAGCAATTGAGAACAATTGCTATCCCATCCCGGGGATATGATACCATGAGACATATTTCACGGTAGATTCCGTGAGGTTTTTCGATGGATTTCGTAAAACTATTTATTTGTCGAGACTCATATGTAAGGTGGATTCCTTGTGCGAAAAGTTAACAAGAACACCTGTCCTTTTTCGATGTCAGATTAATTTTATGTGTACATGGGTGATTCCACAGAGAGTAATTCCGTAAAATACATATTAAATTAATGAACGTTTACGAGTTTAGAGTGCTCACTCCAATTAAATTTAGGTTAGGACAAAGTTCCAACCTATTTAATTATTTTGTAGCTAGAGACTTCTAGGTATCACTTTTGTTGGATTTTATTTAATTATTTTTTAACAATTATAAATACTTAGTTGATATGTAAAGCAAGCGACAATAGTGTTGGGTAGCATGGGACGATGGTGTAAATTCAAATGCTTAAAAAAATTACTATTTTTAATGGATGCGCATCTTATCACTAAAGACGTGGTGTTAATATTTATTTAAGCATGCTTATTTATTAAAACGCTTGACAAAATATTTATTATTTTATATGAGTATAGATGCTCGATTAAATATTTCATTGTTTGATATTTGTATTTGGATACAACCCAACTTTTGGACATCCAAATGCTTTACTTTATATTTGGGCAAACGCAAACACAAATACAAAAGCATGCTATTTATAAAGTGGGCTACTTTTTAGCTTGAAAATAAACAAATCTATAAATACATGCCTTGTGAAGCACTAACACAAGGCATGGGAGAAGATTGAACCCAATTGGTCTCTTTTATCTCTTGTTGTGTAAATTTTCTTTTGCTCTGTACTTAAAATTATGAAGGTTTGTAGAGTTCTTTATTCTTGGGGACCTTTTGACATTCACTACGTACGCGTACAACATTCTCTCTCTCTCTCTCTCTCTCTCTCTCTCTCTCTCTCTCTCTCTCTCTCTCTCTCTCTCTCTCTCTCTCTCTCTCTCTCTCTCTCTCTCTCTGCTCTAAATACAAAAATGAGCTCCCCTTTGCTCTCCTTGCCTCTTAAACCCCTTGTTCTTCAAACTTCCACTCCCCTTCTTCTCTCTTTTCTCTCTCAATGCATTGAAACCTCTTTTTCTTCCTATTTTGCCATATTTACAATGGTAATCCTACTATTTGTTTCTATAATTTTTCCTTACTTAAATGCATCCAAATCACAAGCAACTGCTTACACTAGTGCAACCTACTTACCTAAATCCCAAAAACCAGAAAAACTTACTTGCAAAGGAGATCGAATATCTCTTCAACTCCCTCGCTTCCTACTTATCTCACGCACTAGTTTGGGGGACAAACCCTACTTTAATGCTCGATTTGAAGCACGCAAGCACTCAAAGCTTGAATCCATGGTCCCGGCACTAGAACCAAAATGTAGGAGCTTCTCGCTCGACCACCAAGACCCACAGACCGCTTATTGCTTCAAGCATTTCAAGCCAACTGTAATGGCTACCTCTCACATAGTTGTACGCGCTCTCACACCTACGAGTGTAGTGAACTTACCTCCATGCTCAATCGAGTTGCCTCCTCCCTCGAGCACTACAATAGCTCCATGATATAAGGTGCAAGTTCAAGCAAGCTTGATCCTCAAGCTCCATACTCCATGCTCCATACCACGTGCAAAACAAGAGAAGAGAAGAGAAAAGAAAAAGAGAGGAGATGGAGAGCTTCTCCACCACAATCCCTCACCCTCACACACACCCCTCCACTCCCTCACAGTCCCTCTCTCAAGCACAAGCTCAAGGAAGCAAGAACAAGAAGCAAAAGAGCGCTAGTTTTGGCCACATACAAGAATAAGCTTCTTCATTCACTTTTTGCCTTTTATACAAAATCCTAATCCCGTTCACTTCTTCCTTTTTCACATGCCCTACCATTTTAGCCTAAGTCATCTTTTCCTATTCCATTCCTATTTATTCAAATCCCGTTTAGCTCTACAACTAAAAGTCATTTTGTCATACTTCATGACCCATCCGAAGAATGATCATTTTATTACACGATCTACATCTTCTAAGAAAATTTTATCTTTTAGAGACTTTTTGAAATCATCCATGTCAAACCATGAGTTCTGTACAAAGTCTAGGCAATTTCACAACTCATAAGTTACAACTCTATTGAAATAATATGGCATATCGACTGCCACACTTCTAAACTCAAGCTTCTCTTCGTATACCTACAAAAACCTAAAAATATTATTGCCTTCAATTCACTTATCAATGTGATAATAGCTTGTAGAGCCCTAGATATAGCTTTCTCATGCTTTATTTTCATAAGTCCGTATAAAGTTATGGATCTCATGAGTCATATGAATATCTACCACATTGAAGTTCTTCTTGGAGATGTTCCCTCTTATCATCTTCCCTGTTTTTTATAGGTTCTCCATCATGACCCCTATCTCCCATCTCACTAAAGAATGACATGTCTTTCACATTAGGTTTACTAGAAATGTTGAGGGGTTCATATTCTTTACAACCCTAATTCGAGTTCTTCAACAATATCCCAAGTGTATGTATCCTTGTCCTATGTTTGGGCCCTTGGTGAGACTACAAACTTGACAATATAGAGATTGGATTCAAGTCACTTTGCTCAAGGTAATGATTATTGCAACTCCTTGGTCTTTATACACAGCAATCCTTCTCTCTATTGACAATTCTCCCTCCTCCTTGGTGCAATCCTCCCCTCTTTACTTGTCTTGTCTTGTGAAGGTAGTGATAACATGTAAGGTGGTGGAAATCATTCAATTTTATGACAAACAATCCTTTACAAGCAATCATTAAATCAAATTCATGATTTGAATCCTCCATTGCACACTACAGTTGGACAAAAACACTCAAGAGCAACATTCGTAGCAAGTAATCAAATACAAGCATGGCTTCCATGATTATTATAAGTCACACAAGCAAAGTGGATTCATCATGCATGCTTTTCTTCTCATCTATATCCAACTATTTGCAATCAAGTATACGATCACAAAACCAAACTGCAGCATGATACTATTATCTCTTCAAAGGCGAATGGAAATGCAGTAAGAATTATAATATGATCACAAAATGACACAAAGCAACAATTTAGCACAATTAGGGCAAGTGGTATTATTGCCGATGTTGGCTACGATGGGAAAGATGATGTTTGTAATGACCCTTTTGTTAGGATGTTACAATACAAGTACAACAAAAAAACCATAGTAGAGCCAAGCAAGGGTAAATTTTAAGGCAAGCTACTCATGCTCTTGCATAAATCAACCTATTTCCTTGGGATATGGTGGTTTTGAAAATTTATTTAATACATAGAAATAAGCCCCAAGATCAAGATAATCCTACCCATCATAACATGCAATCGTCTTGCCTCTCCCGAAAGTCAATGTTGCGATAGCCCCTCTTTTTTCTCCTCCACTCCCAAAAGCACATTAAAAATAGTCTTCTTTTCCACTTTTCTCCCCTATTAAGAAAAGCATGCCAAACAAATCAGACGATCATGGCCAAAATATAGGTTCCTTACCACCATTTTTTAGCATACCTTGTGCCTTTTCATATATGAATTTAATGTTCCCCTTTAGCTACATGGCATCATAAGGCCTCCTTTCAAGGTGACAATGGGAAGCATCACATAACCGTACTTGGTAGAGTAAGGTATTTGAAGGAGTTTGATACAAATGTATAATCATATCCTCTTGTGTCCTTCAAGGGAAGATAAGAACAATTGAATACCCTTCGCATCAACATGTCTCACCTCAAGGTGATATCACATCTCGGGTGCAAGAAGGGCACCTATGGGAAGAATAAGGTATCACTCCAGCAAATTGCTAGAATGCCCTTGGTTGATAGGAATCTTTACACAATCCTAGATTAT